>NC_092786.1:20761277-21066277 GCF_047496795.1 Chiloscyllium punctatum
CAGACTGGGAGGAGTGTGCAGTGAGTCAGTATCACTGTGTAACAGACTGGGAGGAGTGTGCAGTGAGTCAGTATCACAGTGTAACAGACTGGGAGGAGTGTGCAGTGAGTCGTTATCACTCTAACAGACTGGGAGAAGAGTGCAGTAAATCAGTATCACTGTAACAGACTGGGAGGAGTGTGCAGTGAGTGAGTATCACTGTGTAACAGACTGGGAGGAGTGTGCAGTGAGTGAGTATCACAGTGTAACAGACTGGGAGGAGTGTGCAGTGAGTCAGTATCACTGTGTAACAGACTGGGAGCAGTGTGCAGTGAGTCAGTATCACTGTAACAGACTGGGAGGAGTGTGCAGTGAGTCAGTATCACTGTAACAGACTGGGAGGAGTGTGTAGTGAGTCGGTATCACAGTGTAACAGACTGGGAGGAGTGTGCAGTGAGTCAGTATCACTGTGTAACAGACTGGGAGGAGTGTGCAGTGCGTCAGTGTCACTGTGAAACTGACTGGGAGGAGTGTGCAGTGGGTCTGTATCACTGTAACTGAATGGGAGAAGTGTGCAGAGTCAGTATCACCGTGTAACAGACTGGGAGGAGAATGCAGTGAGTCAATATCAGTGCAACAGACTGGGAGGAATTTGCAGTGACTCAGTATCAGTGTAAATGATTGGGAGGAGTGTGCCATGTGTCAGTATCACTGTGTAACAGACTGGGAGGAGTGTGCAGTGAGTGAGTATCACAGTGTAACAGACTGGGAGGAGAGTGCAGTGAGTCAGTATCACTGTGTAACAGACTGGGAGGAGTGTGCAGTGAGTCAGTATCACTGTGTAACAGACTGGGAGGAGTGTGCAGTGAGTCATTATAACTGTGTAACAGACTGGCAGGAGTTTGCATTGGGTTAGTATCACAGTGTAACAGACTGGGCGGAGTGCGCAGAGAGTTAGTATCGCAGTGTAACAGACTGGGCGGAGTTTGCAGTGAGAGAGTATCACGATGTACAAAACTGGGAGGAGTGTGCAGTGAGTCAGTATCACAGTAAAACAGACTGTGAGGAGTGTGCGGTGAGTCAGTATCACCGTGTAATAGACTGGTTGAAGTGAGCAGTGAGTCAGTATCACAATGTATAAAACTGGGAGGAGTGTGCAGTGAGTCAGTATCAATGTGAAACAGACTGGGAGGAGTGTGCAGTGAGTCAGTATCACAGTGTAACAGACTGGGAGAAGTGTGCAGTGAGTCAGTATCACTGTATAACAGACTGGGAGGAGTGTGCAGTGAGTCAGTATCACAGTGTAACAGACTGGGAGAAGTGTGCAGTGAGTCAGTATCACAGTGTAACAGACTGGGAGAAGTGTGCAGTGAGTCAGTATCACTGTGTAACAGACTGGGAGGAGTGTGCAGTGGGTCTGTATCACAGTGTAACAGACTGGGAGGAGTGTGCAGTGAGTCAGTATCACAGTGTAACAGACTGGGAGGACTGTGCAGTGCGTCAGTATCACTGTGTAACAGACTGGGAGGAGTGTGCAGTGCGTCAGTATCACAGTGTAACAGACTGGGAGGAGTGTGCAGTGAGTCAGTATCACTGTAACAGACTGGGAGGAGTGTGCAGTGCGTCAGTATCACTGTGTAACGGTCTGGGAGGAGAGTGCAGTGAGTCAGTATCACCATGTAAAAAACTGGAAGGAGTGTGCAGTGAGTCAGTATTACTGTGTAACAGACTGGGAGGAGTTTGCAATGAGTCTGTATCACAGTGTCACAGACTGGGAAGAGTGTGCACTGCATCAGTATCGCAATGTAACAGACTGGGTGGAGTGTGCAGTGAGTCATTATCACTGTAACAGACTGGGAGAAGAGTGCAGTAAATCAGTCACACAGTGTCACAGACTGGGAAGAGTGTGCAGTGAGTCAGTATCACGGTGTAACAGAAAGGGAGGAGAGTGCAATGAGTTAGTATCACCGTGTAAGAAACTGGGAGGAGAGTGCAGTGAGTCACTATCGCTGTGTAACAGACTGGGAGGAGTGTGCAGTGAGTCAGTATCACTGTGTAACAGACTGGGAGGAGTGTGCAGTGAGTCAATATCAGTGCAACAGACTGGGAGGAGTGTGCAGTGAGTCAGTATCACTGTGTAACAGACTGGGAGAAGAGTGCAGTAAATCAGTCTCACAGTGTCACAGACTAGGAGGTGTGTGCAGTGAGTCAGTATCATGATGCAACCGACTGGGAGGAGAGTGCAGTGAGTCAGTATCACAGTGTAATAGACTGGAGGAGTGTGCAGTGTGTCAGTATAACTTTAATAGACTGGGAGGAGTGAGCAGTGATTCATTACCGCTGTTTAACGGACTGGAAGAAGTGTGCAGTGCGTCAGTATCACTGTGTAATGGACTGGGAGGAGTGTGCAGTGAGTCAGTATCACCATGTAAAAAACTGGGAGGAGTGTGCAGTGAGTCAGTATCACTGTGAAACAGACTGGGAGGAGTGTGCAGTGAGTCAGTATCACAGTGTAACGGACAGTGAGAAATGTGCAGTGAGTCAGTATCACTGTGTAACAGACTGGGAGGAGTCTGCAGTGAGTCAGTATCACTGTAACTGAATGGGAGAAGTGTGCAGTGAGTCAGTATCACTGTGAAACAGACTGGGAGGAGTGTGCAGTGAGTCAGTATCACAGTGTAACGGACAGTGAGAAATGTGCAGTGAGTCAGTATCACTGTGTAACAGACTGGGAGGAGTCTGCAGTGAGTCAGTATCACTGTAACTGAATGGGAGAAGTGTGCAGTGAGTCAGTATCACTGTGAAACAGACTGGGAGGAGTGTGCAGTGAGTCAGTATCACAGTGTAACGGACAGTGAGAAATGTGCAGTGAGTCAGTATCACTGTGTAACAGACTGGGAGGAGTCTGCAGTGAGTCAGTATCACTGTAACTGAATGGGAGAAGTGTGCAGTGAGTCAGTATCACTGTGTAAAAGACTGGGAGGAGAATGCAGTGAGTCAATATCAGTGCAACAGATTGGGAGGAATTTGCAGTGAGTCAGTATCACTGTGTAACAGACTGGGAGGAGTGTGCAGTGAGTCAGTATCACTGTAACAGACTGGGAGGAGTGTGCAGTGAGTCAGTATCACTGTGTCACAGACTGGGAGGCGTGTGCAGTGAGTCAGTATCACTGTGGAACAGACTGGGAGGAGTGTGCGGTGAGTCAGTATCACTGTGTAACAGACTGGGAGGCGTGTGCAGTGAGTCAGTATCACTGTGTAACAGACTGGGAGGAGTGTGCAGTGAGTCAGTATCACAGTGTAACAGACCGGGAGGAGTGTGCAGTGCGGCAGTATCACAGTGTAACAGACTGGGAGAAGTGTGCAGTGAGTCAGTATCACTGTAACAGACTGGGAGGGGTGTGCAGTAAATCAGTCACACAGTGTCACAGACTGGGAGGTGTGTGCAGTGAGTCAGTATCACAGTGTAACAGACTGGGGGGAGAGTGCAGTGAGTCACTATCATTGTGTACCAGACTGGGAGGTGAGTGCAGTGTGTCAGTATTACTGTGTAATGGACTGGGAGGAGAGTGCAGTGAGTCAGTATCACTGTAACTGAATGGGAGGAGTGTGTAGTGAGTCAGTATCACCATGTAACAGTCATCTTTGTCACTATCAACCACTCTGCCAATCTTGGTGTCATCTGCAAATTTGTTTAACATTCCCTCCACGTTTTCAAATGCAGTCGGTTCTGCTATAGCATGGTAGTTTCGTTTTTGTGCCACCCTGTGTTATAAGAAAATTGTGTAATAGCAGCTCCATTTAAACGAATGGGGCCAGAATTGTGATACAACCAATACATGCTTTAAAAGTTCCTGCTTTAGAATCAGTGTCCCAATTCATCAACCATGTTATAGCGAGTTCGCATTAATGAAACCCATATTGTAGCAGAATGACCTGTATCTCATTTATGTTTTTCAGAAACAGTAAGGATCCCAGTAATGACACTTGTGGTCCACCACTGGACACCAGCCTCCAGTCACTCACACAGCCTTCTACCCTGACCCTTTGTGTCCTATTACTAAGCCAGTTTCTGTTCAATCTGGTCAAGTTTCCCTCAATTCATACAACATAGAACATAGAAAAGTACAGCACAGAACAGGCCCTTTGGCCCACAATCTTGTGCTGAGGTTTAATCCTAATGTAAAATGTAGTAACTTAACCTACGCACCCCTCAACTCACTGTTATCTGTGTGCATGTCTAGCAGTCGCTTAAATGTCCCCAATGACTCTGCTTCCACCATCACCACTGGCAACGCATTCCATGCGTTCACAACTCTCTGTATAAAGAACCTACCTTTATACCTTCCTCCTAATATCTTCAAACTATGAATTCCACGTTCATTAACTTCTCAATCAGTGTCCCGTGTGGGACCTTGTCAAAGGTTTTGCTGAAATCCATTTAAATGACATCAGCTGAACTTCCCCCATTCCACATTTTTGATCACATTTTCAAAAAATTCTAACCAATCTTTTCCTCCTGACAAAGCCAAGCGGACGATCCCCAATTAACCCATGCCTTTCCAACTGGGTATTAATTCTCTCCTTCCGAATTTTCTCCAATAGTTTCCCTACCACTGATGTAAGACCCAGTGGTCTATAATTCCTGATTCATCTCTACCACCCTTCTTAAAAAGTGGAACCACATTAGCCATCCTCCAATCTTCTGGCACTTCCCCAGTGGCTAAGTGCCCCTGTAGTATCTTGCCTCACTCCCCAAAGCAGCCTGGGAAATGATTCTTCCAGGCCAGGGGATTAGTCTGTTTTTAAGCCCAACAGAGCCTCCAATACCTCCCCATTCCTATATCAGACTGTGAAAGTTCCTCAGAGCTGCACAGACCATTCTCCTTTTCCAGAGTGAAGACTGAAGAGAAGTATTCATTCAACACCCTTCCAATATCCTGTGGCTTCACACACAGGTTGCCGTGTGGTACCTCATTGGTCCTACTCTTTCCCTTGTTCATCTCTTTAACGTATTTATATAATATCTAAGGATTGTCCCTAATCCTGCTTGCAAGTCATAGAGTCATAGAGATGTACAGCACAAAAATAGACATCAGTCCAACCTGTCCATGCCCACCAGGTATCCTAAACTAATCTAGTCTCAGTTGCCCATATCCCTCCAAACCCTTCCTATTCATATACCCATCAGGATGCCTTTTAAATGTTGTAATTGTACCAGCCTCCACCACTTCCCCTAATTCCTTATACCCACCACCCTCTACGTGAAACAGTTGCCCCCTTAGGTCCCTTTTAAAATTTTCCCCTCTCACCCTAAACCTATGCCCTCTAGTTCTAGACTCCACCACCCAGGGAAAAGACCGTGTCTATTTCCCCTATCCATGCCTTTTTTATGCCCCCCTTTTCCTCTTTGAATTGATTTCTTAAATTGTCTCCTGCGCCTCCTATATTCCTCTCGGGCTACAGCTGAATTGCTCCTTTAGTACATTCTAAATGCCCTACTCTTCTTCCTCATCCAGTCCTGAATTGTCTTGACATGCAGGGTTCTCTGAACGTATTGCTACTACGTTTCCCTCTAAAAGGGACATGTTGACATGTAATTGGCCCAGCTCCTTTTTGAATGCGGCTTAGATTTACCTGCCAGGAACTCTTCCTAGTCTACTGTGGCCAGATCCTGCCTTATTTTAATAAAATCTGCCCTTCTCCACCCAAGGCATCTTTTGCAAGTCATCTTTTTCCTTGACCAGAATAAAATTGTCTTGTTGCCTACAGATAGGTGAAATACATAGAGAGGGGAAAGGGGAGAGCTTAATGTAATAAAAGCAGGATGTCCCACTTCCTGTTTGAGGCCATGGTTTCAGCAGCCCACTCTGGTTCTTGAAATTACCACCAGCGGATGGGTTTTTGTGCAGTTTCTGGATTAGTGGTGCTGGACGAACACAGCAGGTCAGGCAGCATCCGAGGAGCAGTTAAATCGACGTTTCAGGCAAAAGCCCTTCATTAGGAATAAAGGCAGAGAGCCTGAAGGGTGGAGAGATAAGCTAGAGGAGGGTGGGGGTGGGGAGAAAGTAGCATAGAGTACAATGGGTGATGGGGGAGGGGATGAAGGTGATAGGTCAGGGAGCAGGGTGGAGTGGATAGGTGGAAAAGAAGATAGGCAGGTAGGACAAGTCATGGGGACAGTGCTGAGCTGGAAGTTTGGAACTAGGGTGAGGTGGGGGAAGGGGAAATGAGGGTACTATTGAAGTCCACATTGATGCCCTGGGGTTGAAGTGTTCCAAGGCGGAAGATGAGGCGTTCTTCCTCCAGGCATCTGGTAGTGAGGGAGCGGCAGTGAAGGAGGCCCAGGACCTCCATGTCCTCGGCAGAGTGGGAGGGGGAGTTGAAATGTTGGGCCACAGGGCGGTGTGATTGATTGGTGCGGGTGTCTCAGTGGTTAGCACTGCTGCCTCATTGTGCTAGGGACCTAGGTTCGATTTCACTCTCAGGCTCGCACATTCTCTCTGAGTCTGCGTGGATTTCCTCCGGGTGCTTTGGTTCCCTCCCACACTCCAAAGCTTTGCAGATTAAGTGGATTGGCCATGGGGAATTGTCCATAGTCTCCAAGGATGTGCAGGCCTGAGGCAATGGCCATGGAAAGTGTAAGGTTGCTGGGATAGTTTAGGGGATTGGGTCTGGGTGGGATGCTGTTCAGAAGGATACAAGGCTTGCTTCCTCCAAGAAAAGTAATGAATGAAGAGCTAGGAAAACGCTGTAACCTACTTAAGGATCAAACCCCTTTCCAACAAGAGAGAATACAATGGTGTTGATGAATCCACCACCATCAATATCCTGCAGGTTACCTTAAACCAGAACAATAACTGCCCAACCATTCAGCTGCTGTGGCTTGTTTGAAGCTTTGAATTTGGTAGTAACTCACTTCCTGACTTCAAGCCTGCCTAAGTGAGGAGGGTGTGGAATACTCCCCACTTGCCTGGATGAGTGCAGCTCCAACAATGCTTAAGAGGTTTAACACCACTGACATTCCTTCCCTCTAACACCACTGATCAGAAGTAGCAGTGCATGCTAGTTAGAGTCGTACAGCATGGAAACAGACCCTTCTGGCCAATTCTTCCAAGCCAAACAAGTTAGCCAAACTCAACTAGTCCCATTTGCCTGTGTTTGGTCCATGTCCCTCAAAACCTTTTCTATTCATGGACCATAAGACATAGGAGTGAAAGCAAGGCCATCCAGCCCATTAAGTTCGTTCTGCCATTCAATCATGGCTGATGGGTGTTTCAATTCCAATTACCTGCACCCTCCCCATAGCCATTAATTCCTTGCAAGATCAAGAATTTATCAATCTCTGCCTTGAAGACACCCAACATCCTGGCTTCCACTGTGCTCCACTCTCTGGCTGAAGAAATGTCTCCTCATTTCTGTTCTAAACTGCCCCCCTCTAATTTTAGGGTTATGCCCACAGTTCCTAGTCTGCCCGTATAATGGAAACAATTCCCAGCGTCCACCTTTCTAAGCCATCCATTATCTTGTAAGCTTTTATAAGATCTCCCGTCAACCTTCTAACCTCTAATGAATACAATCCCAGGATCCTCAGCCCATCATCATTTGAACAGCTGACCTGTCCAAATGTCTTTTAAGTGTTGGAACTGTACCTGCACCCACCACTTCCTCTGTATAAGATGCAATGCAACAACTCAAGAATTCTCTTCAGACAGTACCTTCCAAATTGCAGCCATCAAAGCAGCTAATGCATGGAGCAACACACAACGGAAGATCCACATCAAGCTATTCTGACTTGGAACTGTATCGCTGCTCTGTCACTGGTGAAGCCTGGAATTCCTTTCCGAACTACATTACAGTGCACTGTCAGCACAGGGACTGTAGTGGGTCAAGAAGGCAAAGAAAATGGCTGAGCCTGCAATGTCCACATTTCATGGGCAAAACTTTTTAACCATTATTGGGGTTTTTTTTTTAAATGTGTTGTGCATCTTCACTTTCTGCCAATAGTGATTTCTAATTTGGATCATGTTGCATTACATCTGTGATAAATGTAGCTAAGTATTAATGCCTGCAAAACTAACACCAAATAATAATGCTCAATGGAGTAAGACATTGTCACAGACTGAAGGCCCCACCCTTGCTGATAGAAGGATCAACGGAATGAATTTTCGGTTACCCATACCACGGGCCTCTCAACAATATCCCTTTTGTGTTTTGTGTGTATGCAGGAATCAGTGCATTAACTAATGGGAATCACATTTACCTTCGCATGCAGGAATTTTGGAGCACTTCCAAATGACCTTACTTAATTTAATGGAATGAGGGAGGATTAACCAAACATTATTTTCACAAAATCTGAGCGATTCTCACCACTGTTGCAGCTGTTATAGGAGCTGTGATATTTCAGCTTGAAAATGCAACTTGTTTGAATTTGTGAAGACCGATCGAGGCTTTGTCACTGATTGGTGGGAACATGGGCAATCTAATTGGAACTTGGTTTCCAGATTGACATTTGCCGGTAGCAGTGAATGGGATGGTGCGATTGCATTATGTACAGCACACTGCATGCGGCAGCTGAACAGCGATGATCAAATGTGCAGCCGTTAATTAAAGGACTCGTACATATGAATTACTGCAGAACCAAAGAATTATTTTCGGTTTTCAAAAAGGAAGCATAAAAATATGAAGTTGGGATATTTCTGCTCTTAGAGCTGTTAGTTTGAATTAGCTGCAGCTGTATATTTATGTAGGTTCTCAATAGAGAAAAGGTCAGTGCTGCAAATGCCCCTCAATTAAGTGTGAGCACACACAGACACAAGGTGAAAAGTTGCCTTGAATATCAATTAAGTCCAACCCTGAGCACTATCATAGAATCCCTACATTATGGAAACAAGCCATTTGGCCCATTGACTCTCCAAAGAGCATCCCACCCAGACCCATCCCCGTAACCTTGCATTTCCTGTGACTAACCCCTCTAATCTACACATGCCTGGACACTAAGGGCAACTTAGCATGGCCAATCCACCTAACCTGCACACCTTTGAACTGTGGGAGGAAACTGGAGCACCCAGAGGGAACGCATGCAGACATGAGGAGAATGTGCAAACTCCACACAGACGGTCACCCGAGTGTGGAATCGAACCCCAGTCCCTGGTGCTGTGAGGCAAAACACTAGCCACTGAGCCACGATAGTGCTGTGGTATCTAAATCCACTATTCTTGGTAATCATTTCAGTCTTGGAGTGTGGCTGCCAATTTAAAGCTTTTTCCCTATGTTAAGGCCACTTTGGATATATATTAACAAGTAACTGAAAGTAGCCAGTTTAATTCACAAATGACATAGCTACTATGTCATCTGCTGTATAGAACTCTTCTCAATAAACTTCAAGATGCTGAGTTCAAGCCCTACTCCAAAGACCTCAGCACATAACTCAGGCTGAGTTTCCTGTCAGAGGCACTGCCCTCTGCTCTCTCAAGTAGATATGAATAATTCCTTGGCACTATGCTATTAAAAAGATCAGAATGGTTATCCCGGTGTCTTATTAATATTTAACCCTCAATCTACATCACTAAATCAAAATGTATTCTTCGGTTACACTTCCAAATCACCTCTATCACTTTCCAGAACAGGTGTAACACATAAATAGGAATATCACTTCCTGCAAGTTCCACCCCAAGCCACATCGCATCCTGACTTGGAAATATATCACCGTTCTTTCAATGTGGCTGGGTCAGAATCCTGGAACTACTTTCCTAACAGCATTGTGGGTAAGATTACTCCACACCAACTGAAGTGATTCAATAAGGTAGCTTGCTACCATCTTCTCCAGAGATGGGTAATAAATGCTGACGTAGCTGTCAACACCTTCATCCCGTGAAAGCATAAATTATCACCATCCTGTTTATTGGGTTCTTATTCATCCTGTCACTCTTTTTTGTCTCCAAATCACCATCTGTCTGTCTTATGCTATAGGCTTTCCCAGATTACATCAGTGACTGTCCAAAAGTATGTCATTGATTGTAAAGTGCTTTATAAATCAAGGTGTTATATAATGACAGTTCTTTCATTCTTATCAAAAGCAGAGGAACAGGACCTCTCCCAGTCTGAGGTCGATCCAATTTATTCAGAGAGGAAAGGCTGTGGTTCTGTTTGTGGGGTCAGGGTTTTTTGCCACAAAGATTGCAGTGAATATGTGACAGAACCTCTTCTGTGCGATCATCCAGCCATGATATATTGATCGAACTGAAGGGGGCTGAAAAATATTGTGCCTCACTGAGTGAATTTGAGTTAAAAAGGATTCAGCTGCATTGTGGTGCTCTTAAACAGTGCATAATACTTTACTTGGCACTGCTCCAAGCCAAAGAAAATAAAGGGATCAGTTGTCAGAGACAATCCAAAGCAACTGAAAATTTCTATCCAGTCTCTGGTACTTTGTACCCCTTTCCTGATCACTAAGACATCTCTTAAACTACAGCAGGAAAAAGCTTCCAGATGGCCTGGTGAGTTTAGGCAGTGTCTCAGAATATGATCAAATATTCCATACTTAGCTGAAACTCTAAACACATTCACCCAGCACAAGACCATCCAGGATTAGGCAACCTCATTGATCAGAGCTTGTCCACTGGTTTAAACATACACTCCCTCAGTTAACATCGCCTTTTGCAATGTGCACCATTTACAAAATGCACTGCTTCAACTCATCAAGGTTTCTTCATCAGCCTCTCCCAAAGCTGCAACCTGGAGAATTTTGAAGAGTAAGGGTGACAGGAGTATGATCATCTGCAAGTTCTCCTTCCTGTCACACCACCTTAACTAGAATAATTTTTAAAATCTCTTTGATCAATAGGTCCACTAATCTCCAACTGAGACATTGATGGTGGTGCAACAATTAGCCATGACACTACTCAGCTAATGACACAGTAGTAATTGTAATGGACTCATATTTGTTTGTCCTATTCAAGACCAGACAGGCAGCGTACATTTAAGATAGTTAGATAACATCACAACTTGTGATGTTGTGGTATAATGGTAAGCTCCTTGATTTTTTGGGCACTCTCCCCGTGTGATGGAGTTAGTATAACCACAGAACATGCAACATCTCCTCTCTGGTCACCATCTAAAGCCCTAAACAGTCTTTCCAGGTAGAGCAACATTTCACCTGTACGTCCTCCAATCTGGTCTACTGCATTCGCTACAACCAATGTGGCCTCCTCTATATTGGAGAAAACAAATGTAGACTCGGTCACTGCTTTGCAGAACACTTCCATTCCATCACAAATGTGGCCCTGACCTTCCCATAGCTGGTCATTTTAACACAGAGTCCTGCTCGCAAGACCACATGTCTGTCCTCAGCATACTGCAGTGCTCCAATGAATCACCGCAAAAGCTGGAGGGTCAACATCTCATCTTCAGACTAGGCACCTTACAACCTTCTGGGCTCAATATTTGAGTTCAGCACCTTCAGATTGTGAATTCACTTCTATTTCTTCCCTTTCTTTTCATTTTACTTCCTCTCTCCCCTCCCCCCCCCACCCCAGTGGGACTGTCTGTTCCTTCCAGTCTGGCAGTTAGACACACCATTGTTCTTCCATTCTCATATTCTGATCACTTAATCTGCACTATCAGCGCCTTTTCTCCCCCAACACTGCGCCCTCTCACTGTAGCGTCAATACACTGCATGTCAGCTCTGATGAAGAGTGATCTAGACTCAGATCGTTAGCTTGCTCTATCTCCATGGATGCTGCCTGACCTGCTGTGGTCTCCAGCATGTTTTGTTTACAGCACCTCAACAAGAACATGGTTTTGCGTTATATGAGTTAACATGTAGGGCAACGCTCAAGACATATCACACCAGCCATGGTGTTTGACAGAACAACCTGGATCAGTATTCAATCTTCAAACCCAAATAACTCTTGAAATGTGGAAAAAAAAGCCTAACAAACATATCAATGGATAATTCCCTATATTTGAATGGTAGTTCCCTACCTTTGAACCAAGAGGCCCAAGTTCAAATTCCACCTGTTCCAGTGGTTGATTAGAAAACAGGTATAAATGGATAATTAGTTTTAGGTGTTAATTGATAATTGTAGGCAGGCCTTACCTGTTCTTTGTTGAACACTCTTAATGGATCTTTTATGTCTAGTACAGATGATGCATTGGTTTAACATCTCAGCTGAACGTTTCTTGATGCATTAGAACCCTAAAGTACCATGAACATTGTTAACTTTTATCTGCAAAATGTGTTTTTTCAAAGGAAGTTGGTTCAAGCCAAAGGAAATAATTGCAGATATAAATTCACTCACTATCTGGCAAAGTCCTATGTGCGGCCCATAGAATGTGATATCTGCAGAGTACCAGAGAAACTTCAACAAAGAGGGATACATAATAGGAAGAAATAAACAAAGGAGCTGGCTACCTCCCTACCCCAGCTGAAGGCCACCTCTCACAGAACCTCTGTATTTTGATCTTCTGGGAATATAGAAAAAAATGGTTAAAACTGACTGCAACACTAGCCTGTGTGTATTAATTGCCTTGGCCTCTTAGTCTGTAGGTTACTGTACTATGAAGGTCACAGTTCTGAGATCAGCTAATTAAACACCCCTGCGCTGCAGGTAAAATAAAGGAAGCGGACACACTCCCATCACTCTAAGTATTGCCAGTCAACAACTATCAAAAGGAATTCAGAGTCAGAGCCAGAGTCAGAGCTTTGGACAAACCTGTAGCATTTATTTGGGTAGCTACCCACAAAATGTCAGACTGAAAATCGCATTCTAACACGTTGGACGGTACAGAACGGACTGCTCAAATCACATACACTGACACTCTGACTACCTTCCCAGCCTGATTATCCTGCCCACCCGCTCCAACTCCTGAGCACCCAACCACCAATCAGACCTATCTACTCCTCACTACCTAGCTACTCCCCAGTGCAACCTGACTGCCTCCTGACCCAATGGCCCAATTACTTAACTATCTACCCAACTCACACAGCTGCCCATGTCACATACTTACACCCCATCCTAACCATTCAGTAACATACATCCACTCACCCAATCACTAATGTCCACATAGTGTCTTTATAACACTAGCCTGTGTGTATTAATTGCCTGGGCCTCACCCTTGTCGTGGTGACTGTAAGAAGGTGCTGAATCCTTTCTGATCCCCTGTACCTACTGCGACATAGTGAGCTTTCTGGGGGCTGTTATGCTTCCTATTTCTGGTCAGGCCTGGCTTGGAGGACCTGGCAACAAATGTAGAGCTGCACTGTGGGTTGGGAAAGGTTGGAGCAAAATGGCAAAGTGATTGTGATTGTCATATAAAAGCAAAATTCTGTGGACGCTGGAAGTCCCTGGAGAATACTGAGGGAGCTCAGCAAAGCTGGCAACATCTGAAGAAAGAGAAATAAAGTCAATGTTTTGATTCCAGCATGATTCTTCTTCAGAACAGGTGATGTTTGTTCGGTAGAAGATCCAGGCCAGAGATCTTACTAATACCATGAATAGGAACTCATCCAGATTCAGCTCAGTCAAAAGTAACAGTGTACTGACCAGGTAACAAGGCTTTTCCTCAGAGTTAAAAATCAGACAACATCAGGTTATAGTCCAACCGGTTTAATTAGAAGCACACTAGCTTTTGGAGCGACGCTCCTTCATCCTTCATCAAAAGCACCTGATGAAGGAGCGTCGCTCCGAAAGCTAGTGTACTTCCAATTAAACCTGTTGGACTATAACCTGGTGTTGTCTGATTTTTAACTTAGTACACCCCAGCCCAACACCAGCATCTCCAAATCATTTCCTCAGAGTGGCCCATGAACTGAGACTTTGTGTGTTTATGGTTGTAACGTCCTGTTAATTTTTGAATGACTCAGCAACAAGATCAAAATTAATTTATTACAAACTGCTGTAAGTTATGAAGTAGAATTAATTATGTTACTAACTAAATGCATGGAAGGATTAAATGCAGGTGAGGATAAAATATATATTTGAAGATGAACCTTAGTTTGTAAAGATACTGTGACACTGCAGTTGAAGTGTTCATTGATTGGAGTGATGGGTTGAAGTTCAATAGCTGTCAATCCTTGAATCCCTTTGGTGAATCTTCCTGATGCCTTCCAGATATTTTGATTTTCACAACTATCGTAGTTTCAGATATCTTGTCCGAACATTATTGCATTTCAACTATCATTGTGGTCATTCTTAAGATAAATACAGTCTGGTACCTCCAGCCATCTGATTGTTGTTGAATCCACAGAGTAGTCAGGTGGCATTTGAGAACTATGTTTAAAAAGCCCTATTGTGTCCTTTTCCAAATTAAGATTACAGTTTATGGCAACATCAATAGTATCATAACTACACGCTTGTGCCATCTGTTATGATCTCAGCTGCTGGTAATACTGGTCAAATCAGATCCCAGAGGAAATCATATGTAGTCCGTTTTTGTTTACTTGGTTAACGGTGGTTAGTCACTGAGGCATATCCACACAAAATTGCAGATTTTCTTTAACAACAGAAAAGAAGTTTATTACACAAAAGAAATAAAATAAATTTAAATATATACAACAATTAGAATGATTTCAAAACACACAGCAAAATATTGTTTCCATCTGTTTCCTAGCACTATCCATTCCGGGGACTCAAGCTCAGAAATATTGCAAATCATATTTCAGCTCTCTATGATCTATTGCGCAGGCTCATGACAGTTTCTTGGCCTTGGACTGTGGAGAGGCAATTCAATGAGTCCTTTCCAAATCTGCCAACATGAGCATTTCCACAAATCTGGGAACCTAAACTTTCTCAGTTATAATAGACTGCAGAATTCTATCCAAACTCTCCAGGTTTGCAAATTTCACAAACTACCCACTTCTGTTGAGGTAAGTTATTTCCTGAACTGATTCTAGGAGAGAAAACTAAACTTGCTTCGATGCACAACACTGTGGCGTCTCCTGAACTGAAATTCAAAAAATAAAATTGCTGTTGAACCGGATTAAAACAAAGCTGCTTGTCTAGATTCTTCTGAAGTGAAAGCAAAGCAAATGGCTTTACTTATTAACTCTACCAGTCACAAACACAACCTTCATCAACGTATTTTCATTACTACCACAAGGGTTTGCAGTCACCTGCTGTCTGTCACATTTTGCATTGTGTGCAGCTCCAATAACACTCAAGAAGCTTGACACCATCCAGGACAAAGCAGCCTGCTTGATTGGCACCACATCCACAAATATCCAGTCCCTCCACCACTGGTGCTCAGTAGCATCAGTGTGTACTACCTACCAGATGCATTGCAAAAGTCCTCAGGCAGCACCTAGCAAACCTATGATCATTTCTATCTAGAAGAACAAGGACAGCAAATGTGTGGGAACACCACCGCTTCTAAATTGCCCTCTAAGCCACTCCCCATCCTGACTTGGAAATATATCACTGTTCCTTCACTGTCATTGGGTCCAACTCTGGAATTCTCTCCCTAATGGCTTTGTGGGTCAACCTCCAGCACACGGATTGCAGCAGTTCAAGAAGGCAGCTCGACACCATCTTCTCAAGGGGCAACTAGGGATGGGAAAAAAACGCTGACCCAGCCAACGAATCCCACATACCAGGAGTGAATTAAAAATAAGTCACTGTTTCAAAAGGATTCTGACCTTACTGTGCGAGAAGACCCTTCACAAAAGTAACTAAGATTCATATACTATTATTTTGAAATCCAATTTGCAAAATATTATATTATACACCTTTCATCACACAACAGTTTGTAACAGTTGTTGAGGTGTTAAACCGATAGCTAGTCAGACCTCGTAAATGGATGGAAATGATCTTATGAATAAATAAATAAGTAAATGATCTTCTATTCATAAAAAAAACAGTTGGAGATGTCTCTCTTCAGTTAATATTTATTATGGATTCAACTTACTAACACTGGACCATCTGGTTATTGTTATTGGTGGATCTCATTGTGCACCAACTGGGAGTTCAAAAATGCCTATACTACCCTGATTGATTGATTGATTGATTGTTGTCATATGTACCGAGATACAGTGAAAAGTGTTGTTTTGCATGCTACACAGGCAGATTGTACCATAGAAAGTGTATCTGGGTAGCAGAACAGAGTACAGAATACAGTGTTACAGAGAAGATGGAGAGAGAGAGATCAGAATAACATTTGAGAGATCTGTTCAAAACTTTGATAACAGCAAGGACGAAGCTGCTCTTGAATCTATGTAAAACTGTTGGGCAGTCTTGAAGATGTGAAAGGTATTGCAATAATGCAAGTATTTCCTTTCCAAATAGCCAGCTGGAAACTATAGAGGTAGTCTGAATGAAATGAGTAATTAACATCTGAAATTTATTTTCGCTATTAACTTTCAGTGGGACAATCATTGGGCTGTTCAGTAAGTGTAGCAGTACAATTTTCAAGAGCTTTTATTCCTACAATTTTGGAAATCACAAGCAACTGCAACCCCCTTTCTGAATCCCATATTCCCCCTATCATAATATATACTGCTTAAAGGGCCAGATTATTTCTGAGGTCAGTCCCATTACTGATGGGCAGTGCAGTTTCTCATACCTGAGCAGCACTGTGGGAACAGTAATTCCAGGTCTGTGTTTGCACCAGACACATTTCAAAATAACAAATCAAAATTCATTATTCCTCTTTTATGAGACTTGACTAATTCATTGGAGATATCAGTCACTAATTGAGCGATGTCTCAATCTCAAACTGATTTATCAACACAGATTAATGATTTATCTCTCGATCCCATGTGACAGTGTTCATTGGTGAACATGGTCTTTAAAACGTGGCAAAATCTTTGAGAAAGATGATTCAGAAATTTCTTTAAAGGAGGCAGCAGCTGGTGACATCCTGACACTATTTCTGCCAGTAGACACAGCAAAGTTGAAGAGGGACTATTAACAAAAATGTGACAATGGCAACTAATACTTGTTGGCAGAAATTGCATATGATATAAAGCTTTTCATTATTGTCACACCACTGTGATAGAGGGCTGGAGATCAAACCCTACTATTCCTATAATCATTTACAAAAGTTAAGAACTTAATCTAAGTATATAAAATTGCCAATTTGCCTATCAGATAGTTCCAGGTTAAGATAAAATATGAATCAGATTTCTGTTCTAAACAAGAACTACTATTTATTTTAAGTATATAGCTCCTAACCGCAAGTAAACAATTTTGAACTGTTGACATATATCTCTACTAAACCTTTAAGCCCCATTCAAAGTTCCTGACACAGAAAAACGAGCAGATAAACAAAAACATTGGTGTTATGAGTAGATGGAGAACAAAATACAGGGGAAGCAGTTCATTAGCACTAGGCCTGAGAGTTGGACATGGTGTTTCTTTTGTTTACCTCATGTCCTTTGGTTCTTTGATCTTTTTATTCAGGTTTTCTCACCTCTTGACAGGAGATGCAGAACAACTGTTTCACGAATTGTAAAATTTCTGATTTATTGGCTGAAACAAACAGCCTTCAGTAACTGGTGGCGAAAATAAACAGCTTTTTTCAGGCTTTTTAGGTATTTTCCTGGAGAGAGAGATAGAGAGAGAGATCAACACCATCTGCCCTTTCAGAAGTCCAAAGGCTTCTGTCAGCATCTTTCACAACCACAAGCTGTGACAAAAGAACATAAGAAAGAGGAACAGAAGTAAACCATCTGGCCCATCAAACATGCTTCACCATTCAATAAGATCATAGCTGATCTTTTTGTGCACGCACCATAATTTACCTAGAGCCAATCAGATAGTTGTCAGCTGATGGCTTTTGGTACCCACAACTCCAGAAACCAATCAGCAATCTGTTGCCAGCTGATTCTCACATTGCACATGGACTTCAGTGTTGGGCCATCTTCCCCCACTGCCTTAAAAAGTAGCAAATAAACTCCACACACATGAGTTTAAGTAACTTCATTTTGAAAAGTACAGCAACACTTTCTTCAGTCCTTTCCTGTAAACCAGTTCTTTTCCCAATTCAGTGTGCAAGGTGGCACAGTGGTTAGCACTGCTGCCTCACAGCGCCAGGGACCTGGGTTCAATTCCTGCCTCAGGCGACTGTGTGGAGTTTGCACGTTCTCCCCATGTCTGCGTGGGTTTACTCCGGGTGCTCCGGTTTCCTCCCACAGTCCAAAGATGTGCAGGTCAGGTGAATTGGCCATGCTAAATTGCCCGTAGTGTTAGGTAAAGGGGTAAATGTAGGGGAATGGGTGGGTGGCGGGTCGGTGTGGACTTGTTGGGCCGAAGGGCCTGTTTCCACACTGTAAGTAATCTAATCTGAAAATAAGGTAAATTGAAAAGAGATGGTGGCTACATGATGTATGTCAATAGATTATAGTTACATTTAGACTCAGAAAAGTCATTGGTTGTCCCATTTGCAGTTGAATCTCAGTGAGATTGAATTAAATTTAAATTAGAATTGAACATAATCCTCAAATTTTATTCAAACAATTCCTTGATTCAGTTTGTCTGGCAGGCGTTATTATATTATTGGCTGGTGTGCCCTGGGTTTCTCCATTACACTGCTGCTTACTCTGGCACAATCTCACTCTCTGCTTTCAGAGTCCAATTAACTGCTGAGCCCAGAGAAGGAGCATTTACTTCTGACAAGGTACTGCCCAACCATTTACATTTGGCCATTAATCCACAACAAATATTGAATTTGCAGCTCCGTTATAAACATGACTGAGGGGGATGTTTGACTCTCCACCCACATACAGTAGGAACCGGGCAGAGTGACAGTTAAAAGTGAACAATTCAATTATCTGCTCCTCAGTCAGGGGTGCATCTGTGTCAATTGGGATCCTGTTACTGTTAGTAAGAACATGCTGGATTTTTAGCGGCTGATTAATTGGGACACCAGCCATGCTTGGCCCAATGCACCACACAAGTGTGACAAGCAATTAGGGTGGCGCGGTGGCACAGTGGTTAGCACTACTGCCAAGGAGCTGTGTTGTATTCCACCCTCAGGTGACTGTCTCTGTGTGCACTTTGCACATTCTCCCCGTGTCTGCGTGCGTTTTCTCTGACTACTCTGGTTTCCTCCCATAGTCACCGTGCCAACAGGCAACCATAGAATCCCTACAATGTGGAAACAGGCCCTTTGGCCCAACAAGTCTACACAGATCCTCCGAAGAGTATCCCACCCCACCCAAGCCCATTCCCTATTACTCCACATTTACTCTTGACTAATGCACTTAACCTACACATCCCTGGAACACTGTGGCAATTTAGCACGGCCAATCCACCTAAACTGCACACGTTTGGACTGTGGGAAGAAACCGGAGCACCCAGAAGAAACCCACACAGGCACAGGGTGAATGCGCAAACTCCACACAGACAATTGCCCAAAGCTGGAATCAAAACTGGGTCCCTGGCGCTGTGAGGCAGCCGTACTAACCAATGAGCCGTAAGATAGAGGACCGCAACCAGGGAGCTTTGATAGTCTAAGATGTTCAAAATTGGCCTGCCAATTGGGAACCTTGGTCAGATCTAACACAACCATTGGATGAACATTGCTCTGGTTAGATATATCCTTCTAGCAGTGAAAACCTCCTCAGACATTGTGTCTGCTTTTGGTTTTCCAGTGAATCATGTTGAGCCATTTGCCAGGATGTAGCTCACTGCATGGCCAAGTGGCTTGAGTTTCGGAAGACCCCCCCCACCCCATATTTACCTGAAAAAACTCCTACTATTTCATTTTATAGATGGGATATCTCTACTATAAAACACCCAGAATTCAGTCTGATAGACAATGCCATGTTTGCGACAGGAAATGGAAATTGTTACGGTGCTGCAGTGTGCAGTGTTGCAGGGAGAGCTTGCCACGTGATTGAAAAATGCTTACTTCATTTGGCACCAGGTCAGAAACCTGGGGCTCTAGCCTTGTCCATACTTCCCACCTAACTAATTTCCATGTGTGGGGAGGATGGTCAATTGAGAGTCATAGAGCCATTTATGATTTCTTATTTGCTTCTTTATTCATTGTTGGGTTGTGAGCATTGCAGGTAAGGAAGGGTAGGAAGGGTATAATTAAACTTCAGAGGGTGCAGAAAGGATTTACAAAAATGTTGCTGGGACTGGAGGGTTTGAGTTATTGAGAAAGGTTGAATAGGCTGGGGCTGTTTTCCCTGGCGTGTCAGAGGCTGAGGTGACCTTATGGAGGGGTAGGGTGAATAGCCAGAATCTTTTTCCTAGGAGGTGGGTGAGTCCTAACCTAGAGGGCATACATTCAAGGTGAGAGGGAAAAGATTTGAAAAGGATTTGAGGGGTAACTTTTTCACGCAGAGGGTAATAAATGTATGGAACAAGCTGCCACAGGAAGTGGTGGAGGCTGGTACAATTGCAACATTTAAAAGGCATCTGGATGGGTATATGAATAGGGAGGGTTTATAGGGATATGGCCTAAGTGCTGGCAAATGGGACGAGATTAATTTAGGATATCTGGTTGACATGGATGAGTTGGACTGAAGGGTCTGTTTCTGAGCTGTACATCTCTGTGAATCTGTGTTTAAAATAATGACTGGTCAGACGGGGTAAATGTGCCTGGTTTCCTGCCTTTAAGGACATCCATGATCCAGTTGACTTTTAAGTCAATCCAGTATTTTCATGATCACTTTTACTGCTTTTTATTTTCAGAGTTTAATTTGACAGAATCCAATTTCTCTAACTGTCAGTGGGTGTCCAGTGATTTGCTGGTACAGGAAATCTACCACCACAGCTGCACCCAGATGCTGACTGACTGACAGTGAATTTCCAGTAAATTCTGTTTATTGTTTCAAACATTCCCTTTCATTTTAGGGAGCCAGGAACAAATGTTTACTAAACTATTCATTGGCTGACCCACTGACTTCAAGATTTTTGAAATGGAAAACATCTGATGTCAGTGAAAAATTCTTATAATAACAACGAATGAAATCTGATCCAGTAACACAGCAAATAATTCCTCTTCCACATGGACTAACTTCCTTCTTTCTCTTTGGTGTAGGTTCTTTATATATGCTTATATTCAACAACATCTGTCTCAGGACCACATCTAACTCTGGACATGTGGCCCTTAAACATTGGTAACTGACAATGTGCATGAGTTTCCCATTTAGTGCTTTCCTCTGTTAGGTTGCTCCAGCCCTGGAGAGTTGTAGAGAGGAACTTTTCATGGTGATGCCTCGATGGAGCTAACATTGCCAGAAAAAGCAAAAATCTTTTAACCACCCCAACGTTGTCACAGCCAAGCATACAAAAATGATGTGCATGAGAAAGCTCTAAAAGTAAAATCAGAAAATGCTGGAGAAATTCCACAGCTGTTGGGTATATGAATGGGAAGGCTTTGGAGGGATATGGGCTGGGTGCTGGCAGGTGGACTAGATTGGGTTGGGATATCAGTTCGGCTGGACGGGTTGGACCGAAGAGTCTGTTTCCGTGCTGTACATCCCTATGACTCTATGAGTCTATAATACTTTCAGAAGTACTGTGTCCAGTTCTGGTCCCCCTGCTATAGAAAGGATATTATTAAGCTGGAAAAGGTTCAGAAGAGATTTACCAGGATGTCGCCGGGATTGGAGGGTTTGACTTAGAAGGAGCATCTGTATAAGCTGGGTTTTCTTTTCACTGGAGTGTAGGTGGATGAGAGGTGACTTTACCGAGGTTTATAAAATCATAAGGGGCATGACAGGTGTCTTTTTCCTCGGATGGGCAATTTCAAGAGAAGGGGACATATTTTTAAGGTGAGAGGAGAAAGATTTTAAAAAGACATGAGTGGTGATTTTCTTATGCAGAGAGTAGTTCGCGTGTGAAATGAACTTCCAGAGTAAGTGGTGCATGCAGTTACAATTACAAAGTTTAAAGGATGTCTATGTAAGTACATGAATACAAAATGTTTGGAGGGATATGGGCCAAGTGCAGGCAGGTGGGACTGGTTTAGTTGAGATAGCTGGTCAGCATGGACTGGTTGGACTGAAGGGTCTGTTTCCTATGCTGTATGACTCTATGACCTTCAAGTGCAAAGGTGATGGCCAAGTGATATCATTGTTAGACTTGACTGTTAATCAGAGGCTCAGAGTGATGTTCTGGTGATTTTGGTTCAAATCTTGCTGTGGCAGATGGCGGAGTTTGAATTCAATATTCCAAAAATTGGAATCAAGAGTCTGATTATGACCATGAAACTGGGGAAAACCCGTCACGAATGACCTTTAGGAGCTGTCCTTACCTTGTCTGGTGACTCCAGACCTGCATGTGATTCCAGACCCGCAACAGTGCGGTTGGCTTTTAACTCCCTCTGGGCAATTACGGATTGGCACAAAATGTCGGCCTAGCCACTGATACCAACTTTCCATGAATGAATTTTTAAAAAATCTGATGTGACCTGAAATATCTTCACAGAGGACGGTATCCTGTCACCCATCACCCTTTATTAACATGTGGAGAGTCCTTTGACACTGATCCAGCTCCCTCAGAGTTAGCCCTCAGACTGGACAAGATGTCTGACACTCCTGTCTATATCTGTCAGCCAGGGGCCCCTGATTAGACTAGGCCAACAGCCCCAACTCATATTCTATGAGGTCACTTTACTGACCTTGTTACAATCATTATAGGACTCTTCTTCGGAGTTCTGAGGCAGAATCACATTGGACTTGAACATTTAATTCTGCTTCTCTCTCCACAGAAGCTGCCAGACCTCCTGAGTTTCTCCAGCACTTGTTGTTTTTATTTCAGATCTCCAGCATCCGCGGTATTTTACTTTTATTTTACAGAAAAAAATGTCCTCTGATATGAACAGCCCGTCCGACACACTGCCATGCCTTGTCCCTCTCTCTCATGTCATGTTCAACCGCATTCTCACCAAGTTCAAGTGTAAAAAAGCGGAGAAAAACATAGGCCGGCTACAAAGGAAAACAAATTCTTTACTCAACTCTAGAAGCGGTCAAATCTGGTCCAGAGGTCTGTTTGACTACTTGCCAAGCTGCTAAAGGATATACATTGTAAATACTGTCCCAATCAGAAACTCTTCCAAAGGAATATAGTGAGCTGAGTCTTATTTTTCTTTTGACTAGGTCCAAGTTGCATCAAGTTACTTGAAGGGATAGCTGCCTCAGGGCCTAGCAAGTTCCCTCGTGCCAATCCGTAATTGCCCAGAGGGAGTTAAAAGCCAACCGCACTGTTGCGGGTCTGGAGTCACATGCAGGTCTGGAGTCACCAGACAAGGTAAGGACAGCTCCTAAAGGTCATACGTGACGGGTTTTCCCCAGTTTCATAATCAGACTCTTGGTTCCAATTTTTGGAATATTGAATTCAAACTCCGCCATCTGCCACGGCAAGATTTGAACCAAAATCACCAGAACATCACTCTGAGCCTCTGATTAACAGTCAAGTCTAACAATGATATCACTTGGCCATCACCTTTGCACTTGAAGGTCATAGAGCCATCTCACCAAGCTTGCTGCATTAGCTCACCACTCCCCCCATGGCATCCATTCTATCTGATTCCAACTCCAATGTGTCACACACTATTCCCAGAACAACTCAACATTCAGCAGGTATCCTCCAAAAGACCAGCATCATTTATGGTGAGCCATCCTTAAAATGTCTCAGTGTACCTGGATGAGCACTGGCATTCCGTATCTGCCCTGCTCGGTCAAGGACAGATTGTGACAGTGTCAAAGAAGAGGATTCCCTGACAGGGATCTGGAGATCCTGGTGAATGGGCTGGCCTCTTGGAGGGAGTCCTCATCTGGGAGAATCAGAGAGGAGGCTGTGCTCCCTGACCCTGGCAGCCTGCGCTGAGGTGGCCACTCAGATTAATGTTGTACTCGCAGTCTTCAGGAATGGCCAACAAGGTCACAGGAAGATCAATCATGTTCTCCACTCTCCCTACCACCTCACACCCACTCTATCACTGTTACTGCATCCAACCCCCACCCAAAGCCCATGCTCTCCCACTCTGACCATTCTCTCTAACACCTTCCTTCACTTGCTCTCGACCCCATGAGCCTCCCCCTTCACGGACCCTGCACGGTCTTTTGCCGCCTCCTTACTCGCTCAGAATGCCTCAACCACCCCAGGACCACCAGCAGTACCAGCGAATGCCATCTCCTTCAATTCCTCCCTTTTCTCTCTCTCTGGAAGATGGCCTGTCACAGGGCAGGGCAGGCCTGTATGTGTGGAGGGGTGGTAGACATTAGGTTCCTTACCCCCCCCCCCACTACGAGAGAGAATGCTGGCCCAGGCAGGAGAGAAGACTGGGATCACTCTGCATCCCACCAACTGAGTCAGTACCTTCATCACTCCTTGGCATCTCGCAGATTAACACCATTGTCAGTGCCACTCACTGCTCCCCACTGGCCACACCACCTTCTCTCTGCTGTGCCTGGTCAGTATGGACTCCCCCCAGAAAGAGAGAACTGAGGCCTCAGAGGAAGCATCAGAAAGTCTGCCCCCCTGGACACCCCCCACCAGCCCAGATCCTGACACCTCATGGAGGGGCCTTAGGCAGAGACAGCGTGGGACCACAAGCTGGTGAGTATCTCGCTGAGATAGCTTTGCAGATGATTGTTGGAGAATGTTAATAGGCAAGACAAGGCAGGGACGGTGTGGGCACATCAGGTGAACAAGCACTAAAAGAGAAAGCACTTAGCTCTGAGATGCAGCCTGGTCCAATCCGTGAGCCAGGATATTGTCCCTGCACAGAGTGTGCCTGCTGTAACTTTCCAATTTCAGGTGCCAGTGTGCTCCGCAATGCAACACTGAGCTTCCAGACCCCCTGCCCTGTGTCTGTATCAGAGAGCTACTTACTTTTACAAGCTGGTGGCTTTTTCTCAGGAAAGACCTTCCAGACATCCAATCATCTGGCGAACTCTTAACCACGTCTTTGGTCTTGTTTGACATTGTCATTTAAAACAACTTTGCTCATGGAAACACAGTCTGATGATGTTAGCGATCATAATTTATATTTAAAAAAACTCAACCAAGTTGCTCTATATTCTATTCTGAAGAGTGTAGACACAGTACTTTGAGCCTAGAAGGAGGCCAAACCAGCCAAATGGTATTTGCTTGCAGCAGAGTGTTTTACCCAATCCAGCAATGGTTAACTCCAGGAATATAAGAAACTATTCATGGAGATTGTGATATTGGAGAACCTAAAAGACATTTATTACAACTGACTTATGTACAAAGCTTACAGGCCCCAGGCACATGTCTGCTTTGGAATCCATAATATGACTGTAATTACTCTGCTTTCGTTGTTACACTAAAGCATTCTAGGGAAGAAATTTTATTATGTAGCCCTTATTTCTTAAGCCAAGAAACGTTAGGAACCACCATATATTTGAATTATTGGAATAGACCTGTCCTTTGAGTGTAATACCTAACCTGTATCCAGCCATATTGTATAATGCGGTTTACCTCAATTGACAAAATGTGCCAGACCTCAACAATACCGATATAGCAAAGACACTTATCTAAAGGAAACTGCTGAAGTGTTTGATCTTTTCTCGATTGTTTCTTCCAAAGTGCACGAGCACTTGATCTCCATCATTCACGAAATGACATGATCTGTTGTGAAAGAGACAGATAGAAAAGTAAACATTGAAGAAAGTGGAGCCCGCCCAGAGGTAAATGTATTCCTTTGTGTTTTATTGATACTTCCCAAGAAAATAATCATTCTTCCAAGTCAGCTTCTCTGCAGGCTACTTGGGAAATGTGGAATTCTTCCACAGCAGAATTGGAACTGCTGTGAATATTCTCCAATACATGTTTGATTGATGGTTCCTCAAATCAGACCTTTCATCATTTTTTTAGAATCTTTAATGCAGAGGTTGGAGTTGATAACCGTGTAGAAAATATTTTAATGTTATGTCTGTTTAAATAGTATTGGTGATAAATTTCCCATTTTCTACTCATGACAGCAGGCTCATTTCACCTGTTCCTTTATTACCCTAACAAATTCCTGACTTTGTGAACTTGCAGAGGGAGCCGGATTGATGACAGTGTGAAGAACTTTGATTATATACTCAATCTTCTTGGCTAGCAGTGAAGGGATCTAAGGCTGAGAATATCCAAATTCACATCATGAAGCTTCCAGCAGTGTGTGTGTGTGTGTTAGAGTAAATGTCAGAATGCAAATGTGAAAGGACAGCAGTCTGTGATCTACCCGAAATATGAGATGTTGCTGATCCAATGCAGAATAGAAAAATAACAAATTATCAAAATGAAGAGAACTCTGAGTTACAAAGAGGCTTGGCAGTGCTCTTACAAGAACCTAAAGTGTTCAAATGCTGATACAGCAAATGATTTGGAAGGCAATTTTTTTTTTATTCATTCATAGAACATGGGCATCACTGGCTAGGTCAGTATTTATTACACATCCCTAATTACCCAGAGAGCAGTTAAGAGTCAACCACATCGCTGTGGTTCTAGAGTCAGATTTCTTTCCCTAGATGGGTTTTTCCACACAATCAACAATGATCATCATTAGACTCTTAATTCCAGATATTTATTGGATATTCATTTACAATGACAAGATTTGAACCCAGGTCCCCAGAATTCCCCAATTCCTTGCATTAACAGTCCGGTGGTAATACCACTAGGCCAAAACCTCCCCCCAAATGGAATGTTGTAATTTTTAAGAAGAATAGAATGTAAAAATAGCAATGTTTTGCCAACCAAGTATGGAGCATTGGTGAGACCACTTCTGGAGTACTGTTACAGTTCTGGTCTCCTTGCTTAAAAACAATGAAACTACATTCATAATATTTTCAGGAATTATTACTTGACTAACTCCTGGGATGGGAATATTATCTTTTGATGAAGGAAAGGACATGTTGGGCCTATATCATTGGTGTTTCAAAGAGTGATGGAGGATCTTCATGAAATATATAAGATCCTGTGAGGACTCGAAAGGATGGATGCCGGAACGATGTTCCCTTGTTGGAGGAACTAGAAATGGGGGTTCCCCCATTAGGTGACATAGTGACTCAGTGGTTAGTACTGCTACCTCGTAGTACCAGGGATCAGTATTTGAGTCCACCCTCAAGGGACTGTCTGTGTGGAGTTTGCACATTCTCCCTCCGTCGGTGTGAGTTTCTTCTGGATGCTCTGGTTTCCTCCCACAGTCCAAAGACGAGCAGGTTAGGTGGATTGACCATGCTAAATGGCCTTGCATTGTCCGGGGATGTGCAGACTAGGTGGGTTAACCATGAGAAATGCAACATTGCAGGGATGGGATGCTATTTGGAGAGTCAGTGTGGACTTGATGCACCAAATGGCCTGCTTCCACACTGTCGGGATTTGATGATTTAAGGTGGCGATGAGGAAGAAGCTTTCTGCCTCAGAGGGTCATGACTCCACAGAACATTTTTCTCAAGACAGTGATATGATTAGATTAGATTCCCTACTGTGTGGAAACAGGCCCTTCAGCCCAACCAGTCCACACAGACCCTCCAAAGAGTAACCCACCCAGACCCATTTCCCTCTGACTAACACTATGGGGCAATTTAGCATAGCCAATTCACCTGACCTGCACATCTTTGCATTGTGAGAGGAAATTGGAGCACCCGGAGGAAACCCACACAGACACGGAGAGAATGTGCAAACTCCAGACAGTCACCCGAGGCTGGAATCGAACCTGGGACCCTGGTGCTGTGAGGCAGCAGTGCTAACCACTGAGCCCCACAGCAGGTCATTGAATTTTTTTAAAGGCAGAGGTAGATAGATTCTTGACTAACAAGGAAGGCAAGGGAGGGTAGGCTGAACATTGTTGTTGAAGCCACAATCAGATCAGCCATGATTTTATTGAATGACACAGAAGAGTCGAGGGGCAAAATGTCCTTCTCCTGTTCCTAATTTGTCTGCCAGTACAATTAGTTGTGATGTGAACTGGAATTCATATCACTGAGTGCTTTCTGTCATGAAGAACGTTTGATGAGGCCAAGTTGGAACCTTGAGATGTAATGCAGGTTAAGCCTGTGTCTGATGTAAGATGCCATCTTGGTAAAGGATTTGAAGCCTGGTCAACACAGACTGCCCAGAAACTTGCAGAGTTACTCATTTCCACTTACAATAGATAGAAAGGTGGACAGTTAGATAATTATTTTATTGAAAAACTATCATAACAGGTACCAAATTCATAATTCATGACATAGTTCTAGATATTCATAAAAATGAAAATTAAATATAAAATAACAAGATAATTGCTCAATTGTGATCGCTTCTGTGTGTTAATAGAGTCATAGAGATGTACAGCACGGAAACAGACCCTTCAGTCCAACCCATCCATGCCAACCAGATATCCCAACCCAATTTAGTCCCACCTGCCAGCACCCGGCCCATATCCCTCCAAACCCTTCCTATTCACATACCCATCCAAATGCCTTTTAAATGTTGCAATTGTACCAGCCTCCACCACTTCCTCTGACAGCGCATTCCCTACATGTACCACCCTCTATGTGAAAAAGTTGTCCCTTAGGTCTCTTTTATATCTTTCCCCTCTCACCCTAAACCTATGCCCTCTAGTTCTGGACTCCCCCACCCCAGGGAAAAGACTTTGTCTATTTATCCTATCCATGCCTCTCCTAATTTTGTAAGGTCACCCCTCAGCCTCCGACGCTCCAGGGAAAACAGCCCCAGCCTGTTCAGCCTCTCCCTATAGCTCAAATCCTCTAACCCTGGCCTTGTAAATCTTTTCTGAACCCTTTCAAGTTTCACAACATCTTTCCAATAGGAAGGAGACCAGAATTGCACGCAATATTCCAAAAGTGGCCTAACCAATGCCCTGTACAGCCGCAACATGACCGTCCAACTCCTGAACTCAATACTCTGACCAATAAAGGAAAGAATACCAAACGCCTTCTTCACTATCCTATCTACCTGCGACTCCACTTTCAAGGAGCTATGAACCTGCACTCCAAGGTCTCTTTGTTCAGCAGCACTCCCTAGGACCTTACCATTAAATGTGTAAGTCCTGCTAAGATTTGCTTTCCCAAAATGCAGCACCTCGCATTTATCCGAATTAAACTCCATCTGCCACTTCTCAGCCCATTGGCCCATCTGATCAAATCCTGATAATCCCATTTTATGTAAAATGTAGGTCTCTTGAATTTACAGAACAAAACTGAAACATCTGCAGTACTGTATATTTTGGATTAAAGTCCACAGATCATATTGTGTCAGATTGATTTCAATACATTCTCAATAATTTACACATTGTTGATGAGTTTTATAAATCAGTAGGTTGGAAACGTTTGTAGTCAGTTTGTTGTTTGGGAAATAGTGTCTTTTCTCTGCATTCCATCACTGATTTACGTTTGAACAACAAGTTCAACAGGTCCAGGTCCATGGTGCTGCTCTGCCAATGGTGCTTTCCACTAACAGCATCAGTCCCCCAAGCCTTTCTGCCTACTGCACCACTGAGCAACCTCATGTTCCAATTTCAGTGCTGGCATCATGCCAAGTATGTAAGACCAATGTTTGGTTGGCTGCATGAAATAGTAAGTTATTTTGTTCATCCATAAGCAGCAGACCACAAATGATACTGAACCACCTTGCGATTGCAAAACCCAGACTAAAATGCCTATTGTTAGATGGGATTCAGCAATTAGGCAACATTTCCTTAACAATCCTATGTGTGCCCATAAGTACATAATTTAAAATAATTTGTTGAGTTCATATGTGGCTCATTTGCTAGAAGTCTCATACATTCATAAACAGGGGCTTGGGGATAGTGAGGACTGCAGGTGCTGTAAAGCCAGTGTCACTAAAGTGTGGATTTGGAAAAAGTACAGCAGATCAAGCAGCATCAGGGGCCCCATTCTCTGAAAACAGAAGGAATATGTTCAAGCCTAACAGCTTTATTGGATTGCATGGATACCTGGGGTAATTTCCGTCTCCATGGCAATGTCTCTGAAAATGTCACAACCAATTCCCAATGAATCAGCAGTTAGGGGCAGCATGGTGGCTCAGTGGTTAGCACTGCTGCCTCACAGTCCCAGGATCGATTCCAGCCTCGGGCAACTGTGTGTGTGGAGTTTGCACATTCTCCCCGTGTCTGCATGGGTTTCTTCCAGGTGCTCCGGTTTCCTCCCACAGTCCAGAGATGTGCAGTCCAGTGAATTGGCCATGCTAAATTGCCCAGTGTGTTAGGTTCATTAGTCAGAGGGAAATGGGTCTGGGTGGGTTACTCTTCGGAGGGTCGGTGTGGACTGGTTGGGTTGAAGGGCCTGTTTCCGCACTGTAGGGAATCTAATCATTTGCTCCTAAAGGATAAATTGGTGTAATCATTTGGAATTTAGCATTCTTGCATTTGTTCTGATGAGTGAAAAATGAAAAACTTCATCCACATGCCTCTTTGACAATCTTCATTTTCATGAGCACTTTCTTGTTGATCACGTACCATCTTCATTCAACTTCACTTTTTGGGAGGTTTGTCCTCTATCTTGAAGAACCTGGTAGATGATGGTTTGGCAGTATTGCCTTAACTTGTCTTCCATTCATGATCTCGGCTGGTGATGACGCCCACAGGTATAGTCAGGTGTACCACAACAAAGTGAAAATATTGATTTGTTGCTCTGCCCTTTATGATGAGGGTTTGAGCAGTGCAAACCGTTTAGTCTATAAGACTGTTAGATCTGGGAAAATCTGGGTATTTGTGTCCAAAATGAAGAACAGTGCTCTCATACCCTGAGGAAGGTTTTTGGCAGTGTTCCAGTGAGTCTCAACGTAATCTGGACGAACAATATGTCATTTTCCACTTCAGTACTTTGCAGCCTTCAGGAGTCACCATTGAGTTCAACAACTTCAGAGCATCAACACCTCTACTCTGAATATTACCCATGTCCCCACTCCTGAGACATGTTTGTATATTAATGACTTTGCTCTGAACAGAGATGATTCATTTTCTCTGCTGATGAAGGAGCGGTGCTCCGAAAGCTAGTGTGCTTCCAATTAACCTGTAGGACTATAACCTGGTGTTGTGTGATTTTTAACTTTGTTAGCAGCAGGTCATGCCTCACAAATCTTATTGAATTCTTTGAGGATATGACAAAACGCATTGATGAAGGTAGAACAGTGGACATGGTGGACAAGGCTTTTAGCAAGGAGTTTGATAAGGTTCCCCATGGGAGGTTCATTCAGAAAGTAAGGAGGCATGGGATATAGGGAAATCTGTCTGTCTGGATTCAGAATTGGTTGGCCCAAAGAAGACAGAGGGTGGTGGTAGATGGAAAGTTTTCAGCCTGGAGCTCGATGACCAGTGGTGTTCAACACGGATTGGTTCTGGGACCTCTGCTCTTTGTGATTTTTATAAATGACTTGGATGAGGAGGTGCAAGGGTGGATTGGTAAGTTGCCGATGACATGAAGGTTGATGGATAGTGTAGAGAGCTGTTGTAGGTTGCAACAGGACATTGACAAGCTGCAGAACTGGGCAGATAAGTGGCAGGTGGAGTTCAACTGGAAAAGTGTGAAGCATTCACTTTGCAAGATCACGTTTGAATGCACAATACAGGGTTAAAGGCAGAGCTGTTGGCAGTGTGGAGGAACAGAGGAATCTTGGGGACCATGTCCATAGATCCTTCAAAGTTGCCACCCAGGTTGATAGGGTTGTTGAGAAAGCACGAGGTGCGTTGGCTTTCATTAGCAGGGACATTGAATTTAAGAGTTGAGAGGTTATGCTGCAGCTCTACAGAGCCCTGGTTAGACCATACTTGGAAAGTTATGTTCAGTTCTGGTTGTCTCCTTATTGGAAGGATGTGGAAGCTTTAGAGAGGGTGCAGAGGAGAATTACCAGGATGCTGCCTGGACTGGAGGGCATGTCTGATGAAGAAAGGTTGACAGAGCTAAAGCTTTTCTCATTAGAACGAAAAGGGATGAGAGGTGATTTGATAGATGTGTACAAGATGTTGAGAGGCATAGATAGAGTGGATCGCCAATGGGGGAAATGTCTATCATGATGGGGCATAATTTTAAGGTGAATGGAGGAAGGTTTAGGAGAGATGTCAGAGATAGGTTCTTTATGCAGAGATTGGTGGGTGCATGGAATGTACTGCCAGCAGTGGTAGTAGAATCAGATACATTAGGGACATTTACCTGAAGAGTACATAGGTTAGTCTGACCTTAATGTAGGATAAATGGTTGGCACAACATTGAGGGCCAAAGGGCCTGTATTGTGCAGCACTGCTCTATTTGATAAGTTCTATATCTCCTCCCCCTCTGTCAGAAAAATAAACCTCACAATTTTCCAGCCTCTTTCAGTTTCTTCACTATTTTGCATTTTCCTTTGGGCTGTCCAACATGTGCAGTATTTTGCTTTTCTTACGTGTGCACTCTTGTGATACCAAATACCAGACTAAATGTTTCTGGTTGATTGTGGGAATAGTTGGATTGCCTTCTGCAAATGCAATTGGTTTGTCATCTTTGATGATGCACCCTCCTGGCCCTTTCTGACATGCTTAGACTTCCAGGATTGTCTCCTTTCTTGGGTCATCAAATGGTCGGATATAGATTTCTACTAGAAATATTTGCATGAGTGCTTCAAACATGGTTTGATTGTGTTTCTGTGTATCTTTCATTAAGACTTCTCTCAACAGCATTGCTTTGAGGAAGAATAGATCCCATTTACCCAAGTCAAAAGTTGATCTGACCTACATATAGCTAACAGTTCTTGTTGTTGAAGAGGAGATCATTCATGACTAGTTTTACCATTAACAAGCGTAGATTCTGGTGCTACTCCTCTTAATTTTACATATCTTCAGCAATACCAGAGGTATTTCAAAATAATTTCAGTGATTTTACATGGGTCACAGTGTAAGAATACACGGTGGCCATCTAGGACTGAGATGAGGAGAAATGTCTTCACCCAGAGGGTTCTGAGGCTGTGCAATTCTGTGCCACAAAAAGCAGTTGAGGTCAAAACAATGAATATTTTCCAAAAAGAGTTAGATGTAGTTCTTAGGACTAAAAGGATAAAAGGATATGGGGAGAAAGCAGGAACAGGGGACTGACTTGAATGATCAGACATGACCATAATGAATGGCAGAGCAGGATACTCACACACTCTGTAATTCTGCTGCTGGAATAGATCCTGACTAACAGGGGAATGAATGGGAGAGGGGTGGGGCTGGGTGGAAGATAGCTGAGTGCAATACAGTGGGGGAGAGAGACTGACACTACTACAGGGGGAGGGGGAGAGAGAGAGAGAGAGAGAGAGACTGACACAACTACCGGGGGTGGGGGGGAGAGAGAGGGAGAGACTGACAGTACCACAGGGGGAGAGAATGAGCTGCCAGAGGAAGTGGTGGAGGCTGGTACAGTTACAGCTTTTAGAAGTCATCTGGATGGGTACATGAATATGAAGGGTTTAGAGAAAGTGAGGACTGCGGATGCTGGACATCAAAGTCAAAAGTGTGGTGCTGGAAAAGCACAGCCGTCAGGCAGCATCTTCCAAATTGTGTTCTGAAGTGATAATTTCTTGAAATCTGTCGTGATTGGAGTGAGGTTGGCCAGATGAATCTCATTGAGTATGCGTTCCCCGATTGGAGCTGTTAATCTGGGCCAATCAGGGAGGCCTGGCTGACAGATGTAAACAGGAGTGCCAGTGAATTTCCTCACTCTAGGTACTAGCTCTGAGCTAGCTGATCAGAGACCATGCACTGTACATGTGGATATGGTAAAGGCATACCAGCTTCTGTGGGGTTATTTCGAGAGTCCTTTTCCAAGTGAAGTGACCGATATCTATGTTTGGCATTCAGCTTGGGAAAGAATACAGTACCTGTGAATTTAGGATTAAGTTCCTCAAATGATGAAATTTTGTCTGGATATCTCTTTAAAAGAGAGACATGGGGAGGGTAAATAGAGAAGGTCTTTCCCTTAGTTGGGGGAGTCCAAAACCAGATGGTATAGGTTTAGGATGAAGGGGAAAAATTTAAAAGGGACCTAAGGGACATCTTTTTCACACTGAGGGTGGTGGGTGTATGGAATGAGCTGGGTGAACATGGGTACTGCAAATGCTGGAGATTAGAGTCAAGGTTAGAGTAGTGCTGGGAAAGCACAGCAGGTCAGGCAGCAACCCAGCAGCAGACAAGTCACCATTTCGGGCAAAAGCCCTTCATCAGGAACGAGGCTGGGAGCCTCGGGGGTGGAGACACAAATGGGAGGGGGGGTGGGGCTGGGTGGAAGATAGTTGAGGGAGAGAGACTGACACAACTACGGGGGGAGGGGGGGTAGAGAGAGAGACTGATACAACTACCGGGGTGGGGGGGGGAGAGAGAGACTCACACAACTACCGGGGGGGGGGAGGGAGAGAGAGAAAGACTGACACAAGTATCGGGGTGGTGGGGGGGAACGGGGGGAGAGAGAGAAAGACTGACACAACTACCTGGGTGGGGGGGGGGGAGGAGAGAGAGAGAGAGAGAGAGAGAGAGAGAGAGAGAGACTGAAACAACTACCGGGGTTGGGGGGGGAGAGAGAGGGAGAGACTGACATTACCACAGGGGGAGAGAATGAGCTGCCAGAGGAAGTGGTGGAGGCTGATACAGTAACAGCTTTTAGAAGTCATCTGGATGGGTACATGAATATGAAGGGTTTAGAGAACGTGAGGACTGCAGATGCTGGACATCAAAGTTAAGAGTGTGGTGCTGGAAAAGCACAGCCGGTCAGCCAGCATCTGAGGAGCAGGAGAACCAACATTTTGAGCATAGGTTCTTCATCAGGAAGGTTTAGAAGAATATGAGCCAAACGCTGGCAAATGGGACGAGATTTATTCAGGATACCTGGTCGGCATGGGTGAGTGAGTCCAAAGGGTCTGTTTCCATCTGTATATCTCTACAACTCTATAAGTCCAAATAAATGTTTAGACAGCTTGAATCCAAGCACAGCTTGACAGTATGTAATAGAACGACAGTAGTCAGTGTGCTGATATTCAAAGTTTGTGAGAAGATTTGTAGCTCGGGTGCTCGTTGTTGTGGTTCTGTTCGCCAAGCTGGGAATTTGTGTTGCAGACGTTTCGTCCCCTGTCTAGGTGACATCTTCAGTGCTTGGGAGCCTCCTGAGAAGCGCTTCTGTGATCTTTCCTCCGGCATTTGTAGTGGTTTGAATCTGCTGCTTCCGGTTGTCAGTTCCAGCTGTCCGTTGCAGTTGTCGGTATACTGGGTCCAGATCGATGTGCTGATACATGACGGACAGCACCATTACATTCCAAAATGTCCAGCTCACAACTCAGCTTCACTTCTTTGTGAACAGTGTGCTTGCTGGGAGGGTCGATTGACAGAACTGCAAGGTCAAAAGTCCCATGCGGCTCCCAATTTACCAGCAAAAGTCATGGGCCAGAAGAGGCCCTGTAGAAACAGGAACACAACATCCATCCCAATCAAAAAACAAGGAAGCCCTTGAGTCTTTGCAAATGCCCATGTCAGATAAAAGCTGAAATTCTCGCATTACTTTTCTGGATAACTTCTGTTTGGTTCTTAGGGATTTCCTGATATCGAGTGTACTGCTGATTTACCTCTCGAAGCTGCTACTGTCGTGTCCATCAGTTCTTACACAAAGGGTGTATTGTTGTTTATGAAGAGCAGTCTGTTATGTTGCTTGTTGGCAGTTTGACTGTTTTGAATGGAGCCATTATAATTTCCTGCCTATTGAATTAGACTCAATTATATTTACTTAGAGTATAGGAGTGAGATGCAATCTAGTGTTACAAGTTAGCTTTGCAGTGCCATATACTTTGTGCTAACGTGTGGCTTTAATAATAGAATGTTAGGCATGAGAGTATTTATGTCTAAGGTTTGAGGAGAGGCCTTTAATCCTTTACCTTCATTCTGATCCTTTTTTTTGTTTTTCTTCTGCAACCAAAAGCCAGATGTATTTAAAATCTGGAAGAGATTCAACTCCAGAGTAAAAATAGCAGCCATCCAAAAGAAGTATGGAATTAATAAAATATTCCTTGTTGTAATTAGAAGGTGGAAGAGGTCAGATCACTCCATGGTGCATATGGTGTTGTCTGATTCTTTCATGTTCGTATCTAGCTCTGTTTTGTGAGATTACAGTGGGAACATAGAACAGTACAGTACTGTACAGTCCCTTCGGTCCTTGATATTGTGCCGACCTTTTATCCTACGCTAAGATCAGAATAACCTAGATACCCTACATTGCACTACCTTCCATGAGCCTAGCCAAGAGTTCCTTAAATGTCCCTAATATATCTGACTCTATTACCACCACTGGCAATGTGTTCCACGCACCACCACTCTTGGTGTAAAGTGCCATGGCTCAAATCGTAATATACCCACCTGTAAATCAGAAAATCCCATAGGTTCAAGGTCTACTTCAGAGACTTGTGGGCAAAATGCCATTGTTAGAAATGCTGGTGTTATTTTATAACCACTCTGTAGGAGGGTGGGTTTTCTGGAAGTCAGGCATCATTTCATGACCACCTCCTGCACGGTCCATATGGCAAAGTTGCCAATAAGCCCAGGCAACCAGCTGGGGTGCCAATGGAGACTCTGTTCTCCAACCTTCTATGTCAACCAGCAATGAACCTTGCTTGATCAACCTCCCCACTCTTAGCCCTTCCCAATCAAATGTAACCCCCCTCCCTATTTTTCACAGTCTCCTCCTCACAGCCCAACTGGCTCCAACAAATCTGCTTCACTTACCTGTGCCCTGCCTCCAGTCACCATCCTTGAGGGTTTGGGATGTTGGAATGGAGTCTGGTTGCAGTCCCAGCTGTGGCCATCACTTCCAGTGGCGCTGCTCAGAATGGAGAATAGCTACTCATCTATCAGCTAAATGCTCGAGGAGACCAGGGATTTCTTCCAGTTGGGTCAGAAGACATGACCTGAGCTCAGTGGAAGTAATAATGGCTATGAAATCAGGTTGTGGTATCGCAGCCCAAAAGAGGTGGTCTCCCCCCCAATACTTTTAGCAGGGGATGTGGGACCACCATCAACTCTGTGAAAGACTTTGGCTGCTGCTTTTCAGATGGAAGTCCCCTCTGCGCTCTCAGATGGACATAAAAGATCCAATGCCCTCTATTGAAGAAAAATTGGAGTTTTTTCTCCAGTGACCTCGTCAACTTTATCTGCACATTATTTCATTGCTGTTTGCTGTGCAGAACCAACTGCTAACTTTCCTAGATTATAACACTTCAAAAGGATTGACTCATGGGATGTGAGAATATTGGCTGGGCCAATTCTATTGCCTGTCTCTAGTAGCCATTGAGAGGTTGATGGTGGGCTGCCTTAGACAATAGACAATAGACAATAGGTTGCAGGAGTAGGCCATTCTGCCCTTCGAGCTGCACCGCCATTCAATATGATCATGGCTGATCATTCCTAATCAGTATCCTCTTCCTGCCTTATCTCCATAACCCTTGATTCCACTATCTTTGAGAGCTCTATCCAACTCTTCTTGAATAGCTGCAGTTCTTGCACTGTAGGAGGATCTACAACACTGTTCAGGAGCGAATTCCAGGATTCTGATCCAGTGACATTGAAGGAGCAGAGATATTTCCACATCAGGATGGGGAATAGCTTGGAGGAGAACTTGGTGTTCCCATGTATCTGCTGCCCTTGTCCATCCACATTAATGGGTTCCTAACCTTTTTGGTATCAAGGTTTGCTTCAATGGCACAGGGTTCCATGGTGAACCCACTTTTTACAGCTGAATAATATGGTCATGACCATAGACAGGTTTGCAACGTAGTGTGCACAACAGCTAAAGAAGAATCAGTAGCATTGATATTCCAAGTCCACTGGAAAAAAACACACTATCTTCCACTGTGGGCCCATTTTCTAAATCTGCTCAACCAACTATCTCTAACTATTCATGATCACAGCAAAACGCAAAGTTGACTAAATTGCAATTTACCAGATTAATGGAAAATCATGTGCATGGAGTCCATTGATCCAGGGACGAATTGATCAGTGGGTCACCCACAAATACTGACAAGCCCTCATTCCTATTTTGTTTCATGTCACCCCTGTTGAATATGCTCAATTGTAGTGATATTTTGTCTCAAGTGGCAGAGGTACAGCAATAGCATGGTTGTTGGATATTCATGTTCCGCAGTTAACCAATACACATACACTTCTCCAAATTTCAGCTTCATCGTGTAGTCCACCCATTGCTCTGCCAAAGCTTCTTTTCTTTTAACATCAGATTCTGTAATCGATTCAAAGGACAGTGAACTAAACAGACCATGTATCCAATCTTCGGTGTTTATTGAGGGCAAGTGGAATTTGAACTTCTCCTCCAGTGCTTTGAGATGTTTGAGGATGAGGCTGTGCACCTTGCCAGCAGTGACTACGCAGACAATGCTAATGGAAACATCTCTGCCACTGTCTCATGCTGAAGGCCCAGTTTTGACCTGATACCTTGACACTTATCAGGATTGTCTCGTGCTTGCCTGCATTTTAGTATTCAGCTTACTCAGAGAGCTGAAACCGTGCTATAGGCCAGCTTAGCCCACAGTATTCATTAGACAGTAACTCTTTATAGGATGTTTAGCTCCTATATATGCACACAAAATAGTGAACAAAGATAATTTCAACGGCTGTAATTTTAGGTAATTCACAATTCTCATGACTTGCTCTAACACTGCAGCTTACTCTGGTCGTATTGTTTTGTCAGCAAGAGTTTCATGGTGGAGGATGCAATGGGTGATCTGGAAGATCAGGACTTTGTTCTTTCACCTCCCCAACAAATCCTTTGACTTCCCTGATGATAGACATTGGGTCTGTTTAATGTTTTGATCTTTCAAACTCTTTAAGTACTGAATATGTTTATTGCAAGAGATGGATTTCTCACCTGGAAAGCATGTCTTCACTTATTTGGTGCCGTCACAGTGTTTGCCAACTTATTTCTGCCAATGAGACATTCAGATAAGCAGCAAGGGAACATCTCCTGTCCATGAAGAACCAAAGACTAGATAGCTCTCATTGTACTGTCTCTGAACTGTTCTTGTTGTTATCTACTTTGAGTTCTTATGTTTCATTGACTGAAGTAATAGAGGAATTACCTCTTTTGACAAGAAACTTATCCATTTTTGCTTAGAACCTAAGACTTAGATCCCATGAAATGTGTCAAGACAGGTCAGTCAGTTCACCAATTGTTTCCGTTTTACTGCACTTTCACCGTTTCTTCACGTTCCATAATTATGGACTACGATCATGGCACATGCTCAGAGTGAATGTTTGGCATTGCCCATGCTGATAATTAACACGGAGGGTCCAGAGGAGATTGGAAGCAGGATCTAGACCTTGACGCTGAGGGAAAGTGATGCTGCTTCCTAAAATACTCATGGTATACTTCACACCCTGTCATGGCACACTGGTTAAAAACCATTCTTCCATTTGGTATGTCCTGTACTCAACCCAGCCAATTACCACCCCATCAGTCTACTCTTGGTCATCAGTAAAGTGATGGAAGTTGTCATCAACAGCGCTATCAAGCAGCACCTGCTCAGCAATAACCTGCTCTGTGACGCCCAGTTTGGGTTCTGCCAAGGCCACTCAGCTCCTGACCTCATCACAGCCTTGGTTCAAACATGGAACAAAAGAGCTGGATTCCAGAGGGGAGGGGAGAGTGACAGACCCTTGACATCAAGGCTGCATTCGACTTGAATCATTTCTTGACATCACATGTAGTGAATCAATTGGCTGAAGACTGGTATCAGTAATGCTGGGGACCACTGGAGAAGGCTGAGATGGATCATTCACTCGATGTTTCTGGTTGAAGATTCTGCAAATGCTTCAGCCTTATATTTTGCTCTGATGTGTGTGCTGTTCCATTGTTGAAGATCGGGATATTTGTGGAGCCTTCTCCTTCAGTCAGTTGTTTAATTGCTCACCACCATTCACAACTGGATGTGGCAGGGCTGCAGAGCTTAGCTCTGTCTATCACTTGCTGCTTCTGCCGTTTGGAATGGAAGTAGCCCTGTTTGGTAGCTTCACTAGGTTGACACCTCATCTTCAAGTCTGCTTGATGCTGCTTCTGGCATGCCTTCCTGCACTCTCCATTGAACCAGGGTTGATCCCCTGGCTTGACGGTAATGGGTGAGTGGGGGATCTGCCAAGCCACTAGGTTGTAGGTTGTGCTGGAGTACAATTCTGCTGCTGTTGATGGCCCACAGTGCTTCATTGAGGCCCAGTGTGGAAAGGCTAAGTCTGTTCAAAGTCAGAAGCACAGTGATAGGGCCACACAAGACAATGGAGGTTATTCCCGATGTAACGGCAAAACTTTGTCTCCACAAGGTCTGTGCAGTTCTTCATGGATGTTGTCTGACCTGCTGTGATCTCCAGCATTTGTTGTTTTCAGGACTATGTTGTGGTTGCTCTTACCAATACTACCATGGACAGATGTATCTGCAGCCAGCAGATTGGTAAGGATGAGGTCAAGTACGTTTTTCCCTCTTGTTGGATCCCTCACCAACTGCTGCAGACCCAGTCTGGCAGCAATATCCTTTAGGACCCGACCAGTTCGATCGGTAGTATTGCTGCTGAGCCACTCTTGCTGGTGGACATTGAAATCCCCCACAAAGAGCACATTTTGTGCATTTGCCACCCTCAGGACTTCCTCTAAATGTTGTTCAACATGGGGAAGTACTGGTTCATCAGCTGAGGGACGATGGTATGTGGTAATCAGCATGTGGTTTCCCTGCCCTTGATTAACCTGAAGCCATGTGACTTCATGGGGTCTGGAGTCAATGTCGAGGACTCCCAGGGCAACTCTCTCCCAAATGTACACCACCATGCCACCACCTGTGCTGGGTCTGTCCTGGAGGTAGAACATATCCAGACATGGTAATGTTGGTGCCTAGGACATTGTCTGTAAGGTATTGTTGTAAGCTGTTGCTTGACTAGTCTGTGAGACAGCTCTCCCAATTTTGGCACTATCTCTTGGATGTTCATTATTGTCAAAGGTGATATACATATATATATAAAATATATATATCTATATCCATATATGTGTTTGGATACAATATCTTCTTTTGACTTAAAATGTGATGTTTGAAAGAAAAGGCATCTAATTCACACCTCAACAGAAGTCACTTGTGAAGAGGAAGAATATAATTACATTGAATCCACTTGAATGACTTTCCCTTTATGTTGTTTAATGATGAAACTGGCAGGGACTTGAAGTCAATATGTACATTTCTGAACCAATGATCATTGCTCAATGGACTGGGATCATTTTTCACAAAGGCATCCATCAGGCACTTTAAAAACATAATGCATTTTCCACTCTAGCTTAGCAATCTTTAACATTCAATAATAACAAACAAAACCAAACAATAAGACATAAATATTGCAGAAATTTCCTTTTTTGTGCTCATTAAAGCCCATTTCACAGAATAAACTGACTGACTATAAATAATAAGATCCCTCCACTTGTGGATTCTCACACACACATTCCCATATCCCAGAGGAGCTGCAAGGGCTTTCAGAGATAAGGTCATACAATGTTTACAGCTCATCATCGATGCAGAACCTGAATGGTGATACCTTTCCCAGACAGTCGACAGTCACATTTGTTGCTAAAATGCGCAAAGAAGTTTTTTTTCTCTCTCCGTGCTGCCAATGCACTTGAAATGCATTTTCATACATTTAACTTGAACTGAAGCACTTAATTGAAAGTTAGGAGATGGGGCAAAACAGAAAGGCAGCATTAGTAATTTGCAAATGGTTCCCTATTTGTGTCAAAGTCAATTTACTCCAATGCGTCGAAATTATAATTAGTGTCACATGGATTCTGTCTGCTAATGGACAATGTGAACTAGTAGTTTCTCCTGTCACAGTCAGATCGTGTGCCCTCTGCCAAGAGGTGGGTCATTGGCTCATTGTCTGCTGAAACTTTGTTCTATTTCTGGGTTTTTGTCAGTGGTGGTTTGCCATTGCCTTACTCTCAGACACAGGATATGGAGTGAGGTATCCTTGCACCTTCCATTTGAAGATGCCGGTGTTGGACTGGGGGTGGACAAAGTTAAAAATCACACAACCCCAGGTTATAACCCATCAGGTTTAACTGGAAGCACTAACTTTCGGAGCGGCGCTCCTTCATCAGGTGGTTGTGGAGGACACAATTGTAAGGCACAGAATTTATAGCAAAAGTTTACAGTGTGAGGTAACTGAAATTATACATTGAAAAATACCTTGATTGTCTGTTGAGTCTTTCATCTGTTCGAATACCATGATAGTTTCACTTCTTTCATGTGTAAATCACAAAACATTTTTTAAAAAGTTGCATTCTCCGGTTAACTGTACCAATTGGTGTTAGCTGGACAATATGTTGAAGGTGTTAGCCCCCTGTGTTAAGACTGTTTAGACTGATTCTAATCTAAAAAGCAGGATAACAGAGTCTTCCATGAAGTCATCCAATTTTTGAGCAAAGTGCAACGTAACTCTGCAAGTACAAATTCACCCCACAACTGTATATGCATATGTGTGCATGTGGGTCTTTGTGTGTGTATGTGTGTGTGTCTGTCCGTCTGTCTGGGTTGGGGGGTTGTGAATCTGCGAGAGAGTGTACTTGTGTGTATGTGAGTGTCGAGTGTCTTAAGTCTGTGAGGGGGTGCATGTGCGAGTGTGGGAGTGTATGTGTCTGTAGGAGTGTGTGTGTGGGTGTGTGTGTCTGTGAAAGTGGGTGTATGTGTGTGCGTGAGTGTAGAGTGGTCTAAGTCTGTGCGAGGATGCACGTGTGAGTATGGGAGTGTGTGTGTCCGTAAGGGTGCGTGTGCGTGTCTGTGTGCATGTCTGTGTATACGTGTGTCCATGTGTATGTGCGTGTATAGGAGTGCCTGTGTGCGTGTATAGTGCAGTGGGGTCACCTGTAGTATGATATGAACCCAAGATCCCGGTTGAGGCCCTCCCTTTGGGTACCGAACCTAGCTACCAGCCTCTGCTTGGCCACTTTTCGCTGCTGCCTGTCCTGAAGTCCACCTTGGAGGATGGTCACCCGAAGGTCCGAGGCTGAATGTCCTGGACCACTGAAGTGTTCCCCAACTGGGAGGGAACCCTCCTGTCTGTTGATTGTTGTGCGGTGCCCATTCATCCGTTGCCGTAACCTTTGCTCGGTTTCCCCAATGTACCACGCCTCCGGGCACCCTTGCCTACAACATACAATATAGACAACATTGGCTGAGTCACATGAGTACCTGCCACATACATGGTGCCCACGTGTAATGGTGGTATACATGTCCACATTCTGACACAGCGCCTACCGTGACAGGGTTGTATGGGGTTGTCCTGAAAGCCGGGCAGCTTGCTACGAACAATGATCTGTCTGAGGTTTGGCAATTGTTTAAAGGCAAGCAGTGGAGGCGTGGGGAAGGTCTTGGTGAGGTGCTCATCCTCATTGATAATGTGTTGCAGGTCACGAAGAACATGGCGTAGTTTTTCAGCTCCTGGCAAGTACTGGACAACGAAGGGTACCCTGTCATCAAACCAGCAGATAAAGGAGGAGCCATTGTCATTGAGAATAGAACAGATTACTGCAAGGAAGTGTACCGACAACTGAACAACCAGGAACACTACAGGCAACTGCCAGCTGATCCAACCAAAGTACACACCCCTGAATTAAACACATTGATCAGGACTTTGGATCCAGTCCTTCAGAGTTCCCTACGTGCCCTCATCCCACGTACTTCGCGTGTGGGCGACTTCTACTGCCTTCCAAAGGTACACAAAGCCAACACACCAGGACATCCCATCGTGTCAGGCAATGGGACCCTGTGTGAGAATCTCTCTGGCTATGTTGAAGGCATCTTGAAACCTATTGTACAGGGGATCCCCAGCTTCTGTCATGACACTACGGATTTCTTACAGAAACTCAGGACCCACGGACCAGTCGAACCGGGAACATTCCTCGTCACAATGGACATTTCCACACTCTACACCAGCATCCCCCACAATGATGACATCGCGGCAACAGCCTCAGTCCTCAACACCAACAACTGCCAATCTCCAAACACCATCCTACAACTCATCCGCTTTATCCTCGATCATAATGTCTTCACCTTTGACAACCAGTTCTTCATCCAGACACATGGAACAGCCATGGGGACCACATTTGCACCCCAATATGCCAACATCTTCATGTATAGGTTTGAACAAGACTTCTTCTCTACTCAGGACCTCTAACCAACTCTATACATCAGGTACATTGATGACATTTTCTACCTCTGGACCCAGGCGAGGAGTCACTGATAATACTGCACAGTGATATCAATAAGTTTCATCCCACCATCAAACTCACCATGGACTACTCTCGACTATCTGTCTCATTCTTGGACACAGGCATCTCCATCAAGGATGGACACCTCAGCACCACATTCTACCGCAAACCCACAGACAACCTCACAATGCTACACTTCTCCCGCTTCCACCCAAAACATATTAAAACAGCCATTCCCTATGGACAAGCCCTACGCATACACCGGATCTGTTCAGATGAGGAGGAACGTGACAGGCACCTGAAAGTACTCATGGGTGCCCTCATATGAACGGGGTACGATGCTCAACTCATCGACCGCCAGTTCCGATGTGCCGCAGCAAGGAACCATAATGACCTCCTCAGGAGACAGACACGTGCTACAACTGACAGGGTACCCTTTGTTGTTCAGTACTTCCCAGGAGCTGAAAAATTACGCCATGTTCTTCGTGACCTGCAACACATTATCAATGAGGATGAGCACCTCGCCAAGACCTTCCCCACACCTCCACTACTTGCCATTAAACAACCACCAAACCTCAAACAGATCATTGTTCATAGCAAGCTGCCCGGCTCTCAGGACAACTCCATACAACCCTGTCACAGTAGGCGCTGCCAGAGTGTGGACATAGATACCAGCTTTACACGTGGGGACACCTCCCACCATGTACGTGGCAGGTACTCATGTGACTCAGCCAACGTTGTCTATCTTATACGTTGCAGGCAAGGGTGCCCGGAGGCATGGTACATTGGGGAAACTGAGCAAAAGCTACGACAACGGATGAATGGGCACCGCACAACAATCAACAGACAGGAGGGTTCCCTCCCAGTTGGGGAACACTTCAGCGGTGCAGGACATTCGACCTCGGACCTTCGGATGACCATCCTCCAATGCGGACTTCGAGACAGGCAGCAGCGAAAAGTGACCGAGCAGAGGCTGGTAGCTAAGTTCCGTACCCATAGGGAGGGCCTCAACACACACACACACACACACGCACTCCTATACACACACGGGTACACGTATACACAGACACTCACACACACCCTTACAGACCCACACACTCCCACACTCACACATGCATCCTCACACAGACTTAGACAAACTCTACACTCACGCACACACATACACTCACTCTCACAGACACACACAACCCCCCACCCCAGCCATACACACACACATATATACATATACGTTTGTGGGGTGAATTTGTACTTGCAGAGTTACATTGTACTTTGCTCAAAAACTGCATGATTCATGGAAGACTCTGTTAACTCACTTTTTAGATTAGAATCAGTCTGAACATTACGGCACAGACACAGAACACAGGGGGCTAACACCTTCAACATATTGTCCAGCTAACACCAATTCTTACAAAGTTAAAAACCACACAACCCCAGGTTATAGTCCAACAGGTTTAATTGGAAGCACACTAGCTTTCGGAGCGACGCTCCTTCATCAGATGATTGTGGAGGGCTTGATTGTAACACAGCGTTTATAGCAAAAATTTGCAGTGTGATTTAACTGAAGTTATACATTGAAAAATTGATTGTCTGTTAAGCCTTTCATCTGTTAGAATACAGTGATAGTTTCACTTCTTTCATGTGTAAATCACAAAACCTTTTTTTTAAAGTCGCATTCTCAGGTTAGCTGTTAACAATGGTGATAGCTAGACAATGTGTTGAAGGTGTTGGCCCCCTGTGTTCTCTGTCTATGCCATGATGTTTAGATTGATTCTAATCTAAAAAGTGAGATAACAGAGTTTTGCATAAGTTACATCACGCTGCAAATTTTTGCTATAAATTCTGTGTTATGATCGAGCCCTCCACTATCACCTGATGAAGGAGCGTCGCTCCGAAAGCTAGTGCGCTTCCAATTAAACCTGTTGGACTATAACCTGGTGTTGTGTGATTTTTAACTTTGCACACCCCAGTCCAACACTGGCATCTCCAAATCATGACCAATTCTTACAGTTAACTTGAGAATGCAACTTTTAAAAAAAAAGTTTTGTGATTTGCACATGAAAGAAGTGAAACTATCACTGTATTTGAACAGATGAAAGACTCAATAATCAAGGTATTTTTCAATGTATAATTTCAGTTACCTCACACTGTAAACTTTTGCTATAAATTCTGTGCCTTACAATTGTGTCCTCCACAACCACCTGATGAAGGAGCGTTGCTCCGAAAGCTAGTGCTTCCAATTAAACCTGTTGGACTATAACCTGGTGTTGTGTGATTTTTAACTTTGCACCTTTGATGGTGCTTTGAGCCACAGACCATACACTTAGAACTAATTGGCTACTTTCCTTTGCAGTTACATTGCATCCAGTCCCTATAAACCTCTGAGATACATAGGACCAACAATAGGACATTGGGCTAGTTTCTGGATCAGTTATCTGCTCTCTACCCCTCCCCCCCCCCCCAAAACATGATTGAACCTCTTTCTTGTACTCTTCCCCACACTAACAAAACTGACTGCAAAAATCAGTAAGCTGTGTCAGAAAGTGATGCTGACAACCTAAATATCCCAAATGAAAATTCAAGAAATGTTTGAGTGGTGAGTGTTCACTTCTGGTTATTTGGTATTTTTGCTCAATTGAAAATGACCCATGATAATACTGACCACATCCATTCCAAAATTAGTGCAACTAGATAACTCATTTTGACTTCATGAAGAGTGTGGTGTTTTATGTCATATGGGTAACTAACCTCAATGCTCTATGGGTTATAATGTCTGCTCATGCCGACAGCATGAGTTCAGTGTGTCAATGAAATGATGTAAAGTGACCAGTAGACCAGTAATTCAGACCCAGCCTAATGTTCTGGAAATGCAGGTTCAAACCCTACCAAAGCAGCTGATTTAGATTTATTGTCACATGTATGTAAAAACATATGATGGAAAGTGTTTTCTCATATGCTACATGCAAAATGTCACCACAGTCTGGTGCCATCTTGAAACAGTGAATCTGATTGTACTGCAATAGGTTAGATTAGATTTTCTACAGTATGGAATTAGGCCATTTGGTCCAACAAGTCCACACTGACCCTTTGAAGAGTAACCCACCCAGATCCAGTCCCCTAACGAATATTTACCCCTGACTAATGCACCTAACACCATGGGCAATTTAGCACGACCAATTCACCTGACCTGCATATTGTTGGACTGTGGGAGGAAGCCCACACAGACACAGGGTGAAAACTCCACAGAGACAGTCACCCAAGGTGAGAATTGAACGCGGGTCCCTGGCACTGTGAGGTAGCAGTGTTAACCACTGAGCCACTGTGCTGCCCAGGGTGCATCTTTCTCTCTTCTTCTTGTTCCTCCTCCATGGCTCCTCCAGACACTGCTTGACATTGGGCAGGGTCTCTGTAAGATTTCTGGGGTCTTGGTTATGGGCTCTGGGGTCTATGTACTGGGTTCTGGGGTCTATGTACTGGGCTCTGGGATTTATGTACCGGGTTCAGGGGTCTCAGTTACAGGCTCTGGGGTCTATGTACGGGTCTCCAGGGTTGATGCATCGGGCTCCAGTGTCTATGGATCAGGCTCTGTTATCAATGTAATAGGCTCTGGGGTTTCTGTAATGGGCTCCGGAGTCTATGTACTGGGCTCTGGGGTCTATGTATGGGGTTAAGGGGTCTCAGTTATGGGCTCTGGGGTCTATGAGCCGGTCTCCGGGGTGGATGCATCGGGCTCCAGTGTCTATGTACCAGGCTCTGGTATTGATTAATGGGCTCTGGGGTTTCTGTAATGGGCTCTGGAGTCTACGTACCAGCCTCCGGGATCTATGTACCAGGTTTTGGGGCCTCTATAATGGGCACTGGGATCTCGGTTATGTGCTTCAGCTGCTGCTGTAATTGTGACCGCTGCATGTGAGCTGTACCCATGGGCCTGGGAATATATAGGTTCCGTCCCTCCTGTTCCCCATCCGTGGCTCCACCAGAGACTGCAGCCAGTCCTTAGTTGTCAGGGTTCTCCGCTGACCTTTCACTGACCTTCTCCTCCTTCAGGCTCCCGGGCCTAGGCACAGACCCGGAGCCTCAGCTCAGCCTGTGAGTCTGAGGAGTCATCCCTGGGCCAGGTCCTCACTCACTAGGAGAACTGGAGCTGGGTTAGAGTGGTATTGGGCTTGCCCTTAGATTTGGGATATGAAGTTAGTCTTAGCAAGGGTGACCAATAAATTAGAGTTGAATATCATTGGTTTACTAAGGCCTTTAAAGAAGAAAACCTGCTGTCCTTGCTTGGTCATACTTCCCAACATACACACACATACACACACACACACACACACACACACACGTACAGACACACCCACATACAGACACACCCACACATATAAGTGGGGTGAATTTGTACTTGCAGAATTACATTTCATTTTGCTCAAAAACTGCATGAATCCATGTAATATTCTGTACATCCCTTTTTTAGAAATAGAATCAGTCTGAACATTGGGGCACAGACAGCCTCACATAGGGCACCTCACACCTTCAATGCATTATCTGAGATGACACTGCACCTATTGTTAAAGTTCACTTGAGGATATAATTTAAAGTTCTGCGATTTACATATGAAAGAACTGAAACCAACACGGTCCTTCTAAAGGATGAGAGATTTAACAAACAATCCAAAACTTTTTCAATATATAATTTCAGTTACATTACACTGTAAACAGTCACTATAAATTCTGTCTTACAATCTTATCTCTACAACCACCTGATGAAGAAGCTGCATTCCAAAAGCTAGTGCTTCCAATTAAACCTGTTGGACTATTACCTGGTGTTGTGTGATTTTGAACTTTGCCCATCCCAGTCCAACACCGGCATCTCCAAATCATTTCTTGACCAGAGTGTTGGTGTGGATGGACCAGGACAGATTGTGGTGATATTTATTCCCAATAACTTGAAGCTCTCAACCACCTCCACCTCGGTGCCATTGATATAGACAGGGGCATGTCTTCCACACAACTTCCAGATGTCTACAACCACTTCCTCCATTTTGCTGACATTGAGGGAGACATTGTTGTCCTTACACCATGCCACTGAGCTTTCTATTTCTTTCCTGTACTCAGGTAAAAATCAGACAACACCAGGTTATAGTCCAACAGGTTTAATTGGCAGCACACGAGCTTTCGGAGCGACGCTCCTTCATCAGGTGATAGTGGAGGGCTCGATCCTAACACACAGAATTTATAGCAAAAATTTACAGTGTGATGTAACTGAAATTATACATTGAAAAATTGATTTCCTGTACTCTGTCTTATTGCTGTTTGAGATCCAACCCACTGTTGTGGTGTCACCAGCACATTTGTTAATACCTGGCTGGACTGTGCTGCAGTTTCCTGATGGCTTTTAGCTGCTGTATTCTCCATTAGTTTGGCTTTGTTGTTGATTGTTGCTTTGTTGAAGTCTTTGTTGCTGCCGAGTGTTATGGGAATTGGAAGTGTTGAATTTACTCAGCTTCTCAATCTTTTTCAAGTTCATCTCTGGCTAGGTCACTAGTCATGCAGTGTAACCCTGTCACCCATTATTCCTGTCTATGTGTAGTATTTCACAATGTCTGCATTCGGTTTTATTTGGTTTTCTTCTTATCCTTTTATGATTTGCCTTCTCCATCTGCTCCCTCACCTACTGTGATGCCATCTGCAAATTTGACGTGGAGACGCTGGTGTTGGACTGGGGTGGACAAAATCAGAAATCACACAATGCTAGGTTATGTTCCAATAGGTTTATTTGAAATCACAAGCTTTTGGAGCCCCCTGTTCCTTCCTCAGGTGGAGTTGCTTCACCTGATGAAGGAGCAGCGCTGGGGGAAAGGACAGGGATGGGGACTGGTGGAAGTGCAGGGGTTGGGGCTTGAAGGAGTTAGTGGTGGGGAATGGGAGGCTTATAGAGGCCAAAGACTTCAGGAACCTTTATCAATCCTCAGGGTTTTAATGCAGCATATCCATCTCTGGTTCTGACCATTACATTTATTTGTTTCTGGGCTGTGAGCAATGCTAGTCCAAGATTGTGGGCGGCACAGTGGCACAGTGGTTAGTACTGCTGCCTCACAGCGCCAGAGACCCGGGTTCAATTCCCGCCTCAGAACTGTGTGGAGTTTGCACATTCTCCCCGTATCTGCGTGGGATTCCTCCGGGTGCTCCGGTTACCTCCCACAGTCCAAAGGTGTGCAGGTCAGGTGAATTGGCCATGCTAAGTTGCCTGTAGTGTTAGGTAAGGGGTAAATGTAGGGGTATGGGTGGGTTGCGGGTCGTTGTGTACTTGTTGGGCCAAAGGGCCTGTTTCCACACTGTAAAGTAATCTAATCTAATTAGAAAGATTGCTCACCCATCTCGAATTGTCCAAAAGAGTCAAGCACATTGCTATGGGTCCAAGTCACATGTAGGCCAGACCAACTTATAAAAGCAGATTTCCTTGCCAAAAGGACATCAGTGTACCAGATGAGATTTATTACAATCAACTATGGTTACATGGTCTTGACCAGTAGAGTGTTGCAAGAATCAGTTCTTGGTCCACTACTTTTCATCATTTATATAAATGTTTTGGATGTGAGCATGAGAGGTACAGTTAGTAAGTTTGCAGATGACACCAAAATTGGAGGTGTAGTGAACAGCAAAGAAGGTTACCTCAGATGACCAGATGGGCCAATGGGCTGAGAAGTGGCAGATGGAGTTTAATTCAGATAAGTGCAAGGTGCTGCATTTTGGGAAAGCAAATCAGAGCAGGACTTACACACTTAATGGTAGGGCTCTAGGGAGTGTTGCTGAATAAAGAGACCTTGGAGTGCAGGTTTATAGCTCCTTGAAAGTGGAGTCGCAGGTAGATAGGATAGTAAAGTGCAGCAGGTCAGGCAGCATCCAAGGAGCAGGAGAATCGACGTTTTGGGCATCAGCCCTTCTTCAGGAAAGAAAGGCTTATGCCCGAAATGTCAATTCTCCCGCTCCTTTGATGCTGCCTGGCCTGCTGCATTTTTCCAGCAACACATTTTTCAGCTCTGATCTCCAGCATCTGCAATCCTCACTTTCTCCTAGATAGGATAGTGAAGGCAGCGTTTGGTATTCTTTCCTTTATTGGTCAGAGTATTGAGTACAGCAGTTGGGAGGTCATGCTGCGACCATACAGGACACTGGTTAGGCCACTGTTGGAATATTGCGTGCAATTCTGGTCTCCTTCCTATCGGAAAGATGTTGTGAAACTTGAAAGGGTTCAGAAAAGATTTACAAGGATGGTGCTAGGATTGGAGGATCTGAGCTACAGGTAGAGGCTGAACAGGCTGGGGCTGTTTTCCCTGGAGCGTTGGAAGCTGAGGGGTGACCTTATGGAGGTTTACAAAATTATGAGGGGCAAGGATAGGATAAATAGGCAAAGTCTTTTCCCTGGGGTCAGGGAGCCCAGAACTAGAAGGTTTTGGGTAAGAGGGGAAAGATATAAAAGAGACCTAAGGGGCAACTTTTTCACGCAGAGGGTGGTGCGTGTATGGAATGAGCTGCCAGAGGATGTGGTGGAGGCTAGTACAATTATAACATTTAAGAGGCATTTGGATGGGTGTATGAGTAGGAAGGGTTTGGAGGGATGTGGGCCGAGTGCTGGCAGTTGGGACTAGATTAAGTTGGGATATCTGGTCAGCATGGACAAGTTGGACTGAAGGGTCTGCTTCTATGCTGTACATCTCTGTGACTCTATGATTAGATTATTACTTTTCTTCCAGATGTTTTATTGAATTCAAATCATTTGCCACAATGGGATTCAAAGCCATGTGTCCATGGGATTATTTAATTTGGATAAATGCGAGGTATTGTGTTTTGGTAAAATAACACTGCCCAAGGCCCTGCTTTTAATTATATAGGTAATTAAAAGTAGGGCCTTGGGCAGTGTTGTAGAATAGGGAGACTGAGGGATTCAGGTGTATAATTTTTTGAAATTTGCATCACAGTTAGACAGGGTGGTTAAGAAGGTGTTAGCAGACTTGCCTTCATGGCTGAGACCTTTGAGTATAGGAATTAGAACATCAATTTGGGATTGTACAGGACATTGGTGAGGCATCTTCTGGTGTTTTGTGTACAGTTCTGGTTGCCATATTATAATGTTGTGGGGAAAATCACCAGTCTCACAGTCAGAATCAGAATTCAACAACAGAGTTTATTGTACAAGGAAACCGGAGCTCTGGGGAGAGAGAGAGAGACGTCAGGCAGCACGGCTGTCAGCTGGGAGCCCTCTCTCAACCTTGGAGCACATGCCATGATATTTTATACATTTCATGGTATATTGGTCCAAATATCAAGTCTTTGTCCAGCATGGCTTGTTTACAGAAAACATGAGAGTTATTGTCAGTTTCAGCAGCTACGCGGAAGTCCATTGCTACAGTAATTGCCAATCAGCCATTCTAGGCAAAAGTGGGTATTGCAGATGCTGGAGATTAGAGTGGTGCTGGAAAAGCACAGCAAAACAGGCAGCCTCCGAGGAGCAGGAAAATCAACGCTTCGGGCAAAAGCCTGATGATGGGCTTTAGCCTAAAACGTTGATTTTCCTGCTCCTTGGATGCTGTCTGACCTGCTGTGCTTTTCCAGCACCACTCTAATCTTGCCTATCAGCCATTCTAGCCAGCTTTCTCCTCCTGTGGGTCCTTGTCTGAAGTAATCTCGCTGGTCCCGAATGGTTTTGATCGCCTATGTAATTTTGTAAGATTCGTCAATGACATGTATTATACTCTTGTCACCAATGATTGTACATTCTCCCCCTTGCTGGGATAACTGATAATCCACCGTGTAACGTGTCTGCTGTGTGTAAAGTCTGAGTTCAGCTAATTTGCCATTTATTGCTTCTGGAGTCTTTGATGTATCGTTCCCTAAGATTGTCAATCCACACACAATGTAGTTTCAGTTTTTAGCACTGAGGACTCCTGCTGCCTCATCCAAAGACAAAAATCCCAAAAACCATACCCTATTGATGATCCTAGCATAGTCAGGATCTGCCAATAAGCGCAGAATTCCTGACTGACAGAGCAGGTCACTATCCTTCTCTGAACATTTTGCCCGCTGGGGCATGGTACAGTGAGGAGTCCTATCAATCCTACTGCGAAAAGGTTCGGGAGGTTTGGTGTGTCAACAGCGTGAATCCCGTTAAATAAGAAAATGAATCCCTTCGCTGCCCGAGAGCATACAGCGTCCTGTTCCTGGGTCTGTTTGTCTACCCATCTCACCTCTGACCCTCCTGTTTGTCCTCCCCCAGCTGCTAGGTATCAAACGGGTATGTCCATGACCAGAGCTGACATGAGTGCCATTGTACTGTCCGCATATAAAGTGCCTTCCCACAATCACGTTCAAGCATGCCTGCTCACTGCTGGTGCTGGTAAGTTGTCCCCGGGTGATTGCACAGTGCTGGTGAGTACATTGTGTCTGCACGCATGGCCTGTTTCTAGGCACCAGGACATAAACACATCCCCATCCCTGCCCCATGAAACAGAGTGGGTAATCAGCAATGTTTAAATAGGTCCTTCCCTCCCTCTGCTGGGGCACCCGGCCCATGCGCTGGTGGGCTTGACCAATTCCACACACCTACCCTGGAGTCCCCTTTTGTACTTTCCTAGCTGTCCCCTACATGGCGCGCCCGAGGTATCTAGTGTGTACAAGTCGCGAGGGGTCCACAAATAAAGATTCGATGAATTGCGCCAGTGGGTAACAGACAGTTTGGTTCCCATGTAAGTTTAGGTGGGTTTTGTAAAAGAGGTTATCGTCAAATCATCACAGGCTTCTGGCTATCACACTATTTAGAAACAGCAATATATACTTGAGCATATAAATGATTATAGTTAAATGAGGTTAATAGTCAGTGTCCCTTTTTTCCACAATGGTACCCAGATGTCAGCAACAGTCGGTGAATTCTGTGTCTTGTCAGCAGTTTTATCCATGCCTGTGGGTGGTTTGCTTGGTTGTGGTATTGGTGCTCTCCCCTTGGTCACTGTCTTGCTCACAGTCCCTGTCTGTGCCTGGGGATGGTCAATCATTCATAAGAGTCCTTGTGTGGTTTGAGTTGGGTCCAGTGCTTCCACGTGCCTCTTCCCCTAATGTCTATACAGGCTCAGGTATCACCACCGATTATAACGTTGTACGGCCCATTCCATTTTGGGACAAAGTCTGGTTTGTCAGGCAGGGTTCGTACAGGGACACAGCTCCCAGCTGATGGGACCTCAGGCAAGGTTTCTAGTTCACCTGTCCTATCCTTTTGATCTTGTCTCTTAGTTACCAATTTACGCATTCCCTTTAGTTAGGTGCTTAATTCCTGTACATATCTCCAAATTTTGTCTTTTAGGACCTACATCGGTCCTACCCGTTATAATGGTCTCTGGGAATTGCATTGCTCGCCTGGTCATTAATTTGTAGGGTGGTTAGTCCAGTTGCCTGATCGTGATGGCTCTTAATTCCATTAGTACAGCTGGCAGCACTTCGGCCCATGTCCTCCCTGATGTCTGTATGGCCTTAGCGAAGGCATTTTTAAGGGTTCTGTTCATTCTCTCTACCATCCCTGAGCTGTGATGGGGATACGAAATTTTTGTTTTATCCCTAGTAGCTGACATACAGTTTTCATAACTTTGTCTGTGAAATGTGTCCCTTGGTCGGAGTCGATCTGTAGGGGTACCCCCCCACCTCGGGATTACCTCCTTTGCTAGAATCCTGGCTACAATGATAGCAGTACAGTTCTTGTTGGGGAATGCCTCTAGCCACCAGGTGAATGGCCTATAATGACCAGGCAATATGTTTTCTCACGGGAAGGTGGTAGTGGCTCTTTGAAATCCATTTGGAGGTGTTCCCATGGTCCCCTTGGCCTTGGTTAGTGCCCTATCCTAACTTTTATGGGTCTACCTAGGTTGAGCTGTGCGCAAACTACGCATCTGCGGCAGTGTTTGGCTATATCTCTTCCCATTCCCTCCCACCACCACTCTCCCCCCAGACCTGCTATTATAGCATCCCTGCCTGTATGTGAGAGCCCGTGGTGCAGCCCGAGCAAGGTGTTCTGTATGTACACTGGTGCTATCACCTTGTCTGCTTGCCAGAAACCATCCTCCTCTTTAAGTGCTCCCTGTATTCTCCATCGCTCTCTCTCTCTCTTCCTGTGGGGTGTCCTCCTGCAGCGGACTATGACTCTATGATTCTAACTATAGCTGGAGCTTTATACCAGAGTTCACAAAATTGGCTGAACCGATTCAAACACTAAACAAAGGGGCCAAGCCTTCCTTGGAACCCATGACCTGGGGACCAGGACAGGAAGAGGTTTACAGTGAGCTAAAAATTTGGTTAATATTGGCGCCGGGCTAGGGCTGCCAGTAAAGACTTCCATATACATTGTAATAATGACGGAGGATTTTACTCCGCAATGGTCACACAGAGCCATGGTGGCAGGACGAGACCCATAGGGTATTACTCTACCACAGACCCTGTTTCTGTGGAAACAAACCCTTCGGTCCAATCCGTCCATGCCGACCAGATATCCCAAACCGATCTAGTCCCACCTGCCAGCACCCAGCCCATATCCCTCCAAACCCTTCCTATTCATATACCCATCCAAATGCCTCTTAAATGTTGCAATTGTATCAGCCTCAACCACATCCTCTGGCAGCTCATTCCATACTCATACCACCCTCTGTGTGAAAAAGTTGCCCCTTAGGTCCCTTTTATATCTTTCCCCTCTCACCCGAAACCCTCTAGTTCTGGACAGCTCGATCCCAGGGAAAATACTTTGTCTATTTACCCTATCCATGCCCCTCATAATTTTGTAAACCTCCATAAGGTCACCCCTCAGCCTCCGAGGCTCCAGGGAAAACAGCCCCAGCCTGTTCAGCCTCTCCCTATAGCTCAGATCCTCCAACCCTGGCAACATCCTTGTAAATCTTTTCTGAACCCTTTCAGGTTTCACAACATCTTTCCGATAGGAAGGAGACCAGAATTGCACGCAATATTCCAACAGTGGCCTAACCAATGTCCTGGACAGCCGCAAAATGACCTCCCAACTCCTGTATTTAATACTCTGACCAATAAAGGAAAGCATACCAAACGCCTTCTTCACTATCCTATCTACCTGCGACTCCACTTTCAAGGAGCTATGAACCTGCACTCCAAGGTCTCTTTGTTCAGCAACACTCCCTAGGACCTTACCATTAAATGTATAAGTCCTGCTAAGATTTGCTTCCCCAAAATGCAGCACCTCGCATTTATCTAAATTAAACTCCATCTGCCACTTCTCAGCCCATTGGCCCATCTGGTCCAGATCCTGTTGTAATCTGAGGTAACCCTCTTCGCTGTCCACTACACCTCCAATTTTGGTATCATCTACAAACTTACTAACTGTACCTCTTATGCTCGCATCCAAATCATTTATGTAAATGACAAAAAGTAGAGGACCCAGCACCGATCCTTGTGACACTCCACTGGTCACAGGCCTCCAGTCTGAAAAACAACTCTCCACCACCACCCTCTGTCTTCTACCTTTGAGCCTGTTCTGTGTCCAAATGGATAGTTACTCCTGTATTCCATGAGATCTAAGCTTGCTAATCAGTCTCCCATGGGGAATCTTGTCAAACACCTTACTGAAGTCCATATAGATCATATCTACTACTCTGCCCTCATCAATCTTCTTTGTTACTTCTTCAAAAAGTTAAATAGCCCCGAGACCTCTCTGACTCCCCTTACAATAATGGGTCGTGGCATTTGCTGAATTTCCTCTTTCGGTCGCTTGGCCTTTCCTTTGAGTCCCGGGGAAATAAGGTGTCCCTGGTATAGGACTTGTGCTTGTCCAGTTTGTGCTTTTGTGGGGCTGACTTTTAACCCTGCAGCTGCCAGCTCATGCAACACAGGGTGTAAAACTTCCTGGTGCCCTGATTCGGAGTCTGAAGCAATCAGGATATCGTCCACGTATTGCAGGGCTGTGCTCCCTTCTGGTAAATCTATTTTGTTGAGGATGTCGCTCATTACTCAGTGAAAAATAGTGGGGCTGTTGTGGAACCCGTGTGGGAGGTGAGTCCATGTGTACTGCCTATCCCTTACTGTGAAGGCGAATTTATCCAGAGTGTCGTGGGATCGACCGGAATCCATTGGCTATATCTAATACTGTGAGAATATCGTGCTCAGGGGCCAATCCGTTTAGAATTGTGGAGGGGTCTGTTACAATGGGATACAATTTGGGGGTGACCTTGTTTAACCCCGTATAGTCAATGGTGAATCAGTAACTTGCATCAGGCTTTATTCCTAGCCATGTTGGGGAATTGGTTGTATTTGTGGTTTCTCTCAGGATTCCCAGTCTCACTAGTCCTTTAACTATCTCCACGATTGCTTTCTCTGCTTCAGGCTTGATTGGGTACTTCTGGTAGGGCTTATGCGCCGGTCTGGGCACCATTATATCTTGACTAAACCTGTGTCTAGCTTTGTCTCTGCCCATGCCTCGGGGATGCAGGTGCAGATGGCTCTGAATACCCCTTTTCGAAGTTCCAGTCCCTACTGGTGGCTGTAGCTACTTTAATAATCTCGAGGTGACTTGTAAGTTTCCCAATCTCAGTCTTTCAACAGTCCTGTTTTGACCAGAACAATTTTCCCTTTGCACAGTCAATCAAGACTTTGTATTCCTTCATGAGATTGTTACCTATTATGGTGCCTTCATTATTTTGGCATACGTAAAGTCTCATAGGGATATGTATGTTATTGATTTCCATGAGGGTCGTCTCGCTTAAGTAAGCGAGTGTCTTATCCCCTCCCACCCGGTAAGGTGGATCCTTTTGCTTGTGTGTGGGTAAGGGTGATAGATACAGCCACTCCTGTGTCTACCAACATTTTACACTTTCTACCTCCAACTACCGCGGGCACATAAATCCTCCCCTCTCCCTTACCCTTACAAATGGGGGCAGCTGGCTGTCAGTTCTGCGGATCTCAGGGGTCCCGCAGTTCTGCAGTGTTCTGGGTGTTCCTTGGGGGTGCCCCATGCTTCTCCCAGCACCCTGCCTCTGTATGACCTGCTCTATTGCAGTGGCTGCATACTCTATGCTGTTCCTTGTCCTAATCCCTGCCTGTGGGGCCCGACGCTCTCTGGCAAAGTGTCTCTATCGGCCATAGTTATGACAGGATAGTTTGGTTCTGTCTTCACCTCTGTTCTGAGAGGCTGCTCTGTCTGGTTTTGCTTTTATTGCGGGAGCTTCTGCCTCCTGCACCCTGCTAGTCCATTCTACCAGGTTGTCATAATTTTGGGACATTATCACTCCCATTTTCAAGATGGACGCTAGAGAGCCTGAATCTAAAAGCCTGAGTGTTTGCCTGTTCCCACGATCTGGGTTTGTTTATCCTGCACACTCCTGGTATACCCGAAATAATCGTTCCTCATACTCAGAGACTCCTTTCCCTTTACGCTGTTTAGTGGTCGTGATTTTGCTCCAGTGCTTGGGAGCATTTCCTATTATCCGCTGGATCTCTTCTTTAAAATGGGTGAAGGAGGCCTGCTGGACATCTATCTCAGCTGTAAGGGCAACAGCATGTATCCACCGTCCTCCCCTATAGTCTCAGGCTGCTGTGGTAGGTATTGGGTCTGCCAGCTACCTATCTCCATTTGTCTGCTGAGCAGGCTGCCCAGCCCACACCTCCACCCTCACCTCTATCCAAGGCCCTAAAGGAGCCTGCCACATCCATCAAAGTTTTACCTGCACATCCACTAATATCATTTATTGTATCCGTTGCTCCCGATGTGGTCTCCTCTACATTGGGGAGACTGGGCGCCTCCTAGCAGAGCGCTTTAGGGAACATCTCCGAGACACCCACACCAATCAACCACACCGCCCCGTGGCCCAACATTTCAACTCCCCCTCCCACTCTGCCGAGGACATGGAGGTCCTGGGCCTCCTTCACCACCGCTCCCTCACCACCAGACGTCTGGAGGAAGAACGCCTCATCTTCCACCTCGGAACACTTCAACCCCAGGGCATCAATGTGGACTTCAACAGCTTCCTCATTTCCCCTTCCCCCACCTCATCCTAGTTTCAAACCTCCAGCTCAGTAACTGTCTCCTTGACTTGTCCGGACTTGTCCGACCTGCCAATCTCCTTTTCCACCTATCCACTCCACCCTCTCCTCCTTGACCTATCACCTTCACCTCCTCCCCCACTCACCCATTGTACTCTATGCTACTCTCTCCCCACCCCCACCCTCCTCTAGCTTATCTCTCCACGCTTCAGGCTCACTGCCTTTATTCCTGATGAAGGGCTTTTGTCCGAAACGTCGATTTCGCTGCTCGTTGGATGCTGCCTGAACTGCTGTGCTCTTCCAGCACCACTAATCCAATATTTGGTTTTCAGCATCTGCAGTCATTGTTTTTACCAGACCAGCTGGTGTATATCCCTCAAGTACAGTTGGTGCCCTACTCATATACTGTCTCTCTCTTCCCAGAACAGCGTGTTTGCACTTCGGGGCTGTAACTTGCCTGGGGTGGCCATAATCTGTTGCCTTTCCCTCAGGGTAAAGGGTTTATAGTTTGCTTTTGACTGCAACTCTCTCCTCCCAGTAGTGACTGATGCTAGATTACATTCTTGCACCTCCTGGTCTGCTGAGGGAGCAATTAGTCCCTGTGCACAGTTGCGTAGGAGGGGAGAGTCTCCGTTTCCTCCTGTATTTTTTCTAATCTTTGCTCTTGCTGCCTTATCCTATCCTCCAGCTCCTCAATTCATTCTTGGCCTTTTCTCCACCCGCTAGTGGAGGCACCTATTTGTTTAATTGAGCCTGCTAATTGGTACACTAACATTACCCCTATCTTTTTAGCTTTATATCCTTTTTCTTTGTGAATCCAATTCTGCTGCTGTACTAATGTCTGGGATGGGTCCCAACCCCCTTTCTTCATCTGTTCTGTCAGCGTTAGTCTGTCTGTCTTGTATTTCTCAATATGGGAACCTGCAGTTAAAATCCTGATCTGCCAGCTCAAAGATTGTGTACCCAAAGATACCACCAACAGTAAATTGTCCTTAACCAGTGGGACTTCTCTATCCCCTGGCCACTAATACTGTCCCAGCACCATCCGTACGGCTGTAGCAAGGTGTGCTGTTACTGGTGGGAATTCTCTACCCTCCCGGAAACTACAGGTCGATACCTACCGGTTGGCTGGGTATGTGGGTTAATAGGATGTGCTCTCTATTGGGACTCCTCTACATTCCCAGCCACCTCTACAGTTCCAACACCGCCTAATAGGCCCAGAAACCTACCTCCAGCCCGGTGAATTCTCAACCAGGGGGGACTTTTTACCCTCCTGGTCACCGCCACTATTCAAGCTGTCGTTCTACTACGGACTGACAGGGTATCACTGTTACTCACAGTGTCCATGCTCCCACTTCAGTAATGTGCTGCTCCACTGGAGTTTGGCTCTTGGTCAGAGTGATCAGCTCCTTTTCCTCAGCACTTCAATTTAAAACACAGTAACAGGCAACACCCAACCTTCGACCAGGCTCTAACTGGACTCTGCGTTGCTCGCCCCCTACAGAGCCCAATGTTACCTGACTTTGCCACTTTTTTTTTAGATCAGATTAGATTACTTACAGTGTGGAAACAGGCCCTTCGGCCCAACAAATCCACACCGACCCACCGAAGAGCAACCCACCCAGACCCATTCTCCTACATTTACCCCTTCACCTAACACTACGGGCAATTTAGCATGGCCAATTCACCTAACCTGCACATCTTTGGACTGTGGGAGGAAACCGGAGCACCCGGAGGAAACCCACACAGACACGGAGAATGTACAAACTCCACACAGTCAGTCGCCTGAGGCGGGAATTGAACCCGGGACCCTGGCGCTATGAGGCAGCAGTGCTAACTGCTGTGACACTGTGGTGCTCACTTGTGCTTCACAGCTCTTTGTGCCCTTGGCACCTCAAAGCCCACTTCAAATGAACTGCCAGAGCAAGTGATGGATGCAGGTACAGTTACAACTGTTAAAAGACATTTCGATAAGTTCACAAATAGGAAACGTTTGGAGGGTATGAGCCAAGTGCAGGCAGCTGGGACTAGTTTTGTTTGAGAACATGGTCTGCATGATCTGTTTCCATGATGTCTGACTCTATGACTCTATTATTCTCTGACATTATCACTTCATCACAAACTTTCCCAGGGGCTTTGTTAGTTCCACTTCCACCAGAATATCTCACAGCACTTCGATCTTGTAGATGCCAACCAGATTACAGGTTATGATTAGATTTACAGATTCCAGATTACATTACAGTGTGGAAACAGGCCCTTCAGCCCAACAAGTCCACACCGACCCGCTGAAGCGCAACCCACCCATGCCCCTACATTTACCCCTTACCTATCACTAGGGGCAATTTAGCATGGCCAATTCACCTGACCTGCACATCTTTGGACTGTGGGAGGAAACCAGAGCACCCGGAGGAAACCCACGCAGACACGGGGAGAACGTGCAAACTCCACACAGTCACCTGAGGCGGGAATTGAACCCAGGTCTCTGGCGCTGCGAGGCAGCAGTGCTAACCACTGTGCCACTGTGCCGCCCATGCCGTCCCCGTGGGATAAGACAGGAAAGAAGGTGAAACTGGTGAATGGGTTATGGGTCAGTTATCTTTCGGACAGCAGGACATGAGGTGACTCAAGCAGTAGGTGATGCCTGAAGGAGTTCCCATATATTTTTGAGATAAAAGCAAAGTGATGCAGATATGGAATAAAAACAGAGAATGCTGGAGAAACTCAGCAGGTCCAGCAGCATCTCATCAACACAGAATCTCTGCAGTGTGGAAGCAGACCATTTGGCCCATCAACTCCAAACTGACTCCCTGAAGAGCATCCCACCCAGACCCACCCTATCCCCTTAACCCTGCATTTACCAGGGCTAATCCACCCAGATGCACATCCCTGGACATGGTGGGTAATTTCCCATGATGAAGGTCTCCTGCCCAAAACGTTGATTTTCCTGCTCCTCGGATGCTGCCTGACCTGCTCTGCTTTTCCCAACACCACTCTAATCTTGACTCTGATCTCCAGCATCTGCAGTCCTCACTTTCGGCTGGGTAATTTCCCATGGCCAATCCAGCTAACCTGCACATCTTTGGGCTATGGTATGAAACCGGAGCACCTAGAGGAAACCCACGGGGAAAGAATGTGTAAACCTCATACAGACATGCCCTGAAGGTAGACTCAAACCCAGGGTTCATGGCACTGTGAGGCAGCAGTGCTAACCACTGAGTCCCTGTAAAGAGAGAGAGAAACAGAGTTATTGTTTCAAGCCCAATGAGAATCTTCTTCAGTGCTGCTTCTTTCTCACCTCCCCATTATCAGTGCCTCTCCTCAAACATGGGATGGCCAATGAAATTTCAACCCCATCATCAGGAGACATTAAAATCCCTTCCTCTTAGGCCCAGAAAGTTTCAGCATTTTCCCTTAGAAAGTGCTTCTGCCTCTGTTCAGCTTCACTCTTCAGTCAGATACATGTTCATTACTTGAACATTTTGCTGCAGAAATTGTAACAAATGCAAGTCCTTCTGCGATTGTTGTGTTTTCCACTGTTTCTTTAAACTTAAGGTAAAGCAATGAAGATCTGCTCTGAGCTCAGTCCAATGAGAACTCCTGTGTGTTTTAGTTATTAGATTAGATTAGATTCCCTACAGTGTGGAAACAGGCCCTTCAGCCCAACAAGTCCACACCGACCCTCCGAAGAGCAACCCACCCAGACCCATTCCCCTACACCTAACACTACGGGCAATTTAGCATGGCCGATTCAACTGACCTACATATTTTTGGACTGTGGGAGGAAACTGGAGCACCCAGAGGAAACCCAAGCAGACACAGGGGAGAATGTGCTAACTCCACCCAGACAGTCGCCCGAGGCAGGAATTGAATCGGGGTCGCTGGTGCTAACCACTGAACCACCCCACCACGCCACTATGATGGAGATCAGGGTGCAGGTCACATCTTATTGAAAGCGAGATGAAAAATATTCACATTTGCAGACAAAGACAGCTGAGATGACTGTGGGTAGACTTCTTGTCTCCAGGTTTTTGGGATAGTGGTAGAGAGAGGGAGAGGTAGTACAGAATCAACAGCTCCAGTGGGTGTGATCAACAGAGATGAAGACTGCAGCTTCCAAAATGACAACGACATGGAGGAAGGCTTTTGGTTAAAGAGACAGATCTAACGGCCACCTACAGATTCCAAAAGATTTCCATTGAAGAGACTCAGAAAACAGTAGAGTGGGCCTTACTGCTAGTGAATGGTTTGGAAATCCTTGACAAATTGTCAGCAGCACCTCCTGATAGTCACTTGACCTTATGACTCAGGTTTGGAATCAGGGTTTGGATCCGGCTGGAAGCTGGGAATTTCTGTCAACTGATAGAGATGTAATCCTCTGCAGAGCATGTTGTTATACAGTCATAGAGTCATAGAGATGTACAGCATGGAAACAGACCCTTTGGTCCAACCCCTCCATGCAGACCAGATATCCCAACCCAATCTAGTCCCACCTGCCAGCATGTATGTAATTTGGGGTAATGGTCACATTAGAACATTAATGAGTCTTATCTTTTCTGTAGTTTATAGTAATAGTTGCCTGCTAAGTCGTGTTTAATCGATGTTACTTTTACATTTTTGTACATGCCACCCTCCTTCCTTGGTGCCCAATGCACCTGACACTCTACTGGTACCCATCAGGCAATTTCATCCACTCGGCACCTTATCCTGTACCCACCAGGCACCCTACCTCCACCCTCGGGCAGCACAGTGATTCAGTAGTTAATACTGCTATCTCACAAACAGGTACCCATGTTTGATTCCAGCCTCAGGTGACTGTGTGGAGGTTGCATGTTCTCCCTGTGTACACATGGGTTTCCTCCAGGTGCTCTGGTTTCCTCCCACCATCCAAAGACGTGCAGGGAAATGTAAGGTTACAGGGATGGGGCAGAGACTGGATGGAATGCTCTTCGGAGAGTTGGTCTGGAATTAATGGGCTGAATGGCCTGCTTCTATGCTGTAGATATTCTATGATACTACTTCCCAACACCCTAGCCTCCAACTTATCTTCTGTAACTACTGCAAAGTGACTGTCTGTGATACTGAACCACTGACATTACAGAATACTGCAATGGACTGCTGTGAAAAGGGGCTATGATACACCTTCCTCTGTGAGATTGCCACTTCTCAAAAATTCCACCCAATATTTCAAATCATAGTCATAGAGATGTACAGTACCAAAACAGACCCTTCGATCTTAAGTGTTCATGCCGACCAGATATCCTAAATTAATCTAGTCCTATTTCCTTTGAGTCCTGATGTGATTTTAAGAAGCAAAGATTTCAAACATTTCGGTGTCCAAACCCTGCCTGAATGTTGAGAAGGCTAACACAATGGCAACGGGGGAGGGGATGACCTAGAGGCATCATTGCCAGACGATTCATTCAGAGACCCTGATAAAGTCCTCCCATGGGTTTGAATCCTCCCATTGTAGATAGTGGAATTTGAATTCAATAAATATCTGGAATTAAGAGATTAATGATGACCATGAATCCATTATCAATTGTCAGGAAATTTCCAATTAGTTCACCAATGTCTTGTAGGAAAGGAAACTGCCATCCTTACCTGGTCAGAGACAAAAATAAAATGCAGATGCTGGAATCCAAAGTAGACAGGCAGGAGGCTGGAAGAACACAGCAAGACAGGCAGCATCAGGAGGGGGAGAAGTTGACATTTTGGGTGTAACCCTTCTTCAGGACAGGAAATGGGTGCTCAGGGAGCTGCGGATAAATAGGGTGCTGGGGCAGGGTGGTTCAGTGGGGATAGGTGAAGACAGGCAGAGGGGACAACCTGGTTAGTCAATGGGAGGAATGAATCCGGTAGCTGGCTGGGCAGGGCCATAAATTCTTAGCTGGTCTGGCCTCTACTTGACTCCAGACCCACGGCAATATGCTTGACTCTTAACTGCTCTTTGGGCAATTAAGGGTGAGTAAAAATTGCTGGCATAGTCATCAATGCCCTCCATCTTATACATGAATAAAATAAAGATCATCTGACCAGCAGATTTTCTCTCATGACCTGCTGGCCGTGGGTGCAGGGGATGGAGAAAGTGTGATCTCTGATTTGCCATACTTTTCCTCTAAGCCGGGTCAGTTTTCCTGGGACAGTTGTAAGATGTCCCACTCCAAACATGATGTCACACATTCTCGAAAGACACCCGTGGGCCTCGTGTTACCAGGGGCTGTTCATTTTCATCGGTTTTGCAACATTATCCCTCTTCACTTACAGTCAGATAGCCTTGGAAGAGCTGAGGATACTCAGGGCTACAAATTGCAGCCTTCTTCATTTCTGTGTAAAGGACTTACTTGTCCCGAATGGAAGGCATGTTTTTTTCATGAGCAGGTCAAAATTGGATGATGTTGTGGAAAGCTGACTGACATTTTAACCAGATGGACTATGCAGTGAGTTCTTCATCAGGTGCAGACAGTGGCAAAGAGGATTGAGGCCAGATAAGAACTAAAAATAGTAACTTATCTTGTGTTGCTCAATTAGTTCTCTTACTTCTGTTGGTCATCCAAGGAAACAGGAGATCTCCCTTGCTGCAGAATCATCTTCCACTATCTCATTGGCAATAAGACCCTGACTATCATTTAGTCCTTTATGTGGTATTCATACAATTCATTGATTCACTATAGCGTGGAAACAAGTAGGGTGGCATGGTGGTTAGCACTGCTGCCTCACAGCGCCAGAGACCCGGGTTCAATTCCCGCCTCAGGCGACTCTCTGTGTGGAGTTTGCACATTCTCCCTGTGTCTGCGTGGGTTTCCTCCGGGTGCTCCGGTTTCCTCCCACAGTCCAAAAATGTGCAGGTCAGGTGAATTGGCCATGTTAAATTGCCTGTAGTGTTAGGTGCAGGGGTAGATGTAGGGGAATGGGTCTGGGTGGGCGTGCTTTGGTGGGTCGGTGTGAACCTGTTGGGCCGAAGGGCCTGTTTCCACACTGTAAGTAATCTAAAGTCATTTGGCCCAACAAGTCCACATTGACCCTCTGAAGAATAACCCACCCAGACCTATTACTCTATATTTTCCCTGACCAATCCACCTGCACATCCCTGAACACTATGGGCAACTGAGAATGGTCAATTCACTTAACCTACACGTTTTTGGATTTTGGGAGGAAACCAGAAAACCTGAAGGAAACCCACACAGACACGAGGAGAATGTGCAAACTCCACACAGACAGTCGCCCGAGGCTGGAATCAAGCCCGGGTCCCTGGTGCTGTGAGGCGGCTGTTCATGGCAACCTATTGGATGTACCTACCTACTGAAAACAACAAATGTTGGAGATCACAATGGGTCAGACAGCATAACATTTTGAGTCTAGATGACCCCTAATCAGAGTTTCCTACTTCTTGCCAAACTTTCCTAGTGGGACCAGAAGAAAGCCTCAGAGTAGGATTGGGTTGAAATCACCAGTGGTCTGATTTCTAGAGTTTGAGTCATCTTCCATTCAATCAGTCAGCTGTCCATTCTTGCTCATGCTCACAACCCTCATATGGAGTTAATATCTTCAACCAGCTCAGTCTGCTCACTACTGCTGGACAGGATTGGAGTTAGTATCACATCTGGTGATTTATGAGGTCTAATTTCTCACCTCAGGAACTCCGAGACATTTCACTAGATATTAACTGACCATCTAACTTCAATGGGCATCAGGTTTCCTTTGAGAATGGGCCTGTTTTAAGCCATTGATGCATTTCATTGATGCAATTCCATTAATTGAAGTAATTCTTGCAGAAGGCATTACTCTTACATTCTGATATTCGGGTGAGTCATGAAAGATTCAATTTCCATTTATCATGACAACATTAATTTGCATTTTTATAACACCTTTAACATAGTGAAACATCCTAAATCACTTCATAGGGACATTGCCAAACAACATTGAGCAGATAAGGTGACAGACGTGACCAAAGAGCTGGAGAAAAGGGTAGGCTTTAAGGAGCACCTTCAATTAGGTCAATGAGGTCAGAGAGATGGAGATGTTAAAGAAGAGAATTTCAAAACTTGGAACACAGATGCCTGAAGGCATGGTCACTACTGGTGGGATGATGTAAGCACAGGGCAGATTTGCACAAATATAGGAATCTGGGAGGATTATAGGACAGGAGACCATTATAAAAATGAGTGCAGATGAGACCAGGGAGGGATTTGAAAATGAGGTTGAGAATTTTAAAACCAGGTCAGTCCTGGAGCCAAAGCAATTCAGTGAGTGGTGTTGGGTGAGTGGGTCTTATGGAGAACATGTTATGCACAGCTGCATTTTGGAAGACCTTAACTTTATAGAGAGTACAAAGCAGAAGATCAAGAGGGTTCAGAAATTGTTCATCATGAATAGATAGCCTTGTTGATGATGGAATCCAAGATGGGGGCAGGCTGTGCAGGGGAAAGCCAAGCAGGATGAGGTTCATCTTGCTAATGATGCTTATTCTGATTCAGAATGTGATTAAACAACCACAGCCATAATATCAGTGATAGTGCAGGGGATGTAGAATTGGATGTCATCATTGGCTTTATCTCAAACACCTGGAACACAAACAGGAAGGAAGTATGTTACAGCAGCACAGAGTTCCATTTAGAGTCCACATTGGAGTTCTGGGTCCATATCTGAGCAGGCACAGCATCTGGGGGAATATAGGGTTCAATCAGGAGGCCAAGTTGCATGGCTAGTGCGATGAGGTGGCCGAGTGTTTAAGGCAATTGGCTGCTAATCCATTGCGCTCTGCAGGCGTGGGTTCCAATCCCACTCTAGTTGCTTTATCCAGGAACTCGCACTGTTGCCATCTTTGTGGGGTGGCATGGTGGCTCAGAGCACAGGGACCTGGGTTTGACTCCACCCTTGGGCAACTGTCTGTTTGCAGTTTGCACATTCTTCCCACGGGTGTGTGGGTTTGCTCTGGGTGCTCCACTTTACCCCCACAGTCCAAAGATGTGCAGGTTAGGTGTTAGCCATGGGAAATGCAGGGTTATTGGGAAAAGGGTAAACCATGGAATCCCTACTGGGTGGAACAGGCTGTTTGGCTTTCCGAATAGTAACCCACCCAGACCATTCTCCTACCCTATTACTCTACATTTACCCCTGACTAACCTATATATCCCTGAACACTATAGGCAATTTAAGCATGGCCAATTCACCTGAACTGCACATCTTTGGACTGTAGGAGGAAACCAGAGCACCTGAAGGAAACCTACACAGACACAGGGAGAACTTGCAAACTCCACATAGACAGTTGCCCGAGGCTAGAATTGAACCGGGATCCTTGACACTGTGAGGCAGCAGTGCTGACCACTGAGCCACTGTACCAGGAATGGGTCTGGATGAGATACTATTCAGAGAGTCAGTGTGGGCATGTTGGGCAGAATGGCCTGTTTCCACACTGTAGGGATTCTCAGACTTCTAAGACTAGACTCGTATCTGCTTGGATTTGGAGGATGAAATGGCAATCCAACTGAGAAGGCTAAAATAATTGAAGAAGTGTGATGAGAGTTGATAGCAACTTCTTTTGTTTCATTGTTTTTACTTCACAGTGAGTGGTACCAGGTTGTCTGGAAATTTGTTCATCAGTATTTAAATAAGGCTTTTAATACCCTTGAGGTGTAAAGTTCAGTGTGTTCGAAACAAAGATAGGAGAGACTAGCGTCTTCTGTTGCCGAGCGACAAGGTGTCATCTGCCACAGGAAGGAACAATTGTTTTAGACAGACAGAACCATTCTAAAGGTTAGGGAGTGCTCTGGTTTCTTTCGGAGAGAGATAAAAACAGGTCACGAAAGAAGGAGCTTGTAACATTAACATTATACTGGATTCGTGGTGCTGGAAGAGCACAGCAGTTCAGGCAGCATCCAACAAGCAGCGAAATCATCAGGAATAAAGGCAGTGAGCCTGAAGCAGCCTAGCAGTCTTCGTTAAAGTTAGAACGGAACAAAGAAAGTCCTGTGTAGTTTAAAGTTAAAAATCACACAACACCAGGTTATAGTCCAACAGGTTTAATTGGAAGCACCAGCTTTCGGAGCGACGCTCTTTCATCAGGTGATTGTGGAGGGCTCAATCCTAACACACAGAATTTATAGCAAAAATTTGCAGTGTGACGTAACTGAAATTATACATTGAAAAATTGATTGTTAAGCCTTTCATCTGTTAGAATACAGTGATAGTTTCACTTCTTTCATGTGTAAATCACAAAACCTTTTTTTTAAAAGTTGCTTTCTCGGGTTAGCTGTTAACAATGGTGATAGCTAGACAATAAGTTGAAGATAAAAACAATGACTGCAGATGCTGGAAACCAGATTCTGGATTAGTGGTGCTGACTTTTGCCCAAAACGTCGATTTCGAAGCTCCTTGGATGCTGCCTGAACTGCTGTGATCTTCCAACACCACTAATCCAGAATATGTTGAAGGTGTTGGCCCCCTGTGTTCTCTGTCTATGCCATGATGTTTAGATTAATTCTAATCTAAAAAATGAGATAACGGAGTTTTACATGAATTCATGCAGTTTTTGACCTCAGAGTTCTACATGAATGTATGCAGTTTTTGAGCAAAGTACAATGTAACTCTGCAAGTACAAATTCACCCCACAAAATATATGTGTGCATGTGGGTCTTTGTCTCTGTGTGTGTGTCTGTCTGGGTTGGGGGTTGTGAGTGTGAGAAAGTGTGTGTGTGTGTGTAGTGAGTGCAGAGTGTCTTAAGTCTGTGAGGGGGTGCATATGTGAGTGTGGGAGTGTGTGTGTGTGTGTAAGGGTGTATGTGGGTGTCCGCGTGTGCGTCTGTGTGTACCTCTGTCCGTGTATATGTGAGAGCATGTGTGTGTAGGAATATCTGTGTGTGTGTGTATAGTGCAATAGTGATCACCTGTAATGTGACATGAACCCAAGGTCCCGGTCGACGCCCTCCCTATGGGTACCGAACTTAGCTATCAGCCTCTGCTCAGCCACTTTTCTCTGCTGCCTGTCCCAAAGTCCACCTTGGAGGATGGTCACCCGAAGGTCCGAGGCTGAATGTCCTGGACCACTGAAGTGTTCCCCAACTGTGTAGTTTAGTATCAGTAGTAGAAAAGCTTCAGAAACAGAATTCTATGGAAGGGGAGTTTGAAGAATAAGATATAAAACAAATCCAGGAATGTTTCAAAGTGAATGACTTGTGTCAACAATTGGATTCTGGTCCTCGGGAAAGACTTAGCATAAAATCAGTGCTGAACTTTGCCAAAGAGAAACAAAGTGCAGTTGTGCTTTCTGAACAAGGGGTTTCAGAAGAGAAACAGGGGACCCTTCACTGAGGTTTGAGCAACTGTAAGGTTGTTGTTGAAGGTAAAAAGGTTGAAGTATTTTTCTGATATTTGTATTAGGACCATTTCAATTGGTTCTTGAATGGTGTAATTGCAATGTTGGTTTTTTTTTAGTATATTTTCTTGCCTTTGTGTGGACATATATTTTTAAGTTCCTGTGTTAAAAGCACAGCAGAAGCCTTTTGTGAAAATTTTCACCAGCTGACCGTTGAGGTAAGCAGTCTGCGAAAATAAAACTGATCAATTCGAGCCACTCTTGGAAATGGACTTGTTATCATCAGCTTCTATTCCTGATGAAGGGCTTTTGCCCGAAACTTCAATTTTCCTGCTCCTTGGATGCTGCCTGAACTGCTGTGCTCTTCCAGCACCACTAATCCAGAATCTGGTTTCCAGCATCTGCAGTCATTGTTTTTACCTTGTTACCATCAGTTACCAGTATTACAATTAGTTGGGGCTACAACAGTAGATAGTTGGGAGACTCCAGAACAGTCAACTTAGAGCTAGACATTGGAGATGTCAGGAAGCACCTCTTCACACTAAATATTTGGGAAATCTGGAATTGCTGAGCTATAGGATATAAAACCAAGGCTTTCAGATACAATCAGCCAGAATCCAATTGAACAATGGAATAACCTGAATGGACTCAATGGCCTCCATCCTCTTTCTTTGTTCCTATGACATCCATGTCCCAAAAGATCTATTATCTGATAATAGGCTGGCAACCGAATCCTATAGTGTGGAAACAGGCCTTTCAGTCCATCTAGGGTTGAGAGTGTAATGCTGGAAAAGCACAGCAGGTCAGGCAGCATCCAAGGAGCAGGAGAATTGATGAGAGGGGCTTATGCCCGAAACATTGATTTTCTTGCTCCTTGGATACTGCCTGACCTGCTGTGCTTTTTCAGGACCATACTCTCAACTGTGATCTCCAGCAGCTTTCCCCCATTCAGTCCATCTAGTCCACACTGACCTTCTGAAGAACACCCCACACACACCCATCCCTGTAACCCTGCTTTTCCCAAGGTTAACCCACTTAGCCTGTACATCTCTGGACACTATGTGCAATTTAGCTAAACCACCTAAACTGCACATCTTTGGATTGTAGGAAGGAACTGGAGCACCCAGCACAAATAGGGAAAATGTGCAAACTCCACACAGACGGTCCCCCAAGGGTGGAATTGAACTCAGATCTCTGGCACTATGTTGCAGCAGTGCTAACCACTGAGCCACAGCAGAAAATGTGGAAGCAAGAATAATTGCGACATTTTAATAGAATAAATGGAAATCTCTCTTCTTTAGCAATGTACAAGCAGCCTCTGATCAGGCACTAGTTCACGAAATACTTTAAGTTAATAGAAGGCTTTACTTGTGGGAGATGTTAAATTTCAGCCACATTAGGAAAATGGTCAAACATCTGGAATTAATAAATATACAGTTTCAAAAGTAGCTTGCAAGCACCAGTAATACTTTGCCAGCAGGCTGCTCACAGTTTACTGTTTGCAGGGACATTTGTCTCTCTGTCTGTATTTTCTGATGGCATTTTAATTGTGCTGTGAATATTTTCCAGTTTAGTTAGGGAGATGTGAACATACTTACTTACAAAGTATACTCACATCTTGACAGCACTTATTTACCATGTGCCATGCATTTCCCCCACTAACAGAGTTGCTATTGTGTGGAAGCAGGCTACTCGGCCCATCCAGTTCACACCAACCCACCAAAGAGCATCGCACCCAGATCCACCCTCTACCCTATCCCTACATTTCTCATGACTAATGAACCTAGCCTGCACATCCCTGGACAATATGGGGCAATTCAGCCCAGTCAATTCCCCTAACCAGTCCATCTTTGGACTGTGGGAGGAAACCAGAGCACCCAGAGGAAACCTACATAGACACGGGGAGAATGTGCAAACTCCACACAGACAGTCACCTGAGGGTGAATCAGACGCGGGTCCCTGATGCTGTGATGCAGCAGTGCTAACCACTGAGTCACCGTGCTGCCAAAGGGACACATTTTAGGTTTTATCACTGATAGGTGAATGTTGACCACACATTGGACAGTACTAGCCATCCCTTCAAATACCATGACAGGAATTCCTCTGTATCTACCAGAGAGAGGACAGATGGGAGCCTTGATTTAACATGTCATCTTATTTAAATGTGCGAGTAATGTGATCCAGAACAGTTAGATTCTCAATAAATGTGAACTCCCACTGTCTTACTCAGGGTTAGTGAAGTATAAGCTCCAGCACTATTAGCTGTAAAAAAAATCTTTCTTGGTGAGGAGCACCATTTCCTCTCTCCAGGGAGTATTACTGCCAGCTTTTCTGAGCTCATTTCTACACCAGCCACTTGTCAGACCTGAGTTATCAGGTAGAATGGGACTAACAAATACACAGCAAAAGCATCCTAATTATCATTTTAAAACAGGAATTTAATGCTGATTGAAAATCATTTAACCAAGCCTCACAACGTAGCAGAGATGTTTCAATAGCTAGGTAAGGAACAATGTCAGCTTTGATCATAATTATGCAGACTTTTCAATAAGGCAAACTGAAAGGAAAATCAGGATTTGTAGGACTGTCTGTGGTGTGAAGCATAATTTGAGTTAATTGTTTGATATGAGGAGTATTCTGCTTTGTTTGCGGTTGGTTTCTGCCGTTGTATTACATCATTCTGTCAACTTGAATGATCTTTCTTCTTGATGAGGTTGAGTTCTTAAAGAGAATTTCTGAGAGAAATCCCGAGGAATCAGAACCTCTCCCTGTTATCTGACTGGATTGACACATGGAAATTGCAGGGAATATTTTATGCAATGATATTGCTATAAAAACGAGCTCACACTAATGGGATGAAAGCTCTCCTTAAAAGTCACTCACCATTGGCAAAAGTACATCATAGTGACTTTAATTATAGATCAGAGACAATGCCCTCATGATTTGTAGGGAGCCTGTGGTGTCCAAAGATTGTTCAGACCGATTGAAAATCAAATGTTCTTCACTTATTGTGTGTACATGTTGGATATTTTTGACATACTAAATAGGGCTGCTCGTGTATGTTGAAAGGTGATTCTTTTTTCATCAAAAATGTGAAGGGTATGACTTTGAATTGAAGGTGACATGCTTGTTCATGCATGTAACCATTAAATGACCAGCCTCAGGCTTTTAATGCAGTGATATGATGGGATACAATGCAATATTGGTCTAGTAATCGAGGAGACTAAGTTAATGCTTGGAGGTTCAAATCTCATTATGGGAGCTAGAGGAATTTCCGTCCAATTGACTAATTTTCAAAACATGAAATCTCAGTGGTGTCATGAAATTATTGCTCGTTGTTATAAAATGGCATCTGGTTCAGTCGTGATCTTTTGAGAAGGAAATCTGTCATGACCGTACCTGTAAAAGCCCAGCAGGTCTGACAGCTTCTGTGGAGAGAAATCAGAGCGAACGGTTCGGGTGCAGTGACCCTTCCTCTGAACAGATCCGAGGAAGGGTTACTTGAACTGAAACGATAACCCTGATTTCTCTCCACAGCTGCTGTCACACCTGCTGAGCTTTCACAGCAATTTTCTGTTTTTGTTTCTGATTTACAGCATCCACAGTTCTTTCGGTTTTTATGACCTGACCTGCTCTGGTCGACTTGTGACTCCAGGCACACAACAATATTATTGATTCTTAACAGCAAGGGTTTCAGTCGTACCAAACTGATACAGAAATATTTAAAAAATGAAGCAAAATGGACAGACCACCTGACATTGACTTAGTCACCAAAAACGACAATGACATGTCCATTCAAACCTGCAAAATTCAGCTCCTGACCATTCTCTGCCTTTCAATTAGATCATGGCAATTTGTTCTTCAAATCAAGTCATCTCAGCTTCATATTCTTGGATACCAAAAGCCAATATAACCATCTCAAGCTTCAACTCTCCAATTGATCAAACATCTCCAGCCTTTGAAGGGAAAGAGTGCAGAATTTCATTATCAGTTGTCTCAGACAGACTCTAGGTTTCTCATTACCAAAGGATTATGGGATAATGTCGACAAAAAGCATTGAATTGATCAGTCAGCCACGATTGTAATAAATGTTGGAGCAGGCTCAATGGACCGAAGAACCTACTGCTGATTCTATGTCCTCTGGCAGGGAATAGTACCAAGCTGGAGTTGGATGGGATATCGACGAATAGAGTTGAGGATTTTTGAATTGAAGAATCTCATCTGAGGAGTTGTTCCAAATCCTTTCACTGGTGAGCAGAGACTGTCTCCCTGCCCACGGAGATTTCCCTTCATGCTTGACTCTCAGTGGGGTGGATCCATGAGAGTTTAGGCCATGGCTGGTTGTGCCAGAGCTGAAGCAACAGTGTCTGGTGTTATTGTCTGCCAGTTGTTTCACAGGCCAAGTATGCTTTAACCAAATAATATGGGACATGTTCCCCCCTAACTCTTCCAGCTTTGATTTTTTCCCATCCAATCCCTTTGTTTTTGATTTAAAATTCTCTCATTTAAGTCGAATTAGCAGTAAATTCTGACCCTGAAATGTTCACTGCTGAGAAACACACACTCCGTCTCTCCTCATTGCATCAGTAATACATTGTCAGAGAAGGCAAACTTGATGGATTATTTTGCTGCCCCCACCTTGACTCCCAATGTCAATGTTTTCCCAGGATATCTATAAATGGTTCACCACCTTAAAAAACCAAGACATATAAATAGAGGGGTGGGATATACCACCAGCACTTCACCAGAGACTCTTACTGATGATGTTACCTCGTCATGGTGACGAAGTGTCTGAAAACAAGTCTTCAAGCTCAGCGAGCTAACTTACAGACTTATCATCAACCTGATGTACAAATCTTCTCAAAAATGGTTAACCCCCTCAATTGTTTTGTCACCTTTCACTCTTTGGATGGATACGTAGTTTGCATCTTCTGTAAATTTGAGTTAATTCAATACTCTATTGCCTGTGCCTTGACTTGCCTCAATTCCCATTCACTCATTCTCGATATCCTTGAGTTACACTGACCTTCACTAACTCCTGAACTGCCAATTACTGGATTTTAAAGCTTACCATCTTTACTTTCAAATCCCTCCATTGTCTTACTCCTCCCTATAGCTGTAAGCCTCCTCCAGCCCTAAAAGCTTCCAAAATAGCTCCTAGACTCTTCCACATATATGATTATCATTGCTCTGCCATGGGTGAGCTTGATTTTAGCCAACTAGGCTCTAAACTCTGGAATTCCCATCCTTAAACCTGGAACATACTCGCACACAGTCGTGGAATCATAGATTCATGCAGCACGGAAACAGACCCTTCGGTCCAACCAGTCCGTGCTGACCATAATCCCAAACTAAACTGCGCTTGGTCCAACTCGCTCCAAACATTGTTTGTTCATGTACTTATCCAAATGTCTTTTCAACCTTGTAATTATACCTGCACTCCCCACCTCTTCGGGAAGTTTATTTCACACACAGATATGCCCCTAGTCTTGAAATCCCCCACCCAAGGGAAAGGACACTTGCTATTCACCTTATCTAAGCTCCTTATGATTTTATAAACCTCAGTTAGGTCACCCCTCAATCTCCTACACTTGAGAGAAAAATGTCCTAGCCTTTCCAGCCTCTCTCTCACACTCTTAGAATTTGTGATTTGGAGATGCCGATGTTGGACTGGGGTGGACAAAGTTAAAAATCACACAACACCAGGTTATAGTCCAACAGGTTTAATTGGAAGCACACTGGCTTTCGGACAGCCGCTCCTTCATCAGGTGATAGTCCGAGCGTCGCTCCAAAATCTAGTGTGCTTCCAATTAAACCTGTTGGACTATAACCTAGTGTTGTGTGACTTTTATTCTTAGAATTTGTTTATAATTTCAGTCCTTGATTCTGATTTTAGTCACTTAGCTTAACCTCTCCTTATGTAGTTTTGTATCATATTTTGTTTGATAACCGTCCTGTGAAGCAGTTTAGGCATTTTATTATGTTAAAAATGCTGTATGCATGCATGTGTTATTGCAAATCTCTTTGCCTATAAATCATGCCTCTTTCCCAGTATTTGAAGATGTTATTTCAAAATTAATGTTGATGCTTGGCTTTTGTGAAGTATCAGTACTTCAAATGGTCTGAATGAGACTTAACTGTGACTTATCCTTCGACTGACGTACAACCTCCAGGGAAGTTACAGAGTAACCAAATGACTGCAGTGTGGAAGGAAGCCAGTTAGATTAGATTAGATTCCCCGCAGTTGTGGGGACAGGCCCTTCGGCCCAACCAGTCCACACCGACCCTCTGATGAACAACCCACCTGGACCCACCTCCCTCTGACTAATGTACCTAACACTACAGGCAATTTATCATGGCCAATTCACGTGACCTGCACATCCTTGGACTGTGGGAGGAAACCAGAGCAAACCCACGCAGACACAGGGAGAATGTGCAAACTCCACACAGACAGTCACCCAAGGCCGGAATCGAGCCTGGGACCCTGGTGCTGTGAGGCCAGCAGTGCTAACCACTGAGCCACCGTGCCGCCATTGGCTCGTCATCACTTTGATTGAGCTCTGTGCCAATCCCTCATTGTTTACCCTGTAATCCTGCACATTCTTCTTGCAAGTCAGTAAACTGGAGCTCTACATTAATTACACAGATCAACTGTTGGCAGTTTTGCTGGGCAATTTTAATTAACTCCAGAGAGAAGAAAATGAAACTAGTTGTTTGCTTCTGATGGTGTTGTGCTTTGCATGGTAAGCTCTCTCTGGGGTAATACATTGAGGCCACGTGCCAGCCCTTTGGTTTGGTGGACATACCAACTGACCTGCTGTGTAATTGCTCGCAGAGCTGGAGGTTAGACTCCTGCTCATCCTTCCCACTGTCTCTCTCTCTCACAGCTTGGCACAGTGGCTGGGGTGGAATAATTGCTTTTATTTGATTGGGGAAGGGGTTTCATTGAAGCCAGTCCTTCCATGTCAGTTACAATCTTAAATCTTTGAAAAAGACAAAGAACTAGGACATTTCTGGATCGTACAAACTGGGTCACAAGCTTCATGTGTCGAAAAGCAAGGCTTAAAAAATTAATATTTTGCTTTACAGATTTTTCAACTACTTCCTTTCTGGCCAGAGGTATAAACCTAAGTCTTGAGTAAAATTAATATCGTTCCTTTCTAAAGTCGTCCTTCTGTACATCACAGCTTGCTCTACGAGTAAGGTCCAAAAAATTTAAAATTGGATGAGAGATAAATTACTTTGGTTTATATCTGTCCTTTATAGATCATTTCTAATCATGATAAAAGATGAAGCCACCACAGCATAGGGCTGTTCTCTTAATCAAGACGGGTGGTGCTTTAACCCGAGAGTCACCAGATCTCAGCTGAGAAAGAGGATGAGAAGGAGAGTCTTTCATGGTAGCCTCAGCCAGAATTGCAATGACACACCTTTAGAACAGATCATAGATTCATAGAATCCCAACAAGGTGGAAACAAGCCATTCAGCCCACACTGACCCTCTGAAGAATAATCCACCCAAACCCATTCCCTACCAATTACTCTACATTTACCCCTGAGTAATGCACCTAACCTACACATCCCGGAACACTATGGGCACTTTAGTAAGGCAAACTCACCGAATCTACACATCCCTGAACACTATAGGCACTTTAGTACGCCAATTCACCTAACTGACACATCCTTGAACACTACAGGCACTTTAGTACGGCGAATTCACCGAACCTACACATCCCTGAATACTATGGGCATTTTAGTACACCAATTCACCTAACCTTCACATCTCTGAACACTACGGGCACTTTAGTACGGCCAATTCATCGAATCTACACATCCCTGAATACAATGGGCACTTTAGTACACCAATTCACCGAATCTACACATCCCTGAACACAATGGGCACTTTAGTACGGCCAATTCATCGAATCTACACATCCCTGAACACAATGGGCACTTTAGTACAGCCAATTCACCTAACCTACACATCCCTGAACACTGTGGGCATTTTAGTACGGTCAATTCACTTGATGGGACTTGAACCCAGGCCTCCTGGATTTCCTGGTGTTTTTATAAAATGTCTCTACTATGGCATTTAGTATTACTCTGTTTTTGATTAAAAACGTTCACACTCAGGGTTTAGATCTCAGCAAATGTGAAACACAGTGGTATGGAACGTGCAGAATTTACCATCTGATGTACTGCTTGGGAATTACACTTAGAAGGTAATTGTTTTCATTCCTCACTTTTTAGAAATTACAGCTAAATTGGTCATGATCTTGTAGCAAGCCCTTAGATTGAGCATACCATTAGAACAGACAATATTTCAAACATTGTGAGAAGTGTTTTGTGCAAAATGCAAACAACCAAAATTGTGTAAAATATTAATCATCAAGTGTGCTACTGGAACATTACAATGATTCAAGTCCTTTCACCTTTAACAATAGCATATAATGACTGGTATATCAAAGCTGGAAATCTTTGAATAATTTGTTCAAGGCAAGGCCTATTTGACCTTGAGAAATTGATGGTAAGCTGTCTTCAAGACAATTGTGTGGTTTACTAGACTCTTTCAGAGTCACCCTCATTGCTGTGCGCCTGGATATTTACAAAGGTCAGTCTGGGGAAGGACAGAGAGTTTCCCTTTCCTCAAGGATATTAATGAATCAAACGGGATTTTGCTGACTATCCAGTAGTTACCACCACTGATGTTGACTTTTATTCTACTTTTATCGATTAAATAAGTTAAATCTCAAAATTATTGTGATAAGATTCAAACACCCAAGAACACACATGCAACCTGCACTAACAACAATCGCCCGGTGACTCTGATCTCCGTAATCATGATGTCATTCAAGAGGCTGGTCATTGCCCACATCAACTCCAGCCTCCCAGCCTGCCTTGACCCTCTGCCCTTTCCCTAGCCCTGTCCTCAGCCCTGGAACTTCTGGATAACAAGGACACCTGCGTCAGGCTCTTACTCATCAACTACAGCTCTGTCTTCAACACCATCGTCCTCTCCAAACTGATCTCAAACCTCTGAGACCTAGGTCTCAGCTCTGCCCTCTACAACTGGATCCTCAGCTTCCTGACCCACAGACCACAGTAAGTGAAGATAGACAACCGCACCTCTTCCACAATAACCTCAACACTGGAGCCCCCCGCCCCCAGGTGTATTCTCAGCCCTCTACTGTACTCCCCTTACACCCATGACTATGTAGCCACATTCCAAGCTAACACCATCTGCAAGTTTGCTGATCACAGCATCTTGGTAGGATGGATATCAAACAACGATGAGTCAGATTACAGAAAGGAGATAGAGGGCTTGGTGACGTGGTGCAATGAGAACAACCTCTCTGTTTCAATATCGACCTCAGGAAGAAGGAAGGAGAACACACCTCCATCTACATCAACAGAGTGGAGCTGGAGATGATCAAGAGCAATAAGTTTCTGGGAGTCACGATAACTGACAACCTGTCCTGGACCAGTTATGTAGATGTGATGATCTCTATGACACTATACATTGCTCACAAAACAGAGTTTTTCACTGTTCCGAGGTAAGTCATCAACAACGCCTCTCCTTCCTCAGGCAGCTTGGGAAATTTGACATGACCATAAGGACCCTCACCAACTTCTACAGGTGCACCACTGAAAGCACACTGTCTGGGTGTATAACGGCCTGGTACAGCAACTGCTCTGCCCAGGATTGTAAGAAACTACAGAGGGTTGTGTGCACAGCCCAGACCATCACAGAAACCAACCTCCCATCCACAGACTCCACTTAAAATTATCATTGCTGTGGAAAGGCTATCAACATTACCAAAGATCCAACCCATGCTAGTAATGCTTTCCTCCAAACCCTTCCATCAGGCAGAAGAGACAGAAGCTTGAACACACGTGCCCCTAACAGCTTCAAGAACATCCTCTTCCCTGCCATTATTAGACTGCTGAATGGAGCCTTCAAATAATGTTAATTTTGCAAAGTGCAACTCCTGTGCAGCCATAATCCTGTATGGCTCACTCTGTCTCTGTCTTGTTTGCTATGATCTGCCTGTATTGATCTGCCTGTATTGATCTGCCTGTTCAAATGAAACGTGAAAGGGTTCAGAAAAGATTTACAAGGATGTCGCCAGGGTTGGAGGATCTGAGCTGCAGGGAGAGGCTGAACAGGCTGGGGGTGTTTTCCCTGGGGCATTGGACGCTGAGGGGTGACCTTATAGAGGTTTATAAAATCATGAGGGGCATGAATAGGATAAATAGACAAAGTAGTTTCCCTGGGGTGCCAGAGTATAGAACTAGAGGGCATAGGTTTAGGGTGAGAGGGGAAAGATATAAAAGAGACCTAAAAGGGTGGTACGTGTATGGGATGAGCTGCCAGAGGAAGTGGTGGAGGCTGGTACAATTGCAACATTTAAAAGACATTTGTATGGGTATATGAATAGGAAGGGTTTAGAGAGATATGGGCCAAGTGCTGGCAGGTGGGACTAGATTGGGTGGGGATATCTGGTCGGCCTGGACGGGTTGGACCGAAGGGTCTGTTTCCGTGCTGTACATCTCCAAGATTCTATGAATTGCTCACAAAACAGAGCATTTCACTGTACCGAGGTAAGTCATCAAATTGAATCAAATCAATTTTTCTTTTACCTTAGCAGAATGTTATTTTTCATTATGATGGGCATTGCTGTTAGACATTCAGCTGGTGCAGAGTTAATGACACAAATATCCTCAGAGAACTGTTGACTCTTGGTCTGGACTGAATGCTCCTGATCCTGACAAGGCAGAGATGTGAAGCCTTCAGCCAGTCATAAACTCTTGTGTGGGAGGAGTATTAAACACTACATCAAGGATCCAGCAATGCCATTGTTTTTTTAAACTGCGTAATATTGAATCATGTAACACTTTGTTCAAATGTGTGGTGCTAAACAGATCTGTGTTATTCAGTGGGAATGGGGCTTTTAGTGCCATGGACAGTAAGAGCAGAGCCCACTTATACTTCAAATAACTGCTTTGTACAGTGACAGTGTTATTTGGGGGGGGGGGGGGAGTCATTTTGCAACATTATTTCCTTGCAGTCTGGTGTTTATTGCACCAGGGATCAGTTAGCTCAATTGGCTTGATGGCTGGGGTAACAACAGAACTGTGATCTGATTCCCACTCTAACTGAGGTATACTGGTCCCTCAATCCGCCTCTCAAAGTGAAAGGTGATACCAAAGTAACACTGAGAAAAACAAACTGTGAAGAAATTCTGTCAGCAGCCAACAAGGACATCATGAGTATTTACACCACTGGAATAGTACTTTCCCTCTGATTCAAATTGAGTTCAAGCCCCACTCCAAAGATCAAGTCGAGGCAAAGATTTCAGGAATATTCCCCATTTGACTGGATGGTGTGTAGCTTCAATAACACCCAAGAAACTCCCCATTGTCAAGGACAAAGCAGCCCACTAGCCTGGCTCCACATCCCCCACATTCACCATCTGATGTTCCGTAGCATCTAGACATACACTACAGCAAATCACCAAGTCCCCTGTCACCACAACTTGTGGCGTCTATCACAAGTGAATGAACAAGGAAAGACAAGCAACACCATCTGCCTATATGATCCCCTCCGAGTGACTTCCCATCCTGACTTGGAAATATGTCGCCATTCTTTCACTCTTGCTCGGTCAAAATTATGGAATTACATCCCTGTAGCATGTCGACTGTAGTGGTTCAAGAAGGCAGCTCACTACCACCTTCTCAAGGGCAATTAGCAAATGGATGAGAAACACTGGTGACACCCACATTCCTTAGACAGATGTGTGAACAAGGAAGACTATTTTCAGAAGTCACACAGTCATTGGGACATACGGACTCTTCAGTCTAATTAGTCTATGCTAATCAAGTTTTACAAACTATATTAGTCCCACTTGCCTTGTCTTGGCTGAAATCCCCTCAAAACATTTCCTATTTTAGTACTTATCCAAATGCCTTTTAAACATTGTAACTGTACCTGCATCCTCTGGCAGTTCATGTGAACTATTCTCTGTGTAAAAAAGTTATCCCTCATCCCCTTGTTAGATTTTTCTCCTCTTACCTTAAAAATATGTCCCCTAGCTTTGAACTCCCCCACACTAAGGAAATGATCCTTGCTAGACCACTTATCTATGCCTCTCATGATGCTATAAGGTCACCCTGCAAGCTCCTACGCTCCAGTGAAAAAATGTCCCAGACTATCCAGCTTCTCTTTATAACTCAGCCTTCTATTCCGGGAAACATCCTTGTAAATGTTTTCTGAACCTTTTCCAATTTACTATTATCCTTCCTATGACCAGGTGACCAGAACTGTACACAGGACTGCAAAAGTCGCTTCACCAATGTGGTATACAACCTCAAAATGACACTTCAACTTTTGTACTCAAAAGGTCTAAGCAATGAAGGCAAGTGTGCTAAACAACTTCTTAACCACCCTGTCTACCTATGACGCAAATTTCAAAGAATTATGTACTTGAACCCCAAGGTCTCTCTATTCTACAAACACTACCCAGCGCCCTACCATTAATTATATAAATCTTGCCCTTGCTTGTTTGTTTTACCAAACTACAATACCTCGCACTTATCCAAATTAAACTCCATCTGTCACTCCTCAACCTCTTGGCCCAATAGATATGGTCCCTTTGTAATCTTCGATAACCTTCAGTATTGATTATGCCACCAATTTTGGTATCATCCACAAACTTACAAACCACACTTCCTTAAATGTCATCCAAATTGTTTACATAAATGACTATCAAAAGTGGACCCAGTGCCAATTCCGGTGAAACACTGCTGGTCACAGTCCTCCAGCCCGAAAAACAACCCTCCACCATCATCCCCTGTCTCCTACCATCAAGACAATTTTATATCCACTTGGCAAGCTCACTCTGAATCCCATGTGTCCTAATTTTACTGATTAGTCTAACATGCAGAACTTTGTCAAAGGCTTTACTAAAGTTCATATAAACAATGTCCATCACTCTGCTGTCATCAACCTTATTGGCTACTTCCTTAGTCAAAGGTTTTGACAATCACCTGATGAAGGAGCGATGCTCCAAAAGCTAGTGTGCTTCCAATTAAACCTGTTGGACTATAACCTGGTGTTGTGTGATTTTTTAACTTTGTACACCCCAGTCCAACATTGCCGTCTCCAAATCATTCCTCATTCAAGCTTGGGATATATGATTTCCCTTGGTCAGAACCATCTGACTATCCTTAATCAATCCTGGCCTCTCCAAATGCTTGTAAACCCAATCTTTCAGAATCACATCCATTAACTTACCACCACTGATGTCAGCCTCATGGGTGTATAGTTCCCAGGTTTCTCCCTGCACCCATTCTGAAATAAAGGCACTATATCAAAGATGGCATAATGGCTCAATGGTTAGCACAGCTACCTCATAGCACCAGGTATCTGCATTTGATTCCAGCCACGGGCGACCGTCTGTGTGGAGTTTGCACGTTCTCCCTGTGTCTGCGTGAGTTTCCTCTGGGTGCTCCAGTTTCCTCCCACAGTCCAAAGATGTGCAGGTCAGGTGAGTTGGCCATGCTAAATTACCCATAGTGCTGGGTGCATTAGTCAGAGGGAAATGGGGTTTGGGTGGGTTACTCTTCAGAGAATCAGTATGGACTTGTTGGGCCAAATGGCCTGTTTCCATACTGTAGGGTATCTAATCCAGGAGGAAACCCACACAGACACAGAGAGAACGTGCAAACTCCACACAGACGGTCGCCTGTGGCTGGAATCAAATGCAGGTCCCTGGTGCTGTGAGGTAGCTGTGCTAACCATTGAGCCATTATGCCATCTTTGATATAGTGCCTTTATTTCAGAATGGGTGCAGGGAGAAACCTGGGAACTATACACCCATGAGGCTGACATCAGTGGTGGTAAGTTGATGGATGTGATTCTGAAAGATTGGGTTTACAAGCATTTGGAGAGGCCAGGATTGATTAAGGATAGTCAAATGGTTCTGTCCAAGGGAAATCATATATCCCAAGCTTGAATGAGGAATGATTTGGAGACGCCGATGTTGGACTGGGGTGTACAAAGTTAAAAAAATCACACAACACCAGGTTATAGTCCAACAGGTTTAATTGGAAGCATTAGCTTTCAGAGCATTGCTCCTTCATCAGGTGGTTGTCACACCCTTTGAATAAGGAAGTAGCCAATAAGGTTGATGACAGCAGAGTGATAGACATTGTTTATATGAACTTTAGTAAAGCCTTTGACCAGGTTCTTGTCCTTTGGTGCCTCACCCATGGTTATAGATAATACAAATATTTCTGCGAGGGTTTCCACAATTTCTTCGCTAATTTCCCACAACATCCTGGGATACACTGATCAGTTCCAGATGATTTGTCCACTTTTATTTTTTTTTAAGACCTCCAGCACATCCCATTCTGTAAAGGGAACTGTTTTTCAAAAGAGTCAATATTTACTTTCCCAAGTTCTCTAGTCTACATTTCTTTCTCAGCAGTAAAAACTGATGTAAAGTACCTATTTAGTATCTCTCCCATTTCCTGTGGTTCCACACATACATGATTTGTTGATCTTTAAGGGACCCTATTCTCTCTCTAGTTGCTCTTTTGCTCTTAATGTACTTGTAGAATCTCTTTGGATTATCCTTAGCCATATTTGCCAAGGCTATCTCATATTCCCCCCATGCTCTCCTGAGATCCCTCTGAAGAATACCCCTAAATTCTTTACACTCTTCAAGAGATTAATTTCATCCTAATTGTTTATATCTAATATATGATTCTTTCTTATTCTTGACTAGAATCTCAATATCTTTATTCATCTATTGTCCTGTAATCCTGTCTGCCTTCCCCTTCACACTAACAGGAATGTAAGAACTCTGAACTCTTGATGTCACACTTTTGAAAGCCTCTCACTTTTGAAATCCTCAAGGCACTGAAGTCCTGGGAGTGGAGTGGAGATGTTCCTTGAGGGTTTATGGTGAGTGAATGCCTATGTCTGTGGGTGTGAGGTACATGTGGCTGATGCCCACAAAGTGTATCCTGAGGTATTGGTGCCCAGGGTCCAAGATGGAGGTCCTTCAGAGAAGGCAATGGGCTGAATTCACTCTGATTTCCACATTGAGTCATTTCAGGATCAATCTTATTTGATGAGTTTGGCAAGATAGAAAGCTGAGCATCAATGAAGCCAATCGTCAACGTGTTTAACAAGTAATAATCCCCCACTCCCTGAGAAACCACTGCTGCCTGCCAAGAATCTCATGAGTTTGTGAAAAGTGTGCAAGTTAAAGCCTTTGTAGAAAAGTGTCTTTTTGTAATTAAAAAAGGAAAAAAACATACAAGTTGAAGAAAGTTGTTTCCAACTCTCAGATTGGCCTCACCAGACTTCTGATCTGATCCTGTCAGACATCTCCCTGTAGCCCACATCACCCACAGCCCGATAAGATTCAGCCCACACTGTTAGCTCTCCTTTTCTCTCTCTGCAGATTTCACCAGAGTTCCTCCAGCATTTTCCTTTTGTATTTCAGCTTTCAGGAGTTTGCAATATTTTATTTCAGGGCAATGTGCGGACTGGTGATTAAAAACTAGGTCAAAGTGCAGGGTTTTCGAGGAGGAGAGAGATTGTTGGGACTGCAAGGTTCGATGAAGGAATTGGGGCAGAGACAATTTACCGCACAGCGATTCAAATCAGGGAAGCCCATGACGACAGAATTGGACAAGCAGGAGATACAGAGAGGCTAGACCATGGAAGGATTTGGAATCAAGGTTGAGAATTGTAAATTTGATGCTGCGTGGTATAAGAAGTCCAAGTTGGTCAGCGAGCGCAAAATTAGTTGTCAGTTCCCATGTGTCCACTGACCAATGGTTTGTTTTACATTCTCTGCACCAACAATTTACACCCACCAGGTCACATGGTAGACATTCCACCAAAGACTCTGCTCCCTTCACTCCCACCTCACATTGTTAGACTGACAAATCATCTCAGTGGATTGTTTGACTTAAAGCTGAGCTTCAAGTTCCATTTGACAACTGCCATGCAGGTCATTACCTTGCATCTTTTGATGTTGACCACTTCAACTCAGGCCTCAACCTGATGGTCCTTTCGACAAATAACCTTTGAGATGCACATACCTCTTTGTGCTTATTCTCTGCTGCAATCTGGTTAGACTGATCAGCAACAGCAGATCATGTTGGGGTTTGCTAGTCTAGTTTTTTGTCCCTTCACATCTGGAAGGCTGTGGTCTATTCAGGAACACTGAGATCTTTGACCTAATCCTTTCATGTGATATAAGCAGCGCTGGCAAGGCCGTCCCTCATTGGCCTTGACCTGAGTGGTTTGTTCAGCCATTTCGGAGGACTATCAAGAGTTAATCACATTGCTGTGGATCAGAGGACACATGTCAGCAAGACTGGGTAAGTGAGGCAGTTTTCTTTCCCTGAATAGCATTCATAAACCCAGGGGGTTGTGACAACAATAGCAACATTGCCTTGTATTGGTGGCACGGTGGCTCAGTGGTTAGCACTGCTGCCTCACAGCACCAGGGACCTGGGTTTGATTCCAACCTTGGTGGCTGTCTGTGTGGAGTTTGCACATTCTCCCTGTGGGTTTCCCCTGGGTGCTCTGGCTTCCTCCCACAGTGTGCAGGTCAGGTGGATTGGCCAGGCTAAATTGCCCATAATGTCAGGTGCATTAGTCAGTGGGAAATGGCTCTGGGTGGGTTACTATTCGGAGGGTCGGTGTGGACTTGTTGGGCTGAAGGGCCTGTTTCCACACTGTAGGGAATCTAATCGTGATCATTTAGATTAACATTATATTTCAGGCTTATTATTTTAGCAGAGTGTACCGCTCCTCTAATGGGATTTGAACTCACACCCCCAGACTATGACCTTGGGCAATTGAATTTACAGCATAATGATATTACCACTGTGCCACAGTCTCTGTTTGATCAATGGAGTCTTGGTTAGCCCTTAGCATGGATGCAATTTCTCATCCATCCAGTTCTGTTGTCCCAGTTGTAGCTGGGGTTAGGTGTCACTAACATTTGAAGAATCTTCCCCAAGTGGACGTTGTAGTTTAGTAATGATGCTGACCTGTGTTTGTAACACACCTGGTTTCACATATCATATGGTATTGCGTAGCGTGTGGAGAATCGAGACTGAACTCTAATGGATTACACAAATGAATCAACTACTTTGAGGAAAACCTCTAACATGAAAGTAGGGAAAAATAATTCTTTCCTGACTTGACAATCATGTGAAGGGATCCAATCTGTGTAAGTAGTAAGTGAACCAACCAAATAATAAGATGTCAGCCTCTATTTCACCTTTGAAAATCAATAAACATATAAACTAGTGGCAGGAGTGGTCTAACCAAATTTGCTCTAATAGGATCATGGTTGATCATTGAACTCATAGCCTGTTCCAACTTTCTCCCCATACACTTTTGATCTCTTTAATCCCAAGAAATATATTGAACGCTTTCTTGATCATTAACTCAAAAGGTAATGGGGTCCAGATCAAGCATATGGACTTGGCTCGTTTCTTGAGCAGTGTCTTCTGGAGACTTCAACTTCTGAAGACTTGATTGTGGTCAATTGTCTGATGTTGTGTAATTAGTGGGCGAGAATGAGCTTCCCATCTGGGCAGACAGAAGAATGATCTCACGTCGGAAATATTCCTCTGTTCATTTCAGCCATTTTACGAAGCAGGGGTTGTGACCAGCCCTTTGATCATTATCTTACTGAAACAAACCAACAATTGTGGAAATTGTCCACAAAATGAAAATATCCAGTTTCTCTGCTTCAATCCCAATTATTGGGCAGGCTTCAAACTAACAGTACATCACTTCAAACAAATTGGCAGAAACTGAATTTGGTTAGAAGTTGTGGTTCTGTTATTTATTACACTATAATCAGACAGATTGAGTTCAGCCCCTTACTCCCTCATAACTGTGTGGTCAAATTTCATCTGAACTCCATCTACAAATTCGCTGATGACATCATCATTGTAGGCCTGATATCAAACAATGATGAGACAGAACACAGGAAAATGGATCGAACACTTGGAGATGCTGTAAAGATAACAATCTCTCCCTCAATGTCAACAAAACTAAACAGTGGATCATTGACATCACGAGGTCAGGACGGGGACACACCTCTGTTTCCATCAATGGTGCTAAGGTGGAGATGATTGGGAGTAGCAAGTTCCTAGGAGTGACCATCACAAACTACCCCATATAGATGCGACAGTCAAGAAGGCACAACAACACCACTTCTTCCTCCGGAGGCTAAGGAAATTCAGCATGTCCATAAGGATTCCCACCAATTTTTATAGGTGCACCTTAGAAAGCATTCTATCCGGATGGATCATGGCTTGGTACAGTAACTCCTCTGCCCAGGATGGTAAGAAACTACAGAAAGGTATGAGCACAGCCCAGAACAAAACAACCTTCCATCCATTGACTCCACCTACACTTCTCGCTGTCTCAGAAAGGCAGCCAGTATCACCACTCCAGTTATAATCTCTTCCATCAGGCAGAAAACATGAAAGCTTAGATGTTCCAACAAGTTCAAGAACAGCTTCTTCCCCGCTGTTGTTAGACTTTGGAATGAACCGCTCAAATTTCCAATCTCATATTGATTTTGCTTTTTGTGCATCTTCTCTGCAGCCATAACACTGCATTTCTCACTCTGTCCTATCATCCTATGATCTTTGTACGGTATGATCTGCCTTAGATTAGATTTCCTACAGTATGGAAAATAGCCATTTGACACTGTTGCATGCCTGTACTGCATGCAAAATAAACTTTGCACTGTCCCTAGGTATATGTGACAATAATAAATCAGATCAAATCAAATCCAGTATCAGTTGGAGGGGCCATCAGGGCTGGAAGGGAAGCTTAACCAATTTAAATCAGCCCTGAACTGACCGAGAGCATCAGGGGATCGCAGCCATTGTCAGGATGGGAAGTCACCAGTGTTGGAGCTCTGTGAGTGATAGGAAAACAGACCAGGGAAGATCAGCACCAGGGAAAGGATGTGCATTATCAGAAAGCACACTGGACGGGACACACTGCAGGGGACAAAGTGCAGAAGACACACACTGTAAGTGGCACTCTGTGGGGCACAGTGCTAAGAGAACATTATAAAGGGGCATATTGCAAAGGGAGAACTATAAGGATCATAGTAAAAGGAGGCATACTGTTGGGGGCATTGTGTGTGTGTGTGTGTGTGTGTGTGTGTGTGTGTGTGTGTGTGTGTGTGTGTGTGTGTGTGTGTGTGTGTGTGTGTGTGTGTGTGTGTGTGACTGTATATGGGCTATATGGGAGAGTGTCTGTGTGATTGTGTGTGAATGTATATGGGAGTGTGTATGTGAGATTGTGTGTGTGTGTGAGAGAGAGACTCTGTGAATGTATACGGGAGTGTGTGAGTGTGTGTCAATGTATATGGGTGAGTGTGTGTGTGAGAGATAGAGAGAGAGTGTGTGTGTCGAGAGTGGGGTGTGTACACTGTGGCACAAGTCGGCTTTTGCAGAATGCCGCACTAAAATATCTAATTCTCTAATCCTGTCAGTGTTTGCACTGTCTGCTCTTGTTCGCTTGGAGAGTGTAAATCACCAGGTGAAAACCCAATTACCTGCCTGACTGAAGCCATCACAGTGTGAATATGTGAGCTGCTGCACAGTCTGATGGTTTCTCCTCACTGTCAAGGTTCATAGATTCCTGCTGCATGTACAATTGCCCTTCTGGAGTGAAGAATATAAATGAGGACGCACAATATCAGAATGCTGTCACTGCCCGTGGTGAAGATGATCAGACTCCATTTCTCCAATGAATGCTGGAATTCTGCTGAACCTCAGCATTCTCACCTTGTTACTGACCGGGAAATCTGTGGAGGACCATCTTGGTTCTCTCCCCCTCCATTGTGCTTTCCGCAGTCTCCTGGAACAAGGGAAAGAGCAGGCTCTTGAGTGTCTAATGAGGTGTGTTCATCTGAGACATTCTGTGTATTAATGAGGGTGTTTTACAAAGAGAAACAAGGAGTTGGTACAGAGAAAAGAGTGATTGATAGCAATGGTGGGAGTGATGGTCATATGAATGGCAGGGGTAAGGGGCTGCCAGTAAGTGAGATGGGGCAGTGGGGGACTGGCAGTAGTGAGGGAGTGGCACATAGTACAGGAGTGGGGAGTGAGGAACAGATGGGGGAGTGGCAATGGTGAGAGAGGCAGCAGTGAGGGAGTGAGACTGGTGAGTGAGAGAGTGAGTGTGAGAGTGGCAGTGCTGAGGGAGAGACAGCACTGAGGGAGTGGCAGTGCTGAGGGAGTGACAGTGACATGCATAGATGGAGAGATGGAGATATGAGAAAAGGAGAGAAAGAAGGAAGGATGCACAGAGTTGCTCGAAGAGATGATGGGATCAGTTCAACAAGGCTGATCGAGGGACAGGGTGAATCTACAACTGCACTCACCCAGTTTGGTCTTGAAGCCTCCTCTTTCAGTGAATCCAGGATCATGTACAGTGCTCATGCTCCTGAAATTTTGGGGGACCATGACTAAGTTCCTTTGTGGAGGAGGTCAGTTTCTTCCTCTCGCTGTCGGGGAATATAATTCTCTCCAGCTCCTTACAGATGCAACAAGCAGAGCAAGGAAAGCATAGTCCTTCACTGCACGAACTCCATTCCTAAAGCTCCTCCTCTCTCCATCTCAACTGTAAACTGCTTCAAATCCCATCTCTGGCACTTTAAATACCAAAGGTACAGTGATGTCTCAGGGATCTCATCTGTCTCCGTAAATCCCCACCTTCCCCATTACCATGCAGTCACCTTGTGGAAAATGGCAGGGAGACTGACTGTGTTAAAATTCCATGGATGTATTTCCAGGTTTCCCGAGTGTTGTTAAACCTCCCCCTCTCTGGGTTAATATGGGAATAATGTTGTAGGATATTTCCCACCACCGAAAAGAACTTTAGATTGGCATCTTGTTTTGTAAAATGAAGCTTCTGACATGTCATTTGAGATTTTGTGCTGAGACCTCAGGGCTGCGGTGTCGTACGAACTGGATGAAATCTTCCTCAGCTGATATCAGCTCAGGAGATCTTGTAACACAGTAAGTCTCATCCCTAATCCTCAGTCAGAAGCCCCTTGTTCGACCCCACTCCAATGGTTTTGAAGCTATATTCATAAAATTAATACAAAGGCTGTGGATTCTGGAGCTCTGAAACAAATAAAAACAGACAGTGTTGTCCAACTCAGCAGATCTGGCAGCATTTGCAGAGACAGAAACCGATAAGTAGAAAAAAAGGGATGTACAGATCATTCTCTGTTTGTGAAGAGCAGATAGTTAAATGTTGCAGCCATTGTAGTGGAGGTTACGGGAGCATTGGTGTTGGTAGCTGTTATTCCCTCTCTTATTTAGAATTGGAAAAGTTAATCGATTTTGCGTCCAAATTTCCACCCTGCCCACATTTTCACCTGGTCTGTCTCTGACTCCTCCCTTCCCTTCCTTAACATCTCTGTATCCATTTCTGGGCATAGACTGGCCACTAATATCCACTACAAACCCACCAACTCCCACAGTTACCTGGACTATACATCTTCATACCTTGTTCCCTGTAAATACTCCATCTATGTTCTGCCCACAAAAAAGACCCTGAGCTTCCAATTGCCTGTCACTCTGTTCCCTGGGCCAACAGCTCTGTCTCAGGCTTGCTGCAGTGTTCCCCATCAAAGCTCAGCACCATCTGGAAGAACACCATCCCATTTTTCACTTGGGGACACTGAAGCCCGCCAGACTCAATATCAAGTTCAATAAGTTTCGGGCCCAAACTCCCTCATGTCTGAGCCCCCAACCACACATACCATGCCTTGTTATCACATAGTCTGCATTTACACACTACCTATTCTCAACCACTAACAGTCTCCATTAACAGCTAGTCACCCTCCCAGCCAGATCATTCTCAATGTTGCACTGTTCTTTGGGCTCTCTCCCTGCCTATTGTTTATTCCTTACCCTGTCCTCCCACCCTAACTTCCGCATATTAACTGACATTTACTGAGCTACCGTCAGTTCTGAGGAAGGGTCACCAGACGCGAAATGTAAACTCTAATTCCTCTTCACAGATGCTGCCAAACCTGCTGAGCTTTTCCATCAAACTTCTGGTTTTGTTTCAGAGAATCCCTACAGTGTGCGAACAGGCCATTTTGCCCAACAAAACCACACCGACCCTCCGAAGAGTAACCGACACAGACCTGTTCCCCTACCCAAACTCTACATTTCCAATGACTAATGCACCAAACTAACACATCCCGGAACACTAGCGGGCAACTTAGTATGGCCAATTCACCCAACCTGAACACCTTTGGACTATGGGAGGAGACCCACAGGGAGAATGTGCAAACTCCACACAGGCAGTTGCCCAGGGCTGGGATTGAACTTGGGTCCCTGGTGATGTGAGGCAGCAGTGCTAACCAGTGAGCCACCGTGCCACCCATAAAAATCTAGCAATTATTCCATGAGGCTAACACCTCCTTTATGATAACTATTTCATAGACCATTTAACCCTCCATCACAGGTTCCTTTCCTTTCACTTTAAATGTTGGCAACCAACAGTGTAAATAAACAACTTCATTCGGCTCTTCTCGTCTTTCTCCTTTCACCTAATACTTCCGACTCGACTTTTTAAACCAAATAATTTTTAATCTTTGCTTGAACTGTTCTCATTTGTCTGGGTGACCATACTTACAGAAGAAATGATTGGAAAATGTTTTACCTCAGTTTGAGATTAAAATGATGTCCACGGAAGAGTAAATTGCAGAATAGTTTGAATCTTGCTGCTTTTGGCAAATACTTTTAAATTAACTTCGAGAATCCCTACAGGTAGAAGCAGGCCATTTGACCCATTGAGTCCATTCCGACCCTCTGAAGACCATCCCATCCAGACCCACCTTACATTTCCCATGGCTAACCCACCTAGATTACACATCACTGGATACCATGGGAAATTTAACATGGCCAATCCAGCAAACCTGCATATAGAGTCATCGAGTCATAGAGATGTACAGCACGGAAACAGACCCTTTGGTCCAATCTGTCCATGCCGACCAGATATCCCAACCCAATCTAGTCACACCTGCCAGTACCCGGCCCATATCCCTCCAAACCCTTCCTATTCATATACCCATCCAAATGCCTTTTAAATGTTGTAATTGTATCAGCCTCCACCACTTCCTCTGGCAGCTCATTCCATACACGTACCACCCTCTGTGTGAAAAAGTTGGCCCTGAGGTCTCTCTTATATCTTTCCCCTCTCACCCAAACCTATGCCCTCTAGTTCTGGACTCCCCGACCCCAGGGAAAAGATTTTGTCTATTTATCCTATCCATGCCTCTCATAATTTTGTAAACCTCTATAAGGTCACCCCTCAGCCTCCAACGCTCCAGGAAAACAGCCTCATCCTGTTCAGCCTCTCCCTGTAGCTCAAATCCTCCAACCCTGGCAACATCCTTGTAAATCTTTTCTGAGCCCTTTCAAGTTTCATAACATCTTTCCGATAGGAAGGAGACCAGAATTGCACACAATATTCCAACAGTGGCCTAACTAATGTCCTGTACAGCTGCAACATGACCTCCCAACTCCCGTACTCAATACTCTGACCAATAAAAGAAAGCATACCAAACGCCTTCTTCACTATCCTATCTACCTGCAACTCCACTTTCAAGGAGCTATGAATCTGTACTCCAAGGTCTCTTTGTTCAGCAACACTCCCTAGGACCTTACCATTAAGTGTATAAGTCCTGCTAAGATTTGCTTTCCCAAAATGCAGTACCTCGCATTTATCTAAATTAAACTCCATCTGCCACTTTTCAGCCCATTGGCCCATCTGGTCCAGATCCTGTTGTAATCTGAGGTAACCCTCTTCACTGTCGACTACACCTCCAATTTTGTTGTCATCTGGAAACTTACTAACTGTACCTCTTCTGCTCGCATCCAAATCATTTACGTAAAGGATAAAAAGTAGAGGGCCCAGCACCGATCCTTGTGGCACTCCACTGGTCACAGGCCTCCAGTCTGAAAAACAACCCTCCACCGCCACCCTCTGTCTTCTACCTTTGGACTGTGGGAGGAAACTGGAGCACCCAGCGAAAACTCACACGGACATGGGGAGAATGTGCAAACTCCACACAATCACTCCAGGGTGGAATCGAACCTGGGTCCCTGGTGCTGTGAGATAGCAGTGCTAACTACTGAGTCACTATGCCAGAGTTTTACCATGTTGGAATAATTCAGGAGTCCATCAAAATTTCAATGGGATCTGATTGCTGGACTTCCTTTGCTATTCGTGTTTTTTAACAATTTTTGGGTATGAGGGTCTGAGCAATCACTCCATCGGCAGCTCTCCCACCCTTATCTACTCCACTGTGGGAGTGTGTGGATTAAAAACCACAGCAGCCATATTTTGGTGGAACTGCAGTCAGGTGCACAGCTTTCCAGAGAAGGAATGGACTTCACAGCTCCAATAGGGGAACCAAATAGTGGAATTCATTGCGCAGAGTGCAGTGGAGGACGGGACGCTAAATGTCTTCAAGGCAGAGATTGATAGATTCTTGTTGTCTCGAGGAATTAAGGGCTACGGGGAGATTGCGGATTGAATGGCGGAGTGGACTCGATGGGCCGAATGGCCTTACTTCCACTCCTATGTTTTATGGTCTTATGGTCAAACACAAAAGGCACCCACACATGAAATTCTTTCTTTGGCAGGTTTGGGTTACAAAATTAAAAATATATCCGTTCTGTATTATTTTTTGAAGTAGACGGGATTTTCTACTGCAGTCATTAATTATAGAGTTTGTTCGATAAAGATTAGTTCACCATTTTATCAATCAGCGTTATGTAGGTGTTGAGATACATTAAAGTAGCTTTTCCACTGGGAAATATACTCCTATGCATTCAAAATTGAAGGAAATTTTTAAAAAATTGTTTGGGATCTAAATTTTCAGAAAAAGTGGTGGATGTGGGTACAGTTACAACATTTAAAAGATATTTGAATAAGTTCACATATAGGAAATGATTGGGGGGGATATGGGCCAAGCGGAGGCTGGTGGGGCTACTTTAGTTTGGGATTATGGTCAACATGGACTGGTTGGACCGAAGGGTCTGTTTCCATGCTGTATGACTATGCTTAAGTGGGTAGAGCCCTTTTAAATGAGAAGAAGAATCTCTAGCAGCTTTGACTTTTAAAAAAAACCAAGCTGTATCCTTGAGGACTGCTTCAGTTGTTCTGTTGTAGTTTAACAAAGAAGGTCATCTAGTTTCTCAGTTTAGGTGAAAGTGAGGACTGCAGATGCTGGAGATCAGAGTCTAGATTAGAGTGGTGCTGGAAAAGCACAGCATCCGAGGAGCAGGAAAATCGACGTTTCGGGCGAAAGCCCTTCATTAGGAATAGAGGCAGGGAGCCTCCGCGGTGGAGAGATAAATGGGAGGGGGGAGGTGGGGCTGGGAAGAAGGTAGCCAAGAGTACAATAGGTGGATGGGGGTGGGGATGGAGGTGATAGGTCAGAGGGGAGGGTGGAGCAGATAGGCGGGAAGGGAGATTGGCAGGTAGGACAGGTCATGAGGATAGTGCTGAGCTGGAAGGTTGGAGCTGGGGTAAGGTGGGGGGAGGGGAGATGAGGAAAATGGTGAAGTCAACATTGTTGCCCTGGGGTTGAAGTGTTCTGAGGCAGAAGATGAAGCGTTGATCTTCCTATCCTCGGATGCTGCCTGACTTGCTGTGCTTTTCCAGCACCACGCTAATCTAGTTTCTCAGTTTAAATAGCCTCCATTGTTTACAGTTCACAGTGTTTGCTATGAAAGCTGAATACATTATAAATGTTTGACTGATCCAAAACTATTTACCACAGCAGGAGGAGGTTCTGTTCATGTTTTGAAAGACAATTTTAAGAAGTTATTAGAGGATTATTGATTGTATTGATGCAGTAGATGATGCTGCTTTTTCTAAAAGATTGAACACTTCAAGGAGTTTACATTTTTGAATGGGTTTTTGGAATTTTTTTTTAGTATGAAGTCTAGAAGAGTAAGAGCTTGATTAAATCATTAGAAATTTATTACTTTCCGTCTCCATTGCACATTAAGTTTGTGGATGATACCAAAATTGGTGGTATAATTGACAGTGAAGCAGGTTATCTAAGGTTACAAAGGGTCTTGATCAATTCAGTTAATGGGCTGAAGAGTGGCAGATGGAGTTTAATTTGGGGTAAATACAAGGTATTCCATTTTGGTAAAACAAACAAGGGCAGCACTTACACAGTTGATGGTAGGACCTTGGGTAATGTTATAGAACAGACAGGCCTAGTGGTTCAGGTACACAGTTCTTTGAAATTTGTGTCACAGCTGGATAGTATCGTTAAGAAAGCATTTCGCATGTTTGCCTTCAGTGCTCAGACCATTGAGTACTGAAGTTGAGACGTCATGTTGAAGTGGTACAGGATGTTGGTGAGGCCACTTTTGGAGTTTTGTATATAGTTCTGGTCATCCTGCTATAGGAAAGAGCAAATTAATAATATATCATTAAATTGGAGAGGGTTCAGAAGATGCTTACCGAGAATGAAAGGTTTAAATTATAAGGTTAGCCTGGATAGGCTGGGACATTTTTCCCTGGAGCATAGGAGGGTTATAAAATCATGAGGAACATTGATAGGGTGAACAGCAAAGATCTTTTCTCTAAGGTGGGTGAGTTCAAAACTAGGGGGCATATTTTTAAGGTGAGAGGAGAAAGATTTAAAAGTCACCTGAGGAGCAACTTTTTCACGAGATCATTTTTAGATGTTTCGTCACCATACTAGGTAAAATCTTCAGTGAGCCTCCAGATGAAGCACTGGTGGCATGGCCTGCTTTCTATTTACGTGTTGGGTTTCCTTGGGTTGATGATGTCATTTCCTATGGTGATGTCATTTCCTGTTCTTTTTCTCAAGGGGTGGTAACTGGGATCCAAGCCAATGTGTTTGTTGATAAACATTTAGGTGGGACAAGTTTCGTTTGGGAAACTTGGTAAACATGGATGAGTTGGACCTAAGGGTTCGTTTCCGTGGTGTATGACTCTACGACTCTACATTGTTTTTGAGGTCTGGCCATGGGATAGACTGTGTGTGAATGACCACAGAAGATGCATAGGTGGCATGGAGGGAGAATGGGTGGTAAGGGAGAATGGGATTTCATTGAGGTGGCATGAGGAACAGAAGGGAGAATGCAACAGTAATGTTGACTAGGAGGGAGCACAGGTAAGTGAGATGACCATGGTGGGGTCATATGGCATGGGTGAAAGAGTGAAAACCTTGAGGGTGTAACATTCACCATTAACATTGGGCTCCTCTGGTGTGCCAGCCTCACCATCTGCTTTGGGTCTGGCTTTGCAGGTACAGACAATTCCATCCTGCCCCTGGCTCGCTGCTGTGAGCAGGGGTTTTATGGAGGATGGACATGCTGGTTTGGAAAGTTCCTGCCTTGGATCTTTCTGCCTCCTCAACAAAAAAAAACACACATCCTTTAAGGGAGGACCCTTTGAGCTTTGCGTACAATAGGGCCAATGTTTGAATGGTAAACCATTCAAAGGTTTAAATCATTTCGAAAGGTTGCAAAGGAGTCATCACTTTGATTGCGCCACTTTTAACTGCACCAAAGTTCAAAGGTCAGCGAATGTCTAATAACCCTTTGACTAGTAGATTCTGCGTGTGAATCTCTCCTTGTTACAAACTGAAGTCGAATCTGATGTCTGTACTATATGATATACAACAATAATGAATCTTATCATGCTGGAATTTAATGGGAGGATAGTTTTACCTGATTACTATTCTTTAAAATATCATAAAACGGATGGAACATTTTCTGATGAATCTTATCATTTATGTAAAGACTGTATTTTTTCATTTTTCTATATGTGGACTGAAGTGAGAAAAATACTCTTTTTTTTAAAGACTTTTTAAAACAAAAGATTGTAGAAGATTTTGTTGCACTTTTTCAAAGCAAATTGTTGACACTCAGAAGTGGTGTTTACACTGCTGCTTCATTCAAGCAATGAGGGAGGTTGGTTGCAGATGGGCTGGCAGCAAGGAGATATGTATAGAGTGAGATTTGACTGGTAACAAGCAGCTGATTGGCTTGTGGACCTGTGACCAGCTATTGGCACTGCAAACCATCGGCCTGCCAACAACATTATGATTGGCTCCTGGATGGCTGAACAGCTTGTGAGTGTAAATAACATTGGCTGAAGCTTTCAGACCTCAACAAAGGGAGGTGGTACATCGCTGCAGTAGAAAATACCTGAAGATTCAAGAAACTCAATTTATTGTCGCTCACTAATTACTGTAAGTTGTTGCTAAAAGATCATTAGACTCCCTCGGAGCAGTAGTATGTCCTTTTGTCAATCACATCTGCTTTGATTTGATTTATCATCGTCACACGTACTGAAATACAGTGATAAATACTGTTTTTCCATGCTATGCAGACAAATCATACCTTACATAGGCTCATGCCCGAAACGTCGATTCTCCTGCTCCTTGGATGCTGTCTGACCTGCTGCGCTTTTCCAGCAACACATTTTCAGCTCTGATCTCCAGCATCTGCAGTCCTCACTTTCTCCTTACGTAAAGTACATCAGGGTATTAGAACAGAATGCAGAATATAGTGCTGCAGTTACAGAGGACGTGCAGAGAGAGAGGAGGTGAGGACTGCAGTTGCTGGAGAGTCAGAGTTGAAAAGTGTATTGCTGGAAAAACACAAGAAGTCAGGCAGCGTCCAAGGAGGAGGAAAGTTGATATTTCAGGCGTAAGCCCTTCATCAGGAATGTGAACGGGCAAGGGGGATGAGAGATAAATAGGAGGGTGGGGGTAGAGTTTTGGGAAGGTCGGTGGGAAGGAGATAGGTGGATGTCAGTGGGGGTTAATTGTGATGGGTTGATGGTGAGGTTGGAGTGGATAGGTGGGAAGGAAGATAGACAGGTGGAACAGACCAAGAGGGCAGTGCCATGTTAGAGGGTTGGATCTGGGATAAGGTGGGCGCAGGGGAGATTTGGAAACTGGTGAAGTCAACATTGATGCCCTGTGTTTAGATCAGAGTGGTGCTGCCGTATGGTTAAACAATCACAAGGCAGCAGATGAGGCATTTTTCCTTCAGGCATCGGGTGGCTTAGATTTTGGGTGGAGGAGGCCCAAGACTTGCATGTCCTTAGCAGAGTGGGAGGGGGGAGTTGAAGTGGTCGGTCACAGGGCGGTGGGGTTGTTGGGTGCATGTGTCCCAGAGATGATCCCTAAAATGCTCCACAAATTGGTGTCCTCTCTCCCCGATGTAGAGGAGACCACATCGACAGCAATTGTAAACAGTAAAATCAGGGGTTTGAATGTGCAGTAAAATCTCTGCCGGATGTAGAAGGATTCTTTGGGGCCTTGGATGGAGGTGAGGGGGGAGGTGTGGACGCAGGTTTTGCACCTCTTGCAGCGACAAGAGAAGGTGTCGGGAGGGGAGGGTGGTTTGGTGAGAGGCGTGGACCTATTGAGGGAGTCGTGGAGGGAATGGTCTCTGTGGAACACGGATATGGGTGGGGAGGGAAATATATCCCTGGCGGTGGGATCTGATTGTAGGTTGCAGAAATGACGGAGGATGATGTGCTGTACCTGGAGGTTGGTGGGGTGAAAGGTGAGGACCGCAGGGTTCTGTCCTTGTTGAGGTTGGAGGGGTGGGGTTCGAGGGCGGAGGTGCGAGAAGTGGAGGAGATGTGCTGGAGGGCATTGTTGACCACCTGGGAGAGGAAATTGCGGTAGGACACCATCTGGGATGTTCTGGAATGTAATTGCTCCTTCTGGGAGCAGATATGATGGAGGCAGAAGAATTGGGATTAAGGATAGCGTTTTTATGGAATGGGAGGTGGGGGGTTGGGGGTGGGTGGGAGTAAGTGTAGTCCAGGTTTGAAGTAGACATCTGTGTTGATCTAGTCACCATAGACAGAGACAGAGTGGTCCAGGAAGGGGAGCTATGCCTACCTCATCATAGGATACATGGAACAGACCATCTTCCACATTTACACTGGCACCATCTCCCACCTTTTCCTCCACTACATTGCTGACTGTATCAGCACCACCTCATGCTCCTATGAGGAGGTTGAACAGCTCATCAACTTCACTAACACCCTCACATTAAGTTCATCTGGACCATCTTGGACACTTCCCTCCCCTTTCTGAACCTCTTCTCTACATGTTGCAGAGCGTTTCGGGGAACATTTCTGGGACACATGCACTAAAATACCCCACCGCCCTGTGGTCGACCTCTTTAACCTCCCCCACACACCCTCCAACACCACTCCACCAAGGACATGCAAGTCCTGGGCCTCCTCCACCGCCAAATCAAAGCCACTCATCAACTGGAGGAAGAAGGCCTCATCTTCCGCCTTGGGACGCTTCAACCACAAAACATCAACATCCACTTCACCAGTTTCCAAATCTCCCCTCCCCCCACCTCATCCCAGATCCAACCCTCCAACTTGGCACTGCCCTCTTGAACCGTCCTACCTGTCCATCTTCCTTCCCATCTATCTGCTCCACTCTCCCCACCAACCTTCTTCCCGATAGAAGAGTGTGGGAGAGAGCGTAACTGGAATGGGAGGCGTCTTTGATTATGTTGGCTGCTTTCCCGAGGTAACAGAAACTGTCAGTGGAGACAATGGAAGAAAGGGGGGTTTTCATGATGGACTGAGCTGTGTTCACAACTTCATGGAGTTTCTTGTGGTCTTGGGCAGAGCAGTTGCCGTACCAAGCTGTGGTGCATCCAGATAGGATGCCTTCTATAGTGCATCTATAAAAATCGGTAAGAGTCTTTTTGGACATGCCGAATTTCCTTAGCCTCCTAGGGAAGTAGATGTGTTGGTGTGCTTTCTTGACAATAGTGTCAATGCCATTAAAGAAGATCACAGCTGATCTGATAATCCTCAATTCCACTTTCTTGTCTGTTCCGCAATATACTCTGTTTCTTTAATGATTAGAAATCTGTCCAGCTCATCCTTGAATATACTTAATGATCCAGCCTGAATTTCCCTCTGCAGTTAAGAATGCCAAGAATCACCAGATTTGAGAGAAAAAAAATCTTTCCTCTGTATTAAATGGGCAATTCCTTACTCTCAGGTATGGTCTCTACTCCTAGAATCTCCCACAATGGGGAACAACCTTTCACCCAATGCATCAGAGACTTTATAACTTGTGAACCAGTCCCTCTGCGCCTCCTATAAGGAAGTGAAAAGTTCTCTTGCCTCCTGTAGGAAAATGGTAAGAGTGATTGAAGATCAGCAGATCCTGACAAGCCAATGGATCAGCACAGTGAACTCTGTGGACCAGCATTACTGAACTACCTTCCCAGTCTTTCCTTCTACCCATAACACCAATGTTTCTTTATCAGTCTCTGCCTGTTGTATGTGAGAATGGGGGGGTTAGAGTTTTAACTAGCAGAGCTTTATGTCAACAGTTCATAACTGTTTATCTGTGACTAGAATCTGTTTAGTTGAAAAAAATAGTAATGCTTATTAAATACAGAAAACTGGCCTGTGCTTTATATTATCCTGGGCCTAAAATTCGTGAAAATTGGGGAGTTTTTATGGACTTTGATGTCCAACTCTATGGAAAGCAGGGCTTGATTTCCAGCATGCTGCCCCAGTGCCACTCCAGTTAAACTCCCAGTTCAAATGTCTCTAATGGGATATGACATTTTAATAAAGTTAAGAAAGAGCAGTAGAGAAGACAGTTTCCTTGCTGTTCTGTCACTCTCTGGTCCAGTTGGACATTGGTAACATGGAATTTCGGCCCCAATACACATAACACTTCGCATTATAAAAGCAAAAGACTGTGGATGCTGGAATCCTGAAATTAAAACAGAAACTGCTGGAGAAATCCAGTAAGTCCCACAACATCGAGAGAGAAAAGAAAGAGTAAACGTTTCAAGTCTGATGTGATTCTTCTTCAGTTTTGTCTGGAAAAGTTAACTTTGCTTTTCTCTCTCCACACAGATGCAACCAGACCTGCTGAGTTTCTCTGATACATTCTGTTTTTATTAAACACTTCCCTTAATACCATCTGTTCCAAAGCAAGAAGCACACCAGAATCTTGAAAGTCTGTCGAGCCATTTCTGAACATCTAGACACAATGAAAGCTTCCTGTGTGAATGAAACTCTCTGGATTTCAGCTTAACCCCATCACAGCACAGGGCCTGGAGGGCTACACAGTACCAGCCTGGATGGCACAACGGAAGATTAAAAAGGGACTCTTCACAAGTGATCAAAGCTCTCCTGCTTTGAAATCCTTTTCGGAGCAATGAAGCAAAATGAATTGCAATTGCCTTGAACAAATGCAGTCTGGCTAAACAGGATTTGATTTAATTAGAGTCGGATCCTCCTGGGAGGATGGCCAGGAAAGATAATGATTCCCCCTCTTTCATGCAGTAGCAAATTCAGATACATTGGTGATGGAATGAAGTAAACCCGTTTTTCCAGACAGTGAATGATTTACGTGTCATCAATGTAAGGAGTGCAGTCACCTTCCCTCATTACTAATACACACATTGCAATCATAATTTTGTACATCCATCCCCATAATCAAGCTAAGCAGCTGTAAATTCATATAGAAACAAAATGGTTTTCACAAACTGAAACATAATGGACCCTAGTGCCTCCGTGAGACTCAGGTGCCTGAATGGATAAGGACACAAAAAGTCCATTCTCCAGGCCAAGAATACACCTTCCTGTCTCTGGAAGCCTGCGTTGTTTCACAAATTCTCCAGTCATGTGGCTGGAGCCAGTTGTAGAGAAAGAGGCCACTGGTCGTTTGAGATCCTCCACCAGCTCAGATGTTTCTAGCTGCGTATCTATGCTGGATGTTCAGTCCCAAAGCAGGTCAGCATTCCTTGCAAGGAGTGTTGCACAGCCATCACTTTCCAAATGCCCTTGTCCGCCTTTAAGTTTGTGGGGATAATGTAAGTGGATGGTGTGAAAACCATTAGATTGTAGGCTTCAATATTTAAAGGATCGTGAGAAAATACAGAGAGTTGCGAACACAGCTCTGCATTACGTAAACCGATCTTCCATCCATTGAGTCTATCATTTCAGGTTTTGAGCATCCAACTACACTTCTCACAGCCTTAGGAAGGCAGTCAGCATGACCACTTCCACCCTGGTTACAATCAGGCAGAAGATACAAAGCTTAAACACACGTACCAACAGGTTCCTCCCCACAGTTATTAGATTTCTGAATGGACTTCTCAAATTTTAATTTTAATATTGATCTCGCTGTCTGTACACCTTCTCTGCAGCCGTAACACTGTATTCCCTAATGCACTTTGTATGGTATGATCTACCTGTACCGCATGCAAAACAAAACCTTTCACTGTACCTAGGTGCATGTGGCATTCCGGAGGGGATGTGTTTCTCTGGTCTCCTATGTGGGTGCCAGTAATGTGGCATGACATCACCCAGCTCAGTATCTATACTTACTCATGCCACCACATGTGGGTACCTTCAATGTCAACCCATTGGAAATTGGAATCACTAGTCTACTAAACTTGGTGATGTTGTATCTTTTCCTGGTGATAATTACTGCATCTTCAGTTATTATCCATGACAATTCTTTACTTACCAGATAAGCTGGGAGAGTGCTGATTCCTGGAGTGAAGCTAAATTCAGGCTGTGGGGTTTGAGATGCTGCTCCTGGATTTCCACTGTCTGTAACAAAGAGAAATTGACATGTTATAAATTCACAAGACAATTGGAGCAGGCCATTCAGCCCATCTTTATAGACCTACTAGTGACCATAACCCTGCCCCATTTATCATCTAACAAAAACATTCCAGTTTGTTTTGCTTCCAGTTTTATATTTGGATAGCTACTTCGTATGCTGGTTATTTCCTGTATGAAGAACAATTTTTGACTGTCAGTCCTAACTTAAACTTTTGGTAATTTGAGCCATAGGTTAAGACTGAAAGAGTATTCCAGCTTTGCTTTAAAATCATTGGCATGACCCTCTCTATAATCACCTCTCAGACACCTACATTCAGAACTGCAAGCGTCCCAGGTCTGTTCAATTTGTTTCCATCACCCAGTTTTCTGACAATGCAGATCAGCCAGAAGATTTCATCTCCAATCCTTGAATGTCTCTTGGTAACCATAATGGGGTGGAGTGTTAAGATGTTGCCTGACCGAAACGTTACAACTCATAAGACCATAAGACCATAAGACATAGGAGTGGAAGTAAGGCCATTCGGCCCATTGAGTCCACTCCGCCATTCAATCATGGCTGATGCGCATTTCAGCTCCACTTGCCAGCATTCTCCCCGTAGCCCTTAATTCCTCTAGACAACAAGAACCTATCAATCTCGGCCTTGAAGACATTTAGCGTCCCGGCTTCCACTGCACTCCGTGGCAATGAATTCCACAGGCCCACCACTGTCTGGCTGAAGAAATGTCTCCGCATTTCCGTTCTGAAATGACCCCCTCTAATTCTAAGGCTGTGTCCACGGGTCCTAGTCTCCTCGCCTAACAGAAACAATTTTCTAGCATCCACCTTTTCAAAGCCATGTATTATTTTGTACGTCTCTATTAGATCTCCCCTTAATCTTCTAAACTCCAACGAATACAATCCCAGTATCCTCAGCCGTTCCTCATATGATAGACCTGTCATTCCAGGGATCATCCGTGTGAATCTCCGCTGGACACGTTCCAGTGCCAGTATGTCCTTCCTGAGGTGTGGGGACCAAAACTGGACACAGTACTCCAAATGGGGCCTAACCAGAGCTTTATAAAGTCTTAGTAGTACATCTCTGCTTTTATATTCCAACCCTCTTGAGATAAGAGACAACATTGCATTCGCTTTCTTAATCACAGACTCAACCTGCATGTTTACCTTTAGAGAATCCTCGACTAGCACTCCCAGATCCCTTTGTGCTTTGGCTTTATTAAGTTTCTCACCATTTAGAAAGTAGTCCATTCCTATATTCTTTTTGCCAAAGTGCAAGACCTCGCACTTGCTCACGTTAAATTCCATCAGCCATTTCCTGGACCACTCTCCCAACCTGTCTAGATCCTTCTGTAGCCTCCCCACTTCCTCAGTACTACCTGCCTGTCCACCTAACTTCGTATCATCGGCAAACTTCGCTAGAATGCCCCCGGTTCCCTCATCCAAATCATTAATATATAATGCGAACAGCTGTGGCCCCAGCACCGAACCCTGCGGGACACCGCTCGTCACCGGCTGCCATTCTGAAAAAGAACCTTTTATCCCAACTCTCTGCCTTCTGTTAGATAGCCAATCCTCAATCCATCCCAGCAGCTCACCTCGAACACCATGGGCCCTCACCTTGCTCAGCAGCCTCCCGTGTGGCACCTTATCAAAGGCCTTTTGAAAGTCCAGATAGACCACATCCACTGGGTTTCCTTGGTCTAACCTACTTGTTACCTCCTCAAAAAATTCCAACAGGTTTGTCAGGCATGACCTCCCTTTACTAAATCCACGTTGACTTGTTCTAATCAGACTCTGCTCTTCCAAGAATTTAGAAACCTTATCCTTAACTCACTCTCTAGGGGTGGCACAGTGGCTCAGTGGTTAGCACTCACAGTACCAGGGTCCCAAATTGAACTCCAGCCTTGGGTGACTCTCTGTGTGGAGTTTGCATATTCTCCCTGTGTCTGTATGGGTTTCCTCCCACAGTCCAAAGATGTGCAGGTCAGGTGAATTGGCCATGCTAAATTACCCATAGTATTAGGTGCATTAATCAGAGGGAAATGGGTCTGGGTGGGTTACTCTTCTGAGGGTCAGTGTGGACTTGTTGGGCCGAAGGGCCTGTTTCCACACTGTAGGGAATCTAATCTCAGTTTCCTGTTATGTCTGTGTACTTCAACACAACATTTCATCTTGTTGGTTATTGCTGCATTTTGGTAAGAGATATTTATCAGTGTCCATCCTTTCTATCTTAATGATAACACTTTGCATTAAATAGCATTTCCGTATTGTGTTAAAATCACTCTGCAACATCTGAGTTACAGGAGAATCTCGTACAGACCTATCAAATTCTAACAGAACCAGACAGGGTAAATGCAGGAAAGATATCGCTAATGACTAGGGAGTCCAGAGCTAGAAGTCACTGTAGAAGGATAGAAGATAGGCCATTTTGGATTGAGATGAGGAAAGCATTCTTCATCCAAACAGTAGTGAGCCTGTGGAGGTCTCTGTCACTGGAAGCAATTAAGGCCAAAACACAGGATGTTTTCAAGATGGAGTTAGATATTGCTCTTAGGGCTAAAGGGATCAAATGGGAATAAAGTGGGAGCAGGCTACTGAGTTGGATGATCATCCATGATCATATTGAATGGTAGAGTATGCTTGAAGGGCTGTTGCTTCTATTTTCTATGTTGCTATTTTCTATGTAAGCCTGTGCAGTCCTTGCATTGACATAATTCTCCTGAGTGGATATTTGTTTCAGTCAGATGGTTACCCATTCTGAAGGCTTACCTTCAATCTCCATAGCTTTGAGATTCATTAATAGCCCTTTATGTAGAAGTTTACCAAAAGGTGATTACTAATCAAGGTGAATTATGTTACTGGGCTTCTTATTGTCCACTTGGGATCTCATTTGGTCAAAGGTGTTCTTGCGGCAGCTCTTGCTGTAGGCCAGAAGCTCCGGGTTCAAGTGCCAATTCAAGATTTGATGGGCACGGAAAGTGCATCATAACACGGTCAATCAAGTTGTTAATCAATCTGCAAATCTTTGTGATGTGCCAGTGGTAGCTGGTAAGAACTGAACCGCACAGCAGCTGCAGTACAGCAGCCTCCTCAGGTTAAAAGATACCAAGTGCAGTTCTGCCCTGAGGAAGTGCCATCCTTATTCTGTGAGTTAAATGTCTGCCTAAGGCATTCACTTGAGAAGAACGTGCCAAATAGAATTGCTCTATAGGCAATGTTTAGGACAGGTTCATATCCAACACCATATTGTGTTGTAACAGACGTAAATGGGTCCAGCACAGTCTTGAGTGGCCCAGAAACGACTTTTGGTTGAAGATTCCCGTAAGATGGCAGCAGACAAGTTGGCAGAGGAGTGGGCACAGTACCCGTCATCGCCATCGAGGTCAGTGCGGGTGACATCAATGAGGTAGGCTCAAAGGCAGAAGATGGCACTTGAGGATTGGCGACCTCAACATTAGTTGAGCCCGATGCTAGTGGCTGTGAAGTGGTGGTTGAATAGACATCACAGCAACGTCGGTGGAGAAGGCGGCATCCACAGTCAGCTTCAGAGTCAGAGAATTTAGGCCTCAGGTGCGGTGAGGAGGTAGGCCCGAATTGGTACCCCTGGAATGGACTGCGATGTAGGGGAGTTGGTGGGACCAGAACCCGCTGTTGAGACCTTCCCCCTCACCCACCCCTACCTGATGTCAAGGGGAGCACAAGAAGAGAGGAAGATTAACTCTGTTTTTACTTATATTTAAGTCTTATATCTTAATTTTAGTCTTATACCTTAATATCTTCTGTAAGTCTCTGTAAGTCTGTAATACTGTCTGTGTGGTGTTTGCACATTCTCCCCGTGTCTGTGTAGGTTTCCTCTGGGTGCTCCAGTTGCCTCCCAGAGTCCAAAGATGTCCAGGTCAGGTGGATTGACCATGTTAAATTGCCCGTAGTGTCACGGACGTGTCGGCTAGGTGCATTTATCAGGGGAAATGAGGAGTAACGGGGAAGCGGTCTGGATGGGTTATTCTTCAGAACGTCAGTGTGGACTTGTTGGGCCAAAATGGCCTGTTTCCACGCTGTAGGGATTCTAAGTCAAAATGCCACCGGTGCATGGTGTTATATTACATTTTACGTTGTATTTATTTGTTAAATACAAGTGACAATAAACCATTCAATTCAATTCAATAGATTTACATGATTAAGCGTCTAAAGACACTTCATAGAAACTTTATATCCCAGAGTTTGACACAAAGACACAGAAGGTGGTATGAGAGTAGATGATCAAAAATTAGGAACGTGAAGTAGATTTTTTAAGCTCTGATCTCCAGCATCTGCAGTCCTCACTTTCTCCTAGATTTTGGAGAACACCATTAATGGAAAGAAGATAGGGAGAGAGGTCGAAAGGGTTAGGGCTGAATTTTCAAAGCTTAAGGTCTTGGTAGGTGAATAAATACAGCCACCTAAATTAATTCAATTCACGATGACAGTGGAGTAAGGCTTCTGAGCCCAAAGACCCATTGGCTTCATCCACTTTCCTTTTCACTTCTTTTCTTTTCTCTCTTCTCTCATTTTATTTTTCTCTTCCATTTTATTTTACTAACCTCTTGGTAAAGAACTTGGTTACAGTGACTGCGTGTCAGCAGTGACTGGACCCAGCAGTGCAGATTTGAGTAGGTCCAGAAGCACCAACTCTGGGGGTGGCATCAGAAGTGAGTTGGGGTACCCGGTGACTTCTGCTTCCAGCGGAGACTCATGGAGTCAGTGGCAGAAGCGGGTTTGGGCCCAGTATATGACCTGGCGACATAGGCAGAAGCTGCATTGGCAAGTGGCCTGACTCATGGCGGTGGCAGAGTGGGCGTTGGGCTGGTGTGGTACCTGGCGGCATTGGTGGCATCTGCATCGGCGAGATCCAATGCGGGCTCCTAGTAGTGATGGCATAGTTGGGGGTAAGATGGCATCCAAGAGTGAGTAACTTGTGTTCCACCAGCAGTGGCACAGGGCATCATGCCTGGCCACCAGGCCCCTGGCCCAAGACAGACCACTTAACAAGAAGGACTGTAAAGTTGGATACTTTCCTTATTTCTTCATTTTTCTACCTTGGTACGTTTAGGTTTATTTTTCTGCATTTTAAAATGACGCTGGAGAGTGGCGACACTATACAAGACTTTTCACTGTATTTTGTAATAAAAAGCACATGACAATAATTAAATCAATAAATCAATGCTTAAATTAAAATTAGGGATGCTCAAGAGGTCAGAATTGGATATGCGTGGCTTTATGTTGGAGGGCTTTGTGTCTCAAAGAGATTGCAGAGATCAGGAGGGCTTGAAGGGAATTGGAAATGTGGATGAGAATATGAAACCTGAAACATTACTTAATCAAGAACCAATGTGGGTCAGTGGCCATCAGATTACTGTGTGAACAGAAGGGGATAGTGAGTTAGGACTTGGGAAGCAAAGAATTGGATGACGCCAACTTTGTGGGAGGGCAAAATATGAGATGCCAGTTAGGAGCCTGTTGAAATTGTCAAACATTAAAGTGATAAAGCCAAGGATGTGGACTTCAGCAGCAGGGTGAGCTGAGTCAAGGATAGAATCAAGCAGTTTTACAGAGGTACAAACCATCAGTCTTACTGATGGTGAGGAAATATGACTGGAAGCCAATCTTGGACTCAAGTAGAGAACCAACTGCCCATTTCAGCATCAGCCAGCTGCCATGGTTGGAGCTGGTTGCTAAGGAACAGCAACTGTGCTGGGACTGAAAACGATTGTGAATATTTATTCCTCAATCAAGATCCCAGGGACAGATCGTCATCTGGTCATTACCACGGTATTGTTTTGTGATCAGTGTGGCTGCACGCCATCTTCCTGACCTCACAGCAGTGACTCCAATTCAAAAAGGGCATCTGAGCTGTGAACAGCTTTGGGATCACCTGAGTCATGAAGGGTGCTATAGGAAGGCAAGCCATTTCTCCCAATAATGCAGTCAAGGAAAGCAATGCACACTGGGTACTGGATGTCATACAGACTGACAAATTTGGTAAAGGTGGTGGTGTTGAGAGAGGTATTAATAAGAGTCATGGGGAAATGGCCACCCTGTTTTCTGATGATGCCACCAGTGTATACTTGCCCCTGAACTGTGACTTTTGAACAGAAAGCATGCAGTTATAATCGGTCAGAGCAGGGGTGCAGGAGAACTCAGCTTCAGCCTGTTCCTCAGCCCCTTAGGGTTGCCAAACCTGTCACAGTCATGTAGAGAACTGGCTTACTGATTCCATCCATGGTTGATGCCTTCTATTGCTGCTGTACAGAGAAGCTAATTTGCCATTAACTGAGTGCTGTGCATGTTCTGTGCTGTCTACTGTAAACAGCAGTGTGGCCTGTACAGCCCAGTTACCTGAATGTAATGTACCTTGACAGCATATGGGAATGTTTGAGAGGGGATTGAGAGCTTTGTAATTCTCAGCCATATCTGTGAATTATTGTCAGTGTTCTTTCCAAGCTGCACCATAGGTTCTCCTGTTTGATTCTGTTGCTCTAGTTCTCAGTCAGATTAGTTGTTCTTTATCTGCTGCATTTGCAGAATCATGTTGGACCATATTTTCCAGATTAAGGATCACGGTTGGATCAATCACTCTCACATACCTGGCAGTTTCCACACATTACTACTTTACAGAAGTACTTTGCACCTTATGTATGATCACCTATTACAATTTCTAGATTAGCAGAGCCTACACACTGCTGGCAACATTTACTGCAGCCACTGCACATGACAGACTCCAATAGAGCACCTTGCTATTTTCACGTGTTCTAACTACTGACTGTTGCAGGTTTACTTCTGATTTGACATTTAGAAATCTGAACTCTCCTTGAATTATATACTCAAATCTCTTTGTGTTTCTTCGTCTGCTGGGTACAATGACTTACCTTGGATAGATTTTTACTCCCACCACTCTCTAGAGTCTGCCTCCTTTGATCAGTAACTCACACTCTGTCCCATCTGTGCAATCCTTCCTGATCTCACTGTAACCTCAGTTGGTGTCGACCTGTAGGCATTACTGAGCTGGGGCCTGTGTGGGTGTTTAAGTGAGTGAGCTGCATTCTGGCTGCTGTTTGGCCAGCTAATGACACACCACATGTAACATTTCGACTTAGATTGAGATTTTATTGTCATGGGTGTTCAAGTACAAAAGCACAGGGGTACAGTAAAACATTTTCAATGTTTCCACATGTGGACCCACCGAGGTACAAAAACCTAGAAACAAGGTAGAAAGATGCGCAGACGTGATCAATCTATGGTAAAATTATGAATTCTTAAAATGGTATTGGTGAGTTTCACTTTTAAAGTCTAAACTCAAGGTAGTTTTACCTGTTATGTGTACACTGTACATATGAACTAGACAGATCTTAATTAGTTTGTGTCATTGACCTTTCCATTGATCTGAATGAGTCCAGTACAGTGCAGTATACAATATTACAGCACGTATATCTTACATTGAACTCCCCGCTGTCTCTCGCTAATTATCTAGTATTGGTTCCTGCCAGCACTGTATAATTAAGTTGCTGGAAGTGCCAAGCGAATTGAGTCTTCCTTTTCTGGGAGACATACTGTTGTGACAGATCTCTTCCTTCATTCTGCAAATGGGTTGCATTGTACTAATTATTTCTCAGAAGTTCACTATATAAAGCAATCTGACTGGATTGTGGTTACTGTCTGATTCATAAAGAGATTCATAGAGGCGGCAAGTTCAGTTTAAGCAGTCAGTGGCATTGAGAGGAGTTCAAAGTGCTAAGCTCAAGTTACCATTACAGCATCTTTAGCAAGACTGGAAAAATATTTCCATTGTGTGATAGTTATTTCAGGTAGGCACAAAGCTCCATTTGGAAGCTGTGCAACAGTAGAGATCAAGTTAATGGAATTCAAAAAACTTAAAAGACTGATAGTCATAGAGACATCCAGTATGGCAACACCCTTTGGCCCAACTCATCCATGCTGATCAGGATTTCCAAACTAAACCAGCCCCATTTGTCTGCATTTGGCCCATATCCATCTAAACTCTTCCTATTCATATGACTGTCCAAATGTCTTTTAAATATTGTAACTGTACCTGCATCTACCACTTCCTCTGGCAGTTCATTCCACATCTGAAGCACTCTCTGTGTGAACAGGTTGGCCCTCAGGTCCAGTTTAAATCTTTCCCCTTAAAATTATGTCCTCTCATTTTTGAACCCCCTGCCTTGGGGAAAAGATCTTTACTATTAACTTTATCTATACCTCTCATGATTTTATAAAAGTCGACAACATCACCCATCAAACTCCAGTGAAAAAAGTCCCAGCCTACTCAGCCTCTCCTTATAACTCAAACCCTCCAGTCCCAGTAACATCTCTGTAACTATTCTGTGCACTCTTTCTAATTTAATAATGTCCTTCCAAAAGCAGAGTTGAACACAGTACTCCAAAAGTGGTCTTCCTAACATCCTGTACAACTGCAATATGATGTCCCAACTTCTACACTCAGTGGTCTGAACATTAAAGGCAAGTGTGCTAAACATCTTCTTAACCACTCTGTCTACCTGTGATGCAACTTTCAAGGAATCATGTACTTGAATCTCTAGTACTCTCTGTTTGACAACACTCCTCAGGCACTACCAAGACTGTATAAGTCCTGCCATGTTGGTCTTAATAAAATCCATCATCTCATTTTTAACCGAATTAAACTCCATCTGCTATTGATGCCCTGACAGAACTCATTTTCAACTCCAAGTGAAACTGGGGTGGGTGGCAAAACACCTCTGACTTTGGCAACATTAGGCCTGCATGACTTGAATACTCAAGATTCTTGCACGTGGCCTCAGTCAGAACCTCTGCTGAAACCAATGGGTCATCTGAAAGACTGGACATGACAATGACGCTCAGGTATGAGTGTGGAAGAGGGCATCAAAATCAATGAGGGAGGTGTTATGGACCAGGCCAGACCTCCTCAAAACGTTTCAAGAAGGTAGCCCAGACTCTAGCTTTTCTTTTTTTGAGCAGGTGTTAAGTGGATATTCCTGGAGTGATGCAGCTGGTCAAAACCCCTCAGTTTTAAACAAAACAGAATTTATTTACGGAGTACTGAATGAAACACAAACAAAAGACAACAGAATACTGAATAATTTAACCTATCCAAACACCCAACAGACTATCCTAATTTAGTGATGCTGTTCCAAATTCCTGCAACAATCCCAAAAACTCCCCTTGGCAAAAAAGGTAAAATCAAACACAGGGTCTTACAGGAGAGAGAGATAATAGAGAGATTCAGCATGGAACACCTTCTTCCATGGAGCTGTTTCTTTTGGATTCCCAGCTAACAACTGACCAGCAGCTTTCAACAGACCGACTGCTTCAGACCAAACCAAACCAGAGAAAAGCTGAGCTGGGAGACCTGGCCACTCCGCTTTCATTGTACAAGTGTTTGTTTAAAAATTTAAAAGCTTTCTCAAGTAGATAAACCCAAACATTTCAGAATCTATGCGCTTACAACACCTCTGAAATACAAACAAAGCCAACATTACCTTGATGAAGGAGCAGCATCATCACAGATGGAAAGTGAAGCTAAGAGGGGCACAGGGGAAGCCTACATTTTCCTTGAGGTACCTGGAGGAGTCAAAGAACATGTGCCTCACCTGGCTTCTGTTGACTACAACTTGCCTTCTCAGACAGCCACAGTGGCCACCTCAGTCAGCTGTTAAACTTCTAATGGCGTCATCTGGGCCTTACTGGCAGATTTACTGAGCGTTTCACCAAGTTCCAATTCCCTGAACCTGTGATCAGATGAGCAAGTGCGTGTGAGCTGTTTAAGTACTGAGGTGGTTATGTCTCAGCACAAGCACAGGCCTGAAGTAGTCCATTCTGAAATGTAGAAGTGGCTTAAGCCGAAGGAGTAATCCATCACCTCTTGCAATTGTCATTCTCCTAATATTATCTAGGCCAAAACTGAGGGAGGAAGGGACTGATGGGACAGTGATCAACTGATCTGTGGTCTCACCAACTGAAGAGCAGGGAAGTAGAGAGGATTTTAACTTAAATGGTGGGGCTTGTAATCAAATTCATAATTAGACAAAGAAGGCCACAAAGTAAAGGTGTCAATATGGGAAATGATAAACAGATTTGACAGAAATGGAGGAAGAATATCATCTAAGAATCGATCAATAGATAAACCTGGAATTTACAAACAGAGCAAAGGAATGAAAATGAAGGCTCTGTCTCTGAACGCACACTGCATGTGAAACCAAAATAGATGAACTGAGAGTGCAAATACATCTGAATAAATATGATCCAGTAGCCATTACAGAGATGGGGCTGCAAGATGACCCGATTGGGATCTGAATCTTGAAGGATACAAGACATTTAGGAATGACATGACAGTAGGAAAAAGTGCAGAGGTGGCTTTATTAGTTAATGATAGTGTTAGCACAATAGCCAGGGATAATGCAAATTCAGGAAACCAAAATGTGGAAGCAGTTTGTGGAGAAATGAGAGATGATAAAATCAAGAAGTCACTTTTGGGAGTGGTGTCCAGGCAGACCAACAGTAACCATATGGTAGGGAGAGGTATAGGGAAGAAATAGTGAGAGCTGTTCAGAAAGACTTTCTTGATCATAGGAGATGTTAATCAACACATTGACTGAAAAAGTCACATGGACAAATCTAGCCAGATGAGGAACTTTTAGAATACATCAGAGGGTTTATTAACATTGCATGTTATTGAGCCAACAAGAGAGCAAACTATACTAGACCTGATAGGGGGAAAAGAGTTAGGATTAATCAATGTTTTCACACTGAAAGCACCCTGAGGGAGCAGTGATCATAATGTGATTAAATTATACTCACAGTTTCAGGAACAGAGGAGTGGGTGAAAGATATTTTTTAAAAAATAAACAAAAGCAATTGTGAGGGCATGAAATTAGAGCTGCTTTTTACCCCGCTTAGAAAGGAAGGTCAGGAAGGGCTTGTTCAGCCCCTCTCAAGTGGTTACATCTGTGCTGGGGTGCCCATCGAGAAGGAACTTGCAATGTCTACTGGCACAGTGGAGGCCTTCAGAGATCAATGATCACAACAGGGGCTGGACAGCATCATTCCCCTGGACAATGATGTTTGAGTTGATTTTGATCAGTTTCTATAGATTCCTGTTTGATCTCATTTCTGTTTAACCTGATAAAGTTTATTTTCAGAGTAGAAAGCTGGAATGGTAGCTATGAACTGCCTTAACCACAAGCCACTAGTGGTCAGTAACCAGAATCCAACTTGACTTGGTCACAACTCATGTTCAAGAGAACAGATTCCTCTCAAATTAATGCTCCCTGCAAGCATTGCTGGGGCTTTGGATGTATTGAAATTCCACAGCGATGCTGCTGCTTTTTTATACAGTTTCAGAAACACTGGTCCCTGAAAATAACGCTCTGCAGAAATGTAGCTCTTGTTCTGATTCATCTGCACTCCCATGAATATGTGGCCAGAAACTAAAAACGTTTTCAAAATTACTTTCCCAGCTGTGACTGAGTGCACTCTAAGATCGGCACTTGAATACATTCATAATACATTTGTACATTTAATACATTCATGGGATGTGAGCATCAATTGCAGGGCCAGCATTTATTATGTATCTCTAATTGTCCAACGTCCAGTCAGGAGACATCCACATTGCTGTAGCCCAGACAAGGACTGCTGGTTTCCTTCCCAAAAGGACATTAATAAACCAGCCGGGTTTTATTTTCGGACAATCACCGTAGCAACCATTCAGCTACCCCTACAACCCAAATTTTTATTGAGTTCAAATTTCACCATTTACCACGTTAGGATTCAGACCCATGTTCTAGATTATTAGTCTAATGACATCATCATTACACCATTACCTCCTCTTTACTGCTCAGGAATTCTTTGAAAGCCCTTAGCAACATGGTCACTTTCGCCATATTGGTCCCATCTGACAGAACAAGAAGGATGAGGGGGGGGAGTCTAATTGAAACTTACAGAATACTGAAAGGTCTGGATAGACTCAACATTGGAAAGATGTTTCCATTGGCAGGAGAGACTAGGACCCGAGGGCAGAGTCTTAGAGTAGAGGGAAGACTCTTTAGAACAGAGATGAGGAGAGACTTCTTCAGCCAGAGAGTGGTGAATCTATGCAATTCATTGCCACAGAAGGCTGTGGAGGCCAGGTCATTGAGTTTATTTAAGACAAAGGTGGATAGCTTCTTGACTGTTAAGGGGATCAAAAGTTACTTGGAGAAGGAAGGAGAATGGGTTTGAGAAATTTATTAACCGTGATTGGATGACGAAGCAGACTTAATGGGCCGAATGGCCTAATTTCTGCTCCTATGTCTTACAGTCTTATGGTCTTTTTCAGAATAAAGCAGTCTTGGTGACTAAACTGGTTCCACTCAGAATAAACTCAGGCCCTCTCCAAATGATTACACTCTCTAGTTTTGTCTCTGATCAGTTTATTCCCTAGTTTATCACACACCACCGTAGCTTCGTAATCAAGAGGAACTCTGTTTTAATTTTGTTGCAAGAATATTCCATGACCTTTACTGAATTTTAAAAATTAGATTCCCTGCAGTGTGGAAACAGGCCCTTCAGCCCAACAAGTCCACACCAATCCTCTGAAGAGCAACCTACCCAGGCCCATTCCCCTCTGACTATTGCACCTAACACTACGGGCAATTTAGCCTGGCCAATTCACCTGACCTGCACATCTTTGTCACTGTGGGAGGAAACCGGAGCACCCGGAGGGAACCCACGCAGACACGGGGAGAATGTGCAAACTCCACACAGACAGTCACCCGAGGCTGGAATCGAACCTGGGTCCCTGGTGCTGTGAGGCAGCAGTGCTAACCACTGAGCCACCGTGCTGCCCCTTGTTTAATCAATTCAAGCTTTCACCTCGAAGATTACTTGCATGTCAGTATGGATATGAAAATGAGATGGCTATATTGCGATATCGAGAGTCTTACTTCATGACATGATCATTTTCTGATGCAAAAGACTCTCCCAAACCAACTATCAATACTTGCACTCGGTCCACCCTTGCCCCCTACTCCAGACTCACCATCCTGAATTTTCAATGAATACTGAGATTTGCTTGCAGTTTTGACTGTACATCCAACAATTATTACCACCATCCATTCATTAGACACCTCTGGAGTGTTTATCAGCTGGGTGAGTTGCACTTTGGCGGGTCGGTGTGGACTTGTTGGGCCGAAGGGCCTGTTTCCACACTGTAAGTAATCTGAAAAAAAACCCATCTCTGGGTAGCTCCATCCTGTCTTTCATGCTCACTAACATTGCCACGATCCAAGCTTCGTCCTGCCATAGTCTGAACATCAGATAACACGTGATCACTTGAATTACAAGGTGTCTCATTTACCTCTGCCAACTACTCAAGAGTCTGACAATTTGCATTTAATTCAATCCATCAGGTGGAATCTTAGTGAAAAATCTCACAACACCAGGTTATATTCCAACAGGTTAATTTGGAAGCACTAGCTTTCAGAGCTATTCCTGATGAAGGGCTTTTGCCCGAAACGTTGATTTTCTTGCTCCTCGGATGCTGCCTGAACTGCTGTGCTTTTCCAGCACCACTCTAATCCAGAATCTGGTTTCCAGCATCTGCAGTCATTGTTTTTAGCTAGCTTTCAGAGTGCTGCTCTTTCATCAGGAGAACCACTTGATTTGGTGAATGACAGGTATCTTTTACTCCAAGGTGGCAGAGTCAGAATCATTGGCGACCTTTAAGCGGCAATTGGATAGGTACATGGATGGGTGCTTAAGCTAGGACAAATGTTCGGCACAACATCGTGGGCCGAAGGGCCTGTTCAGTGATGTATTGTTCTATGTTCTATGTTAAGATGGGGGATTTCAAGACTAGGGAGCATATTTTTTAAGGTGAGAGGAGAAAGGTTGAGAAAGGGGCGATTTATTTACACACAGAATGTGTGTGGAATGAACTTCCAGAAGAAGTGGTGGATGAAGGTACAGTTACAATGTTTAAAAAAATTTAGATTATTATGTGAATAAGAAATGTTTGGAGGGATATGGGCCAAGCGCAGGCAGGTGGGACTAGTTTAGTTTGAGATTATGGTCGGCATGGACTGGTTGGGCCGAAAGGTCTGCTTCCATGTTGTGTGACTCTATGACTCTATAAGTGCAACTCCAACAACAGTCAGGAAGCTTCACACCATCTGGGGCAAAGCAGCCCACTTGATTGACACACCATTCCCCATCTTAAACATTCACAGTCCCCACTGCTTGCACGCCTACTAGATGCAATGCCATAACACACCAGCACCTTTGACAACACGTACCAAAACCATGACTTTTACCACCTGCAAAAATAAGGGCTACTGAGACTAGGGCACACCATGGCTGCAAGCTTTGCTCCATCTTACACCCTGCCCTGACCTGGAATTACATTGCAACTCCTTCATTGTTACTGGATCAAAATCCTGGAGGTTCTTCCAACACCTTCACCTGTAGCTTAGACTGCAATTCTTCAATGAGGTGTCATCTTACCACCTTCTCAATGGCATTAGTGATGGTCAATAAATGGTGGCCTTCCTGATGATTCTCCATGAACGAATACAAACAATGACTCCATCACAGCTCATTGTAATCTGTTGCTTGCCAAATACTCTAAATAAATAGTGTTTCACACAGACCACAGTGTAATTGTTTGTCAATGAGCAGCTGTAATATTGTACAATTGCTTTTTCCTGTGTTCATTCTGCACAGTGGGAATAGATTCAGAAGCTGGCTGCAATCCAGTTCCCAAAGTGCAGTTTGTTTCTGAAACAGCCAAGATTAGAACGAATGAAGCCACCAGAATGTATGTTTCAATTTGCTTTCACCAGCATCTGGGAACAGTATAACTGCTGTCCATCTGCTGTCAGAGTTCTGCGCTCCGCCCCCATCTGCAAACTCCCACCAACCATTTTGGCTCCTTTACCCCTGCCCCCTTGATACATTGCCAATGTAAGTGGGTAAATAAATAAACCAATGAATCCCAAAACCTAGGAGTGAAACCCAAGGAAGTTTAAATTAATAATGCTCAAAATAAAAGTGGAAACTTGAATTACATTCGAATTCCTTCAGGTTCAGGTGATGCCAGGAGCCTGTGTCATCATCCTATGCAATTTCTAGCCAGATTTCTGCATGTCTGAATTCAATTGATGAGCTTACACATCGGAAGCAATGGGATTGTTTCATTCTTATAAAACCTAACTGCAGGGATTTCTTAAGTTCTGTTCACAGGACATCTTCAGATGATGGACTCTTACCTGTCACAGGCTCAATCTTTCTCATGAGATGAGGAATCCATACTTTGCCTGCCTTCTCAGGTGGATATATCCTACCTCAGTGGTGTTGCTGGAGAAGATAATTTCTTGAGTTATTAATGGCATTAAATTCCAAAATAATCCCCAGGGTGGGCTGGCTTATATTCCAGCGATTTAAAGGAAGTGGTAATATAGCAGATATTTGGATGCTTACATTCTGATGTTCCAGAATTCCTTATATTTTAAAACAGTTCTAAACTAAGAGAGCGTCATTGTCCCAAATGAGGAAGGAGGCACTGATGATTGGTGGTCTGTGGCTTAGTCACAGGTAAAACTGGTCCTTGGAGATTAGGGAACAGCAAGTTTAAAGGGACACAGAATGAGTCTATCAGAGAATAGGCAACAAAGGAGAGGAGAAAGAAGAGATTGTTTTGGTCTATGTGAGACAGGGCCTCGGGGGCCAAGGTAAACCGAGGCAAGAGCGAGGCCATGCTCTTTGGGAACTGGGCCGACCAATCCTCGATCCCCTTCACTGTCAGGACTGACCACCTGAAGGTGCTAGGAGTTTGGTTCGGGGGGGCTGGGGCATGCGCCAAGTCTTGGGAGGAGTGTATCAGCAAAGTGAGGCAGAAACTGGGCAGATGGAAGCTACGGTCGCTCTCCATCGTGGGAAAAAACCTGGTCATCAGGTGTGAGGCACTGTCATTGCTATTATACGTGGCACAGGTCTGGCCTATTCCCAAATCCTGTGCCGCTGCAGTCACCCGGGCCATCTTCCAGTTTATATGGAGGTCAAAGATGGACTGGGTCCGAAGGGACTCGCTGTACAAAGATCTGGGCAACGGGGGAAAAAATACACCCAATGCCACCCTCACCCTGACGGCCACCTTTGTGTGTGGCTGCATCAAGCTGTGCATGGATCCCTGGTACGCAAACACCAAGTGTCACTATGTACTGAGGTTCTACCTGTCCCCGGTGTTGCGAAGGATGGGCCTGGCCTCGTTGCCGCGGAACGCTCCGAGTAGTTGGACCGTTCCGTATCACCTGTCCTTCGTGGAGAAGTTTATGAAGAAAAACACCTTTGACCACAAGACCATCAGGAAGTGGTCAGCAAGTAGTGTCCTTGAGACCCTTCGGGAAAAGGAGAGGGTGGATCCTATCGGGCGGTTCCCTGAGCAGACTGTCAAAGCCATTTGGTAGAATGCCTCATCGCCAGAACTTTCCAACAAGCACCAAGACATGGCTTGGCTGGTGGTGAGAAGGGCTCTGCCTGTGAGATCCTTTATGCACACCCGGACTCTCAGCCGCACCGCACGCTGCCTTCGAAGCGGCTGGAGAGGGGACGCGACTGTCACACACCTCCTTCTGGAATGTGCCTATGCAGAGGAAGTCTGGAGAGGAATGCAGTGGTGTTTGTCAATGTTCATCCCGAGCAGCGCCATGACGCGGGACTCCGTGCTGTAGGGCCTGTTCCCCAGGACACACACCGAGACGAACATCAACTGTGCCTGGAGCATCATCAACTCGGTGAAGGACGCTCTCTGGGCGGTCTGAAACCTGTTGATCTTCCAGCTGAAGGAGTTGACCCCGACTGAGTGTTGCAGACTGGCACATTCCAAGGTTCAGGACTACGTGTTGAGGGACGCGCTGAAGCTTGGGGCAGCTGCCGCCAAGGCGTGGTGGGGAAAGACCACCGTGTAACATCTGCCTGCCTAAAGAAGAACAGAGGGCCCACGCTCTGCTGATGCCTCAGCAGAAGAGCTGGGTAGTAAATGTACAGACTTGTATATAGGAAAAATAAATTTCAATGTCTGTATGTCAAGCAATGTAATGCATGCACAAGAATGGCATGACCAATTGTATAGAGATCCAAATAATTTTACAAATAAAGTATATTTTTGAAATAAAAAAAAAGGCAGCACCATTGCATTGATACCCTGGCTATGTTTAAATAGATTCAAATAGAAGCAAGGAATTGATCAAGATGTTGCTTGAACTGGAGGTACTGAGCTATGAGGAAAGATTGGATAGATTCAGGCTGTTTTCTGTGGAGCAGTGAAGGTTGAGATGCAGCTGTACGAGATTATGAGGGGCATAGATAGGAAGGACTAATTCCCTTAGTAAACAGATCAAACATTAGGTTTTAAGGAAGAGGTTAGAAGGCTAAGAGGAAAGTTGAGGAAAATCTTCTTCATTCAGACTCTGGGACTCTTGCACTCACTGCTCGAAGTAGTGATGGATTCAGAAACACTCACAACATTAAGGCAGTATTTAGATGTTCACTGGTGTTGCCGTGGCCTCCAGGAGTTTGAAAAATAGTATTGGTGTGTTGTCGGGCTGAATGGCCTCCTTCTGTGTTGTAAATGTCCAGGAGTCGAAGGGGTCACTGCAGCTCAGAACAGTCACACGCAGCGTTGAGGAGTTTGGGGACAATGCTGTAGCCAACTGTGTTCAGAACCTGATGCTCCTTCACCTGATGAAGGAGAGTCACTCCGAAAGCTAGTGTGCTTCCAATTAAACCTGTTGGACTATAACTTGGTGTTGTGTGATTTTTAACTTAGAAATCTTCTGTTATGCTCTTCTGTTCTTAGAGTCATAGAGTCATAGAGATGTACAGCATGGAAACAGACCCATCAGTCCAACCCGTCCATGCCGACCAGATATCCCAACCCAATCTAGTCCCACCTGCCAGCACCTGGCCCATATCCCTCCAAACCCTTCCTATTCATATACCCATCCAAATGTCTCTTAAATGTCGCAATTGTACCAGCCTCCACCACTTCCTCTGACAGCTTATTCCATACACGTACCACCCTCTGCGTGAAAAAGTTGCCCCTTGGGTCTCTTTTATATCTTTCCCCTCTCACCCTAAACCTATGCCCTCTAGTTCAGGACTCCCCAATCCCAGGGAAAAGACTTTGCCTATTTACCCTATCCATGCCTCTCATAATTTTGTAAATCTCTTTTAGGTCACCCTTCAGCCTCTGACGCTCCAGGGAAAACAGCCCCAGCCTATTCAACCTCCCCCCGATAACTCAAATCCTCCAACCCTGGCAACATCCTTGTAAATCTTTTCTGAACCCTTTCAAGTTTCACAACATCTTTCCGATAGGAAGGAGACCAGAATTGCATGCAATTCCCACAGTCCAAAGATGTGCAGGTCAGGTGAATTGGCCATGCTAAATTGCCCGTAGTGTTAGGTAAGGGGTAGATGTAGGGGTAGGGGTATGGGTGGGTTACGCTTCGGCGGGGCGGTGTGGACTTGTTGGGCCGAAGGGCCTGTTTCCACACTGTAAGTAATCTAATCTAATCTAATCTAATCAATATTCCAACAGTGGCCTAACCAATGTCCTGTACAGCTACAACATGACCTCCCAACTCCTGTACTCAATACTCTGACCAATAAAGGAAAGCAAACCAAACGCCTTCTTCACTATTCTATCTACCTGCAACTCCATTTTCAAGGAGCTATAACCTGCACTCTAAGGTCTCTTAAGAACGGGGTTGATAAAGGTTGCAGGAGGCTTGGTGTTAAACACAATCAATAATAATTATGTGCAAGACACAACACTGCAGGAGGCTGCTGGACAGAAATGTCTCCCAGTAGCCATGTGATCTTGCATCACTTCTGAAATAAAATAAGCTGTCTTTTTATATGCTCGCTTTAACCCCTTCCCTGCTTTATCACACAACTAAAGGTGGAGAAGACTGTGAGGATGGAATAAGAAGGTGACTTTCTATAGGGAAAGATGCTAAAGGTCACTTGTCCACGCAAGTTCTGAGATTCATAAATTCATACAGTGCAGAAAAGGCCCTTCGTCCAATCGAGTCTGTACTGACATTACACGTTGTTGTGGTTCTGTTCGCCAAGCTGGGAATTTGTGTTGCAGACGTTTCGTCCCCTGTCTAGGTGACATCCTCAGTGCTTGGGAGCCTTCTGTGAAGTGCTCCTGTGATGTTTCCTCCGGCATTTATAGTGGTTTGTCTCTGCCGCTTCCGGTTGTCAGTTCCAGCTGTCCGCTGTAGTGGCCGGTATATTGGGTCCAGGTCGATGTGTTTGTTGATAGAATCTGTGGATGAGTACCATGCCTCTAGGAATTCCCTGGCTGTTCTCTGTTTGGCCTGTCCTATAATAGTAGTGTTGTCCCAGTCGAATTCATGTTGCTTGTCATCTGAGTGTGTGGCTACTAAGGATAGCTGGTCGTGTCGTTTCGTGGCTAGTTGGTGTTCATGGATACGGATCGTTAGCTATCTTCCTGTTTGTCCTATGTAGTGTTTTGTGCAGTCCTTGCATGGGATTTTGTACACTACGTTGGTTTTGCTCATGCTGGGTATAGGGTCCTTTGTCCTGGTGAGTTGTTGTCTGAGAGTGGCTGTTGGTTTGTGTGCTGTTATGAGTCCTAGTGGTCGTAGTAGTCTGGCTGTCAGTTCAGAAATGTTCTTGATGTATGGTAACATGGCTAGTCCTTTGGGTTGTGGCATGTCCTCATTCTTGCCACAAAACAACACGACCAGCTATCCTTAGTAGCTACACACGCAGATGACAAGCAACATGAAGTTGACTGGGACAACACTACTATTATATTAGTGGTTCACCTGTTTCTCTTCTGTTTCTCCTCCTGGTTATTTTATCACTTAGTTTGCAATTTCTGCTTTTGCCAGAACCCTAATTGCCTGACTATCCCTTCTAATTCTTGCAAAGCAAGGATTTAGGTTCCTTGCATGCTGTTTCACCTTGCTGTATGAATGCAGGAATAACAAACACAGACATCTAAATCCACCACCCAACCACACAACTGGAGAATCCTGCACAATCACTGGTTGGAGCAACAAATTCCCAGCTGGATCACTGAGCTTCAATCAGTGTCCATTAGTTCTACCACTCTCGGTAACTAAGCTTTTGGATACCCTACTGACAAAGAAATACTTTGCTTTGTCTCGTGTTGGGGAGGACAATGTGCTTTGTTCAATGTTGGTATAGACATGGTTCTAACAGTGGGATCAATGAACTGCCATAAGTAATGATCGTAGTCTGACTGAAGCCAGTTACATGCCAAGGTGCCCATCAAGATAGCAAGCAAGGAGGAAAAAGAATTTACATTAGAACAGATCCATGTGAGAATATTTGCAGATAAATCATTTGGAATAGATTAGTATTCTGAAAACTGTTTAAGACAGAAATTTGGAGGAATTTCCTTTGGTACTGCTAGCGTTTGGAATTCTCAACCCCAGAGAGCAGTAACAGCTGGGTCATCAGATATATTCAGACAGACTGCACGATATCTCTGCCTTAAAAACGCTCTTCAGAAAAACCACGACAAATAATCTCTTAAAGCCATAGCACCTTCACATTCTGTTGTCTCCAAATTATTTGCCTAATTGTCCAACATTCAGAAGGTTCAATGAGAAGAACGTTTCTTCAAAATCGATCATAGCTGATATGGCCCTCATCCCCATTTTCCTGCCTTCACTCCATAATCCTTCAAGGCAATGGGGGCGTGATTAAGAGGGAAATCAGGAGGGCAAACAGAGACACGAGATAGCTTTGGCAAATAGTGTTATGGAGAATCCAAAGAGATTTAATAAGTACATAAATGACAAAAGGGTAACTAGGGAGAGAATAAGGCCCATCAGAGATCAGCAAGGCAGACTTTGTGTGGAGCCACAAGAGAGACAGGGGCGGGGATACTAAAATGAGTACTTTGCATCAGTGTTTACTGTGGAAAAGTATATGGAAGATATAGAATGTAGGGAAATAGATGGTGACATCTTGAAAATGTCCATATTACAGAGGAAGAGGTGCTGGATGTCTTGAAACGCATAAAAGTGGATAAATCCCCAGGATCTGATCAGATGTACCCTACAACTCTGTGAGAAGCTAGGGAAGTGATTGATAGGTCCTTTGCTGAGACACTTGTATCATCGATAGTCAAAGGTGAGGTGCTGGAAGAGTAGAGGTAGGCTAACGTGGTCCCACAGTTTAAGAAGGGTGGTAAGGAAAAGCTGGGGAACTCTAGACCAGTGAGCCTGACATCGGTGGTGGACAAGTTGTTGGAGGGATCCCTGAGGGACAGGATTTAAATGTATTTGGAAAGACAAAGACTGATTAGGGATAGTCAGCATGGCTCTGTGCGTGGGAAATCATGTCTCAGCAACTTGACTGAGTTTTTTGAAGAAGTAACATAGAACATAGAAAAATACAGCCCTCGATGTTGCGTCGATCCAAGCCCACCTAACCTACACTAGCCCACTATCCTCCATATGCCTATCCAATGCCTGTTTAAATGCACATAAAGAGGGAGAGTCCACCATTGCTACTGGCAGGGCATTCCATGAACTCACGAACAAAGAGGATTGATGAGGGCAGAGCAGTGGACATGATCTATATGGACTTCAGTAAGGCGTTCGACAAGGTTCCGCATGGGAGACTGATTAGCAAGGTTAGATTTCATGGAATACAGGGAGAACTAGCCATTTGGATACAGAACTGGCTCAAAGGTAGAAGACAGAGGGTGGTGGTGGAGGGTTGTATTTCAGACTGGAGGCCTGTGACCGGTGGAGTGCCACAAGGATCGATGCTGGGTCCGCTACTTTTCATCATTTATGTACAAGATTTTGATGTGAACATAAGAGAGGTACAGTTAATAAGTTTGCAGTTGATATCAAAATTGGAGGTGTAGTGGACAGCGAAGAATTTTACCTCAGAGTATAACTAGATCTTGATCAGATAAGCCAGATAGGCTGAGAAGTGGCAGATGGAGTTTAATTTATCTGAATGCAAGGTGCTGCATTTTGGAAAGGCAAATCAGAGCAGGAATTATACATTTAATAGTAAGGTCCTTGGGAGTGTTGCTGAATAAAGAGACCTGGGAGTGCAGGTTCATCATTCTTTGGAAGTAGAGTCAGAAGTAGATAGGATAGTGAAGGAGGCATCTGGTTTGCTTTCCTTTATTGGTCAGAGCATTGACTTTTTAGAGTTGGGAGGTTATGTAGTGGTTAGGTCACTTTCATAATATTGTGTGCTATTCTTGTCTCCTTCCTATCGGAAGGATATTGTGAAACTTGTAATAATTCAGAAAACATTAACAAGGAGGTTGCCAGGGTTGGAGGGTTTGAGCTACAGAGAGAGGCTGAATAGGCTGGGGCTGTTTTCCCTGGAGTGTCAGAGACTGAGGGGTGACCTTAAAGAGGTTTATAAAATCATGAGGGGCATGGATAGGATAAGTAGACAAGGTATTTTCCCTGGTAAAAGGGGAGTCCTGACGTAGAGGGCATAGGTTTACGATGAGAGGGGAATGATATAAAAGAGACCTAAGGGACAACATTTTCACACAGACAGTGATCTTTGTATGGAATGAGCTGCCAGATGAAGTGGTGGAGGTTGGTGCAATTACAGCATTCAAAAGGCAGCTGGATGGGTATATGAAAAGGAAGGGTTTAGCGGGATATGGACCAAGTACTGACAAATGAGACTAGATTAGGTTAGAATATCTGCTTTGCATGGACCTGTTGGACTGAAAGGTTTGTTTCCATGCTGTAGAGCTCTAAGACTCATGACTCTAACTGAATATTGGGAAGGCTGAAGCCATAAATTACATTCTCACCACCATAACCTCAGTCCTCTAGCTCCCATCTTCCCCTTGCCAATCGTCTGGGGCTGAACCACACTGTTTACAGCCCTGGTGTCAAATGTTCACCTGATATGATCTTGTGACCATACATTTATACCTGAACCATGACTGCTAACGTCCAACTCCATGACACCACTTTCATTCATGCCATTGGTATTTCTAGACCTGGCTCTTCCAATGCATTCCTGGCTTACCTCCTGCCTCTACCCTTGTATCAGGCCACTTTAAAAACTATTACCTACATCTTCCCCTTTTAAGAATGCTGAAGAACAAGGATTAATAAACAGTGGACCCCTGTGTTCTTGAAGCAGACGGTCTGATAATTGACTGAGGTACTCATGTGTACTAAGCTGGGTTTGAGTGCTATGAAGGTCACAGTCAGGGAACCAATCCTTAGTTACCCCTGCATTGCAGGTCAACAAATCTTTTTGAGAATATTTGTAGCTCAGGTTGAGGTTCTGGATGTAGGTTTGCTCATCGAGCTGGAAGGTTCATTTCCAGACGTTTCGTCACCATACTAGGTAACATCTTCAGTACCTCTGGATGAAAGCACTGCTGATGATTCCTGCTTTCTATTTCTATGTCTGGGTTTCTTTGGATTGGTGATGTCATTTCCTAAGGTGATGTCATTTCCTGTTCTTTTTCTCAGGGGGGCGGTAAATCGGGTCCAAGTCAATGTGCTTGTTGATAGAGTTCCTGTTGGAATGCCATGCTTCTAGGAATTCTCGTGTGTGTCTCTGATTGGCTTGTCCGAGAATGGATGTATTGTCCCAGTCGAAGTGTGTCTTGAAATATCCTTGCATACAGATAAGGAAGGACACCACTTTGACTGGGACAACACACTCATACTAGGACAAGCTAAACAGAGACATGCGCGAGAATTCCTAGAAGCATAGCATTCCAACCAGAACTCTATCAGCAAACACATTGAATTGGACCTGATTTATCACCTCCTGAGAAAAAGAACAGGATATGACATCACCAAAGGAAATAACACTACCACAGGAAATTACATCACCAATCTAAAGAAACCCAAACATATAAATACAAAGCAGGAATCATTAGCAGTGCTTCGTCCAGATGCTCACTGAAGATGTTACCTAGTACGGTGACAAAACGTCTGAAAATGAACCTTCCAGCTCAGCAAGCAAACCTACATCTCTCACTCTGAGTAGAAGAAGCCAGGTAAGCCATCAATGTAGCCAAAAGGAACCAGGACAATAACATTTCAATTACCTGCAAAGTTAAATATCTCAAATGCAACTGCTTGACACTCCAAGTTCCACTTTCTGCTCCTCTTGAACGACTCAGAGATTCATCTATAAATCTTTTGACTTTTATCACATTCTTGGATTCATTTCTAATTTGTGTTGTGTCCTTTTTCTTTTGACATTTAATAACTAATAAATTTCATCTTTTGTTAACTTAAGAAAGGCTCCTTAAATTGATTTAAATTGATTCCTTTCAAAACATGTGGTCTGAGGGATTCTTATCAACTTGGGAGGGTTTACTTTGGAAAATAACCTTGTGCGAGCAACCAAGAGGCAGGTGAATAAAGAAGGCAAGAGAGTTCCTCCCTCCTCACCAGGAGCTGAACAAAATGGGTTATCCCACCTGAAACTGTAACCACCTGGGCGATCACGCCGAGGCTCTCGGCATAGCACTACGAAGCTTTCTCTCCCCTCTTGCTCATCTTTTTCAGCGAGCACTGATTTTCTCCCTGGACTGGAGCAGCAGTTCTGGAGATTAGTCGAGCTAATTAATTAGAGATTAAGTTTGATGCCTGAAGTCACCAGAACAATCTCGGGAGTTGGCAATCCTGATTATGCAGCCGCACTCAACAGAGGAGATAGTCTGGAGTAAAAGCACCCAACGTTTTTATGTTATCTTGGTATGTCCTGCTCCCTTTGGTCTCATCAGTCTCTTGGACATCACATTCCTGTCCTTGCTGGGGGTCTCTGTTTATCATTGACTATTTGTTTCTTTGAATTTATGAATAGCTCCCTTTCAACCCTCAGTGCCTTTCGCAGTGAAGCTATCCTGCTTAATAACAGCTCACTGCACAGTCCATGATGTTCTGTTGTGGAGAAAGATCTAGAATTGAGATTTCTTCACACAGACTGATGTAGAAAGTGATATTGGTCTAATAATATTCACAGAGATACTTAAAGTTTCTGTTATATGGAAGTCCAGAATTGCTTGTAACCCCATGAAGGAGCAAAAGCTAATCTGCGGTTTGAATAACCACTACTGTGATGCATCGATGCTTTGTAATTGATAACCAGCAGAGATACTGATTCTGAGAATGTGCCTTGCACTTTTAATTATAAACGGCATTGATTGTGTTAAGCTTCAGTTTCATGACAATTAACATTAATTGCTAAAGCAGTGAAATGTGTAACCTTTAGCGACCTATTGGTTACAGTAATCACATTGAACAATCTCAGATATAGTGCTGTTGAACTTGTACAAGTCATTATTTAGACCCCAGCTGGAGTATTGTGCACAGTTGCATTATAGGAAAGATGTGAACACATTGGAGAAAGTGCAAAAGCGATTGACAAGAATGGTTCCAGGAATGAGAAACTTCAGCTCTGAGGATAGATTGAAGAAGTTGGGACTTCTCCCCTTGGAGAGAAGGCGGCTGAGAGGAGATTTGATTGAAGTTTCCAAAATCATGAGTGGGCTGGACAAAGTAGATAGGATGAAGCTGCTTCCATTTGTAAAAGGGACAAGGACGAGAGGGCATAGAGTTAACGTGATGTGTGAATGAAGTAAGGGTGATTTGAGAGAAAAACTTTCTCACACAATGAGTACTGCCTGGAAATATGGTGAAGGCAGGTTCAATTGAGGCATACAAGATGCCACTGTTTTTCTAGATAGTAATGGAGTACAGGGATGTGGGAAAGAGGCAGGACATAGAACATAGAACATAGAACATAGAAAAATACAGCGCAGTACAGGCCCTTTGGCCCTCGATGTTGTGCCGATCCAAGCCCACCTAACCTACACTAGCCCACTACCCTCCATATGCCTATCCAATGCCTGTTTAAATGCCCATAAAGAGGGAGAGTCCACCACTGCTACTGGCAGGGCATTCCATGAACTCACGACTCGCTGAGTAAAGAACATTGGTACCAGGTAACAGAGCCAGTCTAAATAGGGGAGCTGGTATATGCACAATGGGCCAAAAGGTCTCCGTCTGCCCTGGAACAATTCTGCAACTCTGTGATACAGAAGGAGCAGTTGTATTTTCCCCATTGAATGTTTGCACAGGTGGCAGCTGAGGCTACAACGTGAGGGTGGCACTGTGGAATATTTTAGGCAGGTTCCCCACATAATTGCCACAGCCATGGCTGTTTCCACTGCAATGATTTCCCATGCTTTACTTTAAGGTGACTCAGATATGGTTGGGAAATGATTGAACGAGGGAAATAAAAATGAAAAGAAGCAAGTCACATGGGTTAATTACAGCAATGGGTGGCTGATGTCAGATTTATGAAGCTGCTTGTGCACGTAATCTTTAATGAAAGAAGTGTTACTGTGTAATTATATTAGATCAGTTGGATGCTGGGAGTTTCAATTAGTTTTATCAATATAGGAGATAGACAAATGTGACAGGAATTCTTCTGAAATCCTCAGCTTGATAGTACTGAGCTAAACATGAGCACACCACACTGGATTATTCGGTGTCCTTGGTCAGTTCTCAAGGACAAGAAAGTGGACTTTATTATCCCCAGGGGTGAATGTTAGAAGATAGTGGTTAATGTAATAATCCAATTGAAAGGCTGATATTTATTGTTTATAAGCATTTATTTTCTTGCTTAGTCTACAATGTTTTGACCTACCATTAGTGCGTGTGTCTCCAGTTGTCGAACTTTAAGCTATGGTCCTCCATGTACCTCTGTCTCCCATCAACCTCTTTTGCTCCAAACAGAAACATTCGTAAAATCGGACGTGGTGGGGTTAATGGATGAAGTGAACCTTAAGAGGCAGAATGCACTGGAAAGCCCGTCTTATGTTTAGAGTGCATATTTTACCTCAGCAGAATGACTTCCTTATATGTAGAGAAGGTGCCAACGTATGGAGAGTACAAAATGTGACATCCTTAGTAAAATAGGGTGTAAGGATGTACCTATCAACAGCAGCGAGATCAGTTGAAGATGAGTAAGGTTTTGCAAACCTCATTGAGGGAGAAAATACAACAGGCATATGGAGGAATGCGAATTAATTAAGGTGAGGCAGCATTGATTTGAGAATGCAAGACCATGTTTGAGCAAGCCCGTTTAATTTTCTGGTGAAGTAACAGAGACATTTGGTGAAAGCAATGCAATGAAGTGACGGTATAGAGCTATTGATCTGCCCCTAACAGCACTGTGTGCATCCTTACCTTGAAGCAGACAACTGCAGAAGTTTAAACCTCTCTATGGTCTTACATAAAGTACAATTACACTATTAAAGTTACCCTTGAAATGAGTGGCTTGCTAGGCTAGTTCAGAAGGCAATTAACAGTCAACCACATTGCTGTGGATCTGGAGTCACATATAGGCCAGATCAGGTCAGAACAGCAGATTTCCACTCCAAAAGGACGTGAGAGGGTCAACAGGGGTCTTTATAACAATCAACAATGGTTTTAATTCCAAATGTTCTTTTTTAATAAATTCAATCATTTAATTAGCTATTTCTGTTTCGATAGGCCTAAATGGATGGATCCAGGCAACCTATGTCACAGCACTACATGTGGCTGGAGGACAGAATTGCAGGCATTTATTGCATCACCTCTGAAAAATAATAGAACGGCTCAGCTGTGATTCAAAGGGTGTGATTCATACACCATGTTGGGATTGAGGAACAATCTTGGCTGACATTCCAATGCAATACTAAAAGAGTGCTTTAGCATCAGTGATGCAATTGAAATGTTAAACTTGCGATGTTTAACTGAGTGCCTCATGATGAACACGGAGGATTACATCATACAACTGAAAAGAGAATAGAGGATTTTCCTTATTTGTGGATAACAATAAATTTGTGGCTAAAAATAACAATCAACATCACTAAAGTTCTTGTGAATTATTTCATTGCCTCATTTTGGAGCTCGCTTTGTAGCAATTTACTGTTCCTATGGAGGAACGATGCTAACTGTCCAAAAGGCCTTCAGCAGCTTTATTGTGTATGCCCTGAGTATGCAAAAGGCATGGTGTAACTGTAAGTTACCATAAAATGTAGCTAAACTCAGAGTCTCCATTACGGATCTATCGATGCTAACTTAATTTATCTTCAGCTTGTGAAGAACAATAAAACCAAGGATTGTAAAATAAAGACAGTGTAGGTTGTGGACTCATATCCTCCAGCAAAATTACATCTAGGCACAACTATCTAACAGTCATCAACATCTTTAAGATGGGGGAAGAAAGGAATGAAAATCCCCAAACCTCGAAAATAATCTGTTCCCTCCTCAGGCCGTACAGCAGCAATGCTTGCCTACACTGTATCAGTGAGGCACTCACATGTAAGTTACCAGTGAATAACTAGCAGGGCAAACCAATAGACATTTAATTAACACTTTAATTTGCCTGAAAACAGAAGACCTTTTACACAGTAAGTGGATTAAGTAATTAAGGTCAGCACATGTTAGTGAGGTGAAAAGGCTTATTGAACTGCCTGGAATAGTCAGAGAGCTCAATACAATTGCAAATAGCGTTTTGTAATTGACTCCAATAATGGAAGAAGATAGTGAGTATTAATTGCCTGGTAACAGGAAGAGAGTTCCTGTGTGCGGAGCAGTGGTGAGGTGGTAATGCCACTGGGTTTGTAATTCTGAGGCCTATGTTCATTCTCTTGAAAACTCCAGACACGAATATGTAAAAATCTGAAATTAAGAACCACTCTCAGACATCACCCTTCCTATTGTTCCCTTTCGGGAAGAACCAAATACCTTAAATTAGTGCCTTCTGGTTACTGACCTTCCTATCACTGGAAACCATTTATCGCAAATTACTTCCAAACCCTCTCAATTTTCAACCCCCTTGTGAGATCTGCCTGTGCAGTTCTGATCATTACACTGTAGGAAATATGTGGAGACTTTGGAAAAAGTGCAAGGAGATACCAGGCTGTTGCCTGGACTGGGGTGTATCAGCTATAAGAAGGGATTGGACAAACTTGGATTGTTTTCACTAGAACATCATCACTAGAATATCAGAGGTGTGACCTGATAGAAGTCTGTATAATTATAAGAGGCATGGATAGGGTGGATTGTTCGAGTTTTACCCAGGTAAAAATATCAAACACTAGGGTGCACAAGATAAAGGTGAAAGGGGAAAGGTTTAAAGGAGATATGCAAGGCAAGTCTTTAACACAGAAGATGCATGGAATGCACTGCCAGAGTAAATGGCAATTATGAAAGGAACATTCAAGAGGCATTTAGACAGACACATGAACAGGCAGGGAATCGAGGGGTATGGAACATGTGCAGGCAGATGGGATTAGTTTAGAATGGCATCATGGTTGGCACAGAAGGGCCTGTTCCTGTGCTGTACTGTTCTATATTCTAAATCCACCATTCTTCCATAGTCTGATCCACCACCCACAGCAATAGTCCAGGAAACTCAGGTGGATCAAACCACTAAAAGCATCAACCCAGAGGGTAGAACAACAATCACACAATCTGTTTGCCATGTATGGTCATATTTTTAACCATCTGGGAGAGCATGTCAACTAACAGCCTAATCACATAATCATACTCACGGAATCATACATTACAAAGTCAGGGAGATCACCATCCCTGTCCCACAGACTCAACAGATACCACTCTCCCCAGAGATGGAGGTATGCCGGTATACAGTTAGGAGGGAGTAGCCTTGGGATTTTTCAATATTGGCTCTGGTACCAGGTCAAATCTGAGCAAGGAAACCCCCATCCTGATTACCACCTACTGCCTACTATTCACTGATGAACCACTGCTCCTCAATTTTGTCAGTTGGATGAAACACTGAGAATAGGGTGGCAAGACCATGGAACGATCCCTCATTATTGGAGTCAATTACGAGGCAACTATTGCAAAGTATCGAGCTCACTGATTATTCCAGGCAGTTTAATAAACCAGAAATAAAAGCAAAAATTGCTGGAAAAACTCAGCAGGTCTGCCAGCATCTATGGAGAGAAAGCATAGTTAATATTTGAGGTCCAACGTTCAGAAGAAGTTCCACACAGGTGCAACATGTCTTGGCAATTTTTATACTGTATGAAGCAAGCATATTGTGTACGGTCTTGAGCACCTTGTACAGTTGGGTTGCCACTTTCAGGGAGATATGGAGCTGTACGCCTAGTTCCCACTGTCTTCTACTGTATACTTCCTTCCTCTGTTAGGCCTTCTTTATTCAATACTTTCCTCTTCCATTAGGGCCTTCCAACATGCATTGAAGGGCATTTGTCTGGGTTAAATTCCATCTGCTATTTCTCCACCCAAGTCTCCAGCCTATCTACATCTTGCTGTATCCTCTGGCAATCTTCCTCACTATCTGCAGCTCCCACAATCTTTCTGTCATCCGCAAACTAACTACATTCTCCTCCAAGTCATTTATATTACGAACAAGAAGGGTTTCAACAGTGATCCATGCGGAGCACCACTGGTCACAGATTTTCAGTCAGAAAAACATCCTTCCAACAATGCTGTTTGTCATCTATGACTAAGCCAGTTCTGTATCCATTTTAGCAGTTCACTACAGGTCCCATGTGACTTCAACTCTCCTTATTTACACGTGGAGTGTCCTTGATACTGATCTGAGTCCCTCAGAACCAGCTCTCAGAGTGAACATGATTTTGACACTCCCATTTATATTTTTTCATATATGTTAAATGTCTCTGACACTAATGAAGCGAAATGATAGACATGTGTTTAATTTTATTTGTTCATGGAACCTTCACAGCCTGCCATGAGAGACCTTATCGGAACAATCCACGTCCAACTCAACAAATGCTAAATGGCACCCAGGCTGGGGCTGAAAAGCAATATTCATGCTGTACATGTTCAAGGCAATGGCCATCTCCAATGAGAATTAATCTAACTACTAGTCCTTAACATTCAATGATGTTACCATCACTGAATCCCTCAATAACAACATTCTGAGGTTATCATTGACCAGAAACCTTAGTGAGTTGACTAGATTAGTATGGTGGCTATAAAAGAATAAAAGAGGTTAGGAATTCTGCAATGAATACCTCATTTCCTGATTTGCTAAAAGCTGCTGATCATCGACAAGGCACAAGTTAGGAGTGTGATGGAATACTCCCCACTTGCCTGGATGGGGGCAGCTCCAACAACATCTAAGACATTTGACACCATCCAGGACAAAGCAGCCCCACTTGATTGGCATTATATCCACAAGCATCCACTCCCTCCACCACTGATGGTCAGTAGCAGCAGTATGTACCATCTACAAGATCCACTGTAGCAACATACCAATATTCCTTTGAAAGCACCTTCTAAACTCGTGGCCACTTCCATTTAGAAAGGCAAGGGCAGCAGGTACATGAGAACACCACCACTTGCCAGTTCCCCTCCAAGCCATTCACTATTCTCACTTGATTACATTATGCTACTTCTTCAGAGTCACTGGGTCAAAATCCTGGAATTCCCTCCCTAAGGGCAAAATGGGGCAACCACAGTGTGTGAACTACAGCGGCTCAAGAAGGCAGCTCACCACCACCTTCTCAAGGGGCAACTAGGGATGGGCAATAAATACTGGCTCAACAAGTGATGCTTACATCCTGCGAACAAACAGTACTGTGGCAGATGGAACATAATGGGGGGGAATGAGAGGGCGTGCGCTTGGATAGGAAGAATGGAGGAGTTAAATGGTTTATAAATGAGCAAAGACTGAAGAAAGCTATGGAACGGAGGCAATAGGGAGTCCTTCTGCTTGAATCACAACAGCTTGCATCCAGGTGCACTGGCTAATAGGGAAGACAAATGGAATATTGACCTTTACTTCAAAGGGAATGGAGGATAAATGTATGGAGTGATATTAATTCCACAGAGGCCGGGATCCCATCACCAAGTCAGTCTTTATTTATATGTGGAGTGTCCTTGATACTCATCTAAGTCCCTCAGAACCAGGTCTCAGAGTGAACATGATTTCGACACTCCCATTTATATTTATCTTTTTTTTAATGTTAAATGTCTCTGACACTAATGAAGAGAAAATGATAGACTTGTGTTTAATTTTACTTATTTGTTCATGGAAGCTCCTCCTACTGCCCACTAGACCATGACTTCACCTCCCATCAGAGCTGAAAATGTGTTGCTGGAAAAGCGCAGCAGGTCAGGCAGCATCCAAGAAGCAGGAGAATCAGCTTCCTGAAGAAGGGCTCATGCCCAAAACGTCGATCCTCCTGCTCCTTGGATGCTGCCTGACCTGCTGCGCTTTTCCAGCAACACATTTTCAGCTCTGATCTCCAGCATCTGCTGTCCTCACTTTCTCCTAGAAGATTTTCACCTCCCATCACCAAACCATCATCTCCCAGACCATCCACAACCTCACCACCTCAAGGGATCTCCCACCAACAGCCAACAACTTCATAATCCACGGACCCCACACCGCCCGTTCTACCTCTTACTCAAAATTCGCAAACCTGACCTCCACTGCCTCCCCCTCCATCCCGTCGACCCATCATCTCCGCCTGTTCCTCACCATCAAACCTCCCTCTGCATACCTTGACACCATCCATCCCCCTTGGTCCAGAAACCCCCCACATACATTCGGGACACCTGCCATGCCCTCCACCTCCTCAGTGACTTTCACTTCCCCAGCCCCCAGTGCCTCACAGACATCCGTCATGATGAAGGCCTCCAAGCTCTCTGTTTCTTCCTCTCCCGCCAACCCAACCAGTACCCCTCCACCGACATACTCATTCAATTGCCAGTACTGGTCCTCACCTTCAACAACTTCTCCTTCAAATCCTCCCACTTCCTCCAGACCAAAGGGGTAGCCATGGGCACCTGCATCGGCCCCAGCTATGCCTGTCTCTTCATCTGGTCCGCAGAACAGTCCATCTTCCGCAGTTACACCTGCACCGTTCCCCACTTTTCCATCCACTACATTAATGACTGTATCGGTGCCATCTCGTACTCCCATGAGGAGGTTTAACAGTTCACCAACTTCATGAACATCTTCCACCCTGACCTGAAGTTCACCTGGACCATCTTGAACACCTTCCTCCCCTTCCTGGACTTCTCTGTCTCTATTTCTGGTGACTGACTCAACACAGACATCTACTTCAAAGCCACTGACTCCCACAGCTACCTGGACTACACCTCCTCCCAACCGCACCCCCCCATAAAAACGCTATCCTATATTCCCAATTCCTCTGCCTCCGCCATATCTGCTCCCAAGAAGAGCAATTCCACTCCAGAACATGCCAGATGGCCTCCTACTTTTCAAGGGCCACAATTTCCCCTCCCAGGTGGTCAACAATGCCCCTCAAAACAGCTTCCCTTTCCGCACATCTGCCCTTGAACCCCACCCCTCCAACCACAACAGGAATAGTACACCACCCCCCCACATTTCTCTCCACAAGCCTATCTGCAGTCTGCAGAAACCATTCCCTCCACAACTCCCTTATTAGGTCCACGCCTCACCCCACCAACCCATCCTGCACTCCCGGCACCTTCCCTTGCCACTGCAAGAAGTGTAAAACCTGCTCCCGCACCTCCCCCCTTACCTATGTCTAAGGCCCCAGAGGATCCTTCCATGGGGCGGTGGGGTTGATTGGTGCGGGCGTCCCGGATATGTTCTCTGAAGCGCTCTGTGAGAAGGCGTCCAGTCTTCCCGATGTAAAGGAGACCGCATCGGGAACAACGGCGCAGGCTGCTTAAGCAAAGTCTATACTCTGCCCACTATAATAAACCAATTGAATATACTGTTTGATCAGCAAATCATTGCAACATACAGCCCACACATATTCTTTTTAATACTGAACGTGAGGCAGGAAAATGAGCATAAATGGTGGAAGGTTAGATTTGTGTCAGATTACTGTTGGAAAAGTAGCCCTCAACAACTCTTCCTCCAACCTCCTTTCCCAAGGGAACGTTTCCCCCTTTTCCATTAGATACACTGTATCACCAAGTGATGACCATTTGCCTCAACATTTTCATAAATTTATGAAAGGAACTTAAACTTATATAGCATTTTTAACACAGCACCACTCCTTAGCATTAGCAAACAAAAAGTTGACACTGAGACACATTGGGTGGCTGGGCGGCACGGTGGCTCAGTGGTTAGCACTGCTGCCTCACAGCACCAGGGACCCAGGTTTGATTCCAGCCTTGGGTGACTGTGTGCAGTTTGCACATTCTCCCCATGTGTGTGTGAGTTTCCTCCCACACTCCAAAGATATGCGGGTCAGGTGAATTGGCCATGCTAAATTGCTCATACTCTCAGGGTAAATATAGGGTAGGGGTCTGGGTGGGTTACTCTTCAGAGGGTCAGTGTGGACTGGTTGGGCTGAAGGTCCTGTTTCCACACTGTCGGGACTGTAACCTAATCACATTGTGGGTCATGTGACCAAAGGCTTGGTCTAATAAGTAGGCCTTAAAGGGAGAAAGTGAGGTGGACAGTTTTATGGAGGGAATTCCAATGTTTAGGGCCTCTGAAGACTAATACCAGAATCATTAAAATCAGAGACATGTAGGCAGTCAGAACTAGAGAAGTACAGTTATCTCAGAATGCTGTAAGTAGGTATGACTGAGATCGGGAATAATGAGGCACTAGAATGATATGAAAACAATGATGAGAACTTTAACATCGAGGGCCAACACTTGTTACAATAACTTGTTTATTTTTAAAGAGAGCCTCTTACCATTGAACATGTTATTGCGAACACTGGGAAAAACAACTGAAAATGTCACTGTTAGCTGCTAGCTGGAGAGATTTAAGTATCTGCAAGTATTTGAAAGCTACTGGGCGGGTCACATGATCATCAAGATTGCTTTACTGCTTCCTCTGTCTTTGAGAGTGGACGTTACAAGTGAGTGAGAGGAGATGTTACAGCTCTGGGAACAGAGGGACAACGTCTGTGTCAATACAAAGGTGGTTTATGGACTTGATGATTGTATGAGGGATGCAGCTGTGCATTAGTCGGCTTGTCTACATAGTCCTGCATGCAAATAAGCTGTGGCAATGGGAATTATTGTTGGCAATGGACTTTAAATTCACACAGAGCACCTAACTCTGTTTGCAGAGGATCTGCCCATTGTGGTTGCCTGGACGATAATGAAGAGGAAAAGATGGTCCAGTTACTCGAAGCCTTAGTCAGATCTCCTGTATATGTACTGCACCAGTATTTTAGCTCTGCACCTCAGGAGGGAGTTACTGGTCTGGGAGGGGTAATAGCCCAGATTCAGCAAAACTACAGCAGAATTAGTTTGAACTAGCACCATGCAAATGTAATGTTCCTGCATGTGGAATCTCTGATATTCAATACCCTCCCCCCCACCCATCTCTGTTGAACATATGCCCTTCACAAACCGAACACTCCAGTGATGATGACTGACACACGAGTGTTGTAGTGATACAAGTCACATTTCAGCTGGCCATTGTGAGTGAGGAAGTGGTGCATTGATAATGACCCTACCTCTGAGCCAGGAGGTCCAGGTTCATGAACACGTGCTCCAGAACTGTCTAAAAACATCTCTGACCAGGTTTTAGAGCCATACAGTCATAGAGATGTACAGCACAGAAACAGATCCTTCGGTCCAACTCGTCCATGCCAACCCAATCTACTCCCACCTGCCAGCACCCGGCCCATACCACTCTAAACCCTGCCTATTCATATACCCATCCAGATGCCTTTTAAATGCTGAAATTGTACTAGCATCCACCATTTCCTCTGGCAACTCTTTCCATACACATACCACCCTCTGCATGACAATGTTGCCCCTTAGGTCTCTTTTATATCTTTCCCCTCTGACTCTAAACCTATGCCCTCTAGTTCTGGACTCTCCCACTTTGCCTATTTACCCTATCCATGCCCCTCATGATTTTATAAACCTCTATAAGGTCACCCTACAGCCTCCGACGCTCCAGGGAAAACAGTCCCAGCCTGCTCAGCCTCTCCCTATAGCTCAAATCCTCCAACCCTGGCAACATCCTTGTAAATCGTTTCTGAACCCTTTCAAGTTTCACAACATCTTTCCGTTAGTAAGGAGACCAGAATTGCACACAATATTCCAACAGTGGTCTAACCAATGTCCTGTACAGCCGCAACATGACCTCCCAACTCCTGTACTCAATACTCTGACCAATAAAGGAAAGCATACCAAACGTCTTCTTCACAATCCTATCTACCTGTGACTCCACTTTCAAGGAGCTACGAACTTGCACTCCAAGGTCTGTTTGTTCAGCAACACTCCCTAGGACCTTACCATTAAGTGTATAAATCCTGCTAAGATTTGCTTTCCCAAAATGCATAACCTTGCACTTATCTCAATTAAACTCTATCTGCCACTCCTCAGCCCATTGGCCCATCTAATCAGGTTGAATTCAAAAATGTCCACGATTGCCTGCCATTGCTTTATTCACTCAGTTTTACTTTTAACATCAACGCCCAAGCCTGACTCCGCAGACACATCAGCTCCTGACACAATTTGAATATTTGAATGGGACACAGTTATTCTCAATGTCGGTATAACTTCTGTTACTGGCCTTTCTGATTTAAAAGCACCATCCTTCTGGGAAATTTCAAATTGTACTGTATGCCACAAAGAGATTTCACAGTGTAAATGTATACGCCTCAAGTATAGCCCATCAAGGATTGAGATGCCTGAGGTTTTGAAAGGATTCATGGGATAGATGCAGGGGAGTTAGTGGGGAATCAAAAACAAGAGAACACCGATGGAAGTGATGAGATTTGCTGATGAATGTTATGCGGTTTCCAGTACCATTTGTAACTCTTCCGATAAAGAAGCAGTTAATGCCTGCGTTCAGGCAGACCTGGATAACATTCAGGCCGGACTGATAAATGTTCATTCATAACCATGCCACAGAAATGCCCAGCAATGACCATCTCCAATAAGTCAGAATCCAACTATCTCCCTTTGATACTAAATAGTACTATCATTGCTAAGCCTCCACAATCTACAGAGGTTTTGGTACTATCTGCTCCAGTGATACGGAATAATGTCTCTGAACTGGTTGATTAGAAATTAGGAATTCTATGGCAAAGAACCCACCTTCTGACTCCCCCTTCACAAGGCACATGTTCGGAGTGTGGTGGACTATTCTCTAATTGTCTGTTTGGGTGCAGCTCCAACAACACTCAAGAAGTTTGACACCATCCAGGACAAAACAATTATTTGACTGGCACTTCATTCAATATCTTAAACATTTATTACCTTCGCCACAAGCACATATTGGCAGCAGTGTTTCCCAAAGTCAGAACACACTGCAGCAACTCACCAAAAAACCTTCTCAGATCCATGGCCACTACCATCCAAAAGTACAAGGAATAGCCTACTTCTGATCCAGTAATGTAACAATGACTATGTCAGAGTTACAAGAAGGAGATATCATTAAGGTGAGCAGCAAGTAGAAAATCTTGGCTAGAATTGAAGAATATTTTGTAAAGGCAAGCAACACACTTAGTAGCTCGCTGCTCGGAGTTTCCAAATTCCAATTCCACGCCAGGACTTGAGCAGCTCCTTCAAGGCTGACTCGCCAAGAGATCTGACTGAGGGAATGCTTCACCATCGGAGGTACTGCCTTTTAGCTAAAACTTCATTCTGAAAGACTGAAAGGATTCAAAGCTGCATGTTGGAGGAAAGCAAGCCAGTCCTCTGTGGAATCTGAGGAAGGGTCACCAGACCCAAAACGTTAAACCTGATCTCTCTTGCGCTTTTCCAGCATCTTCTGTTTTCGTCCTCCATGGTGTCCTGGCTTATATTTCTACCTCAATCAACATCACAAGCCAAGAGGTTTTTGAATCCTTAGCACATTGCTGGAATGTGGGAGCTTGCTGTGCTCAAGTTGGTTACTCCATTCTCTAGCTTATAAAAGGGACTTCTTTTTACAAAAGGGACTACTCTCCATTTGCTGTGAATCTCTCCAGGTATTGGTGAACAGAAGTATACAAATTCAACTCTTTCTTCTTCCATTTTCAGTGAGGCATCTGTGGGCAGAGACTTGTGCTAGCTTGAGAATGAGTTTTGTGCCAGGTGGTATTTAATCGTCCAGAAGGGTGCATGGGCAGAGACCCTGCCAAGTCCCTGCCTCCAGCCATTTGGTTCATGGTGGGAAGCCCTTGAACAGTGTTGCTTCCCTTGTCATCAACTGACACCAACATAAGAACGTCATCTTACTGTTGCTGGTTTTATTCCAGCAATGGTTGGTGTTCTTGACATAGGGCACAACACAACCATATCCTTGTAGAGTGTGTGTTTCTTTTAATAGGGGCATGTGGTGGTGGTGAAAAATCTCCTTTGTTTAGAGAAACACAATATCTGGTTGAGGGGTTCTGCATCAGCTTAGCGGGCTCCACCATCAGGTATCAGATTCCACTCCACTGACCCACACCTTTCCTTCAGTGCTAACCCTTTGCAGCCCTCCACCCAGTGATGCCCTTCCTCTGCCCAGGTTCCTGCTTAATCTGAGAGCTCAGGTGAGCATCGTACTGTCAACCATCTCCCCTCTGGCACTGCTGAGGACAGGCATCCTGCCAGTCACAGACTGTCCCGCTGCTCTCGGCAGGCCAGACTCTTCCTCCAACCCCACCCCTACATCCACACCCACCACCATCCCCACTAAGGGCTGTTGGTTCTGGGACAAGGCCTCCCATTGATTTGTTATCTGCATGAAAGGCAATAGACACAGTGCACACAAAGCAAGGTGGCACTATCATTGACTCTCCAACCTCTGCCAGGCTCTGCATTGTACTGCGATCAGAGACCAGGCATTGATACATCATTTACTGCTTTCAGAGTCCATGCTTTGATGCACCATTATACTGCTATTAGAGACCAGGCATTGATGCACCATTGTACTGCCATCAGAGACCAGGCATTGATGCACCATTGTACTGCTATTAGAGACCAGGCATTGATGCACCATTGTACTGCCATCAGAGACCAGGCATTGATGCACCATTGTACTGCTATTAGAGACCAGGCATTGATGCACCATTGTACTGCTATTAGAGACCAGGCATTGATGCACCATTGTTCTGCCATCAGTGACCACGCATTGATGCACCATTGTACCGCTATTAGAGACCAGGCATTGATGCACCATTGTACTGCTATTAGAGACCAGGCATTGATGCACCATTGTACCGCTATTAGAGACCAGGCATTGATGCCCCATTGTACCGCTATTAGAGACCAGGCATTGATGCACCATTGTACTGCTATTAGGGACCAGGCATTGATGCACCATTGTACTGCTATTAGAGACCAGGCATTGATGCACCATTGTACCGCTATTAGAGACCAGGCATTGATGCACCATTGTACTGCTATTAGAGACCAGGCATTGATGCACCATTGTACTGCTATTAGAGACCAGGCATTGATGGACCATTGTACCGCTATTAGAGACCAGGCATTGATGCACCATTGTACTGCTATTAGAGACCAGGCATTGATGCACCATTGTACTGCCATCAGAGACCAGGCATTGATGCACCATTGTACCGCTATTAGAGACCAGGCATTGATGCACCATTGTACTGCTATTGGAGACCAGGCATTGATGCACCATTGTTCTGCCATCAGTGACCACGCATTGATGCACCATTGTACTGCAATTAGAGACCAGGCATTGATGCACCATTGTACCGCTATCAGAGACCAGGCATTGATGCACCATTGTACCGCTATCAGAGACCAGGTATTGATGCACCATTGTACTGCTATTGGAGACCAGGCATTGATGCACCATTGTACCGCTATCAGAGACCAGGCATTGATGCACCATTGTACCGCTATCAGAGACCAGGCATTGATGCACCATTGTACTGCTATTAGAGACCAGGCATTGATGCACCATTGTTCTGCCATCAGAGACCAGGCATTGATGCCCCATTGTACCGCTATCAGAGACTAGGCATTGATGCACCATTGTACCGCTATTAGAGACCAGGCATTGATGCACCATTGTACTGCCATCAGAGACCAGGCATTGATGCACCATTGTTCTGCCATCAGTGACCACGCATTGATGCACCATTGTACTGCTATTAGAGACCAGGCATTGATGCACCATTGTACTGCCATCAGAGACCAGGCATTCATGCACCATTGTACTGCTATTAGAGACCAGGCATTGATGCACCATTGTACTGCCATCAGAGACCAGGCATTGATGCACCATTGTACTGCTATTAGAGACCAGGCATTGATGCACCATTGTACTGCTATTGGAGACCAGGCATTGATGCACCATTGTACTGCTATTAGAGAACAGGCATTGATGCACCATTGTACTGCCATCAGAGACCAGGCATTGATGCACCATTGTACTGCCATCAGAGACCAGGCATTGATGCACCATTGTACTGCTATTAGAGACTAGGCATTGATGCACCATTGTACTGCCATCAGAGACCAGGCATTGATGCACCATTGTACTGCTATCAGAGACCAGGCATTGATGCACCATTGTTCTGCCATCAGTGACCATGCATTGATGCACCATTGCACCGCTATTAGAGACCAGGCATTGATGCACCATTGTACCGCTATTAGAGACCAGGCATTGATGCACCATTGTACTGCCATCAGAGACCAGGCATTGATGCACCATTGTACTGCCATCAGAGACCAGGCATTGATGCACCATTGTACTGCTATCGGAGACCAGGCATTGATGCACCATTGTACTGCTATTGGAGACCACGCATTGATGCACCATTGTACTGCTATTGGAGACCAGGCATTGATGCACCATTGTACTGCTATTAGAGACCAGGCATTGATGCACCATTGTACTGCTATTAGAGACCAGGCATTGATGCACCATTGTACTGCTATTAGAGACCAGGCATTGATGCACCATTGTTCTGCCATCAGTGACCACGCATTGATGCACCATTGTACCGCTATTAGAGACCAGGCATTGATGCACCATTGTACTGCTATCAGAGACCAGGCATTGATGCACCATTGTACTGCTATTAGAGACCAGGCATTGATGCACCATTGTACTGCTATTAGAGACCACGCATTGATGCACCATTGTACTGCCATCAGAGACCAGGCATTGATGCACCATTGTACTGCTATTAGAGACCACGCATTGATGCACCATTGTACTGCCATCAGAGACCAGGCATTGATGCACCATTGTACTGCTATTAGAGACCAGGCATTGATGCACCATTGTACTGCTATTAGAGACCACACATTGATGCACCATTGTACTGCCATCAGAGACCAGGCATTGATGCACCATTATACTGCTATTAGAGACCAGGCATTGATGCACCATTGTTCTGCCATCAGTGACCACGCATTGATGCACCATTGTACCGCTATTAGAGACCAGGCATTGATGCACCATTGTACTGCCATCAGAGACCAGGCATTGATGCACCATTGTACTGCTATTAGAGACCAGGCATTGATGCACCATTGTACCGCTATTAGAGACCAGGCATTGATGCACCATTGTACCGCTATCAGAGACCACGCATTGATGCACCATTGTACTGCCATCAGTGACCACGCATTGATGCACCATTGTACCGCTATCAGAGACCAGGCATTGATGCACCATTGTACCGCTATCAGAGACCAGGCATTGATGCACCATTGTACCGCTATCAGAGACCAGGCATTGATGCACCATTGTACTGCTATTGGAGACCAGGCATTGATGCACCATTGTACTGCCATCAGAGACCAGGCATTGATGCACCATTGTACTGCTATTGGAGACCAGGCATTGATGCACCATTGTACCGCTATTAGAGACCAGGCATTGATGCCCCATTGTACTGCCATCAGAGACCAGGCATTGATGCACCATTGTACTGCTATTGGAGACCAGGCATTGATGCACCATTGTACCACTATTAGAGACCAGGCATTGATGCACCATTGTACCGCTATCAGAGACCAGGCATTGATGCACCATTGTACTGCTATTAGAGACCAGGCATTGATGCACCATTGTACTGCTATTGGAGACCAGGCATTGATGCACCATTGTACCGCTATTAGAGACCAGGCATTGATGCACCATTGTACCGCTATCAGAGACCAGGCATTGATGCACCATTATACTGCTATTGGAGACCAGGCTTTGATGCACCATTGTACTGCTATTGGAGACCAGGCATTGATGCACCATTGTACTGCTATTAGAGACCAGGCATTGATGCACCATTGTACTGCTATTAGAGACCACGCATTGATGCACCATTGTACTGCCATCAGAGACCAGGCATTGATGCACCATTGTACTGCTATTAGAGACCAGGCATTGATGCACCATTGTACTGCCATCAGAGACCAGGCATTGATGCACCATTTTGCTGCTATTAGAGACCAGGCATTGATGCACCATTGTACTGCTATTAGAGACCACGCTTTGATGCACCATTGTACTGCCATCAGAGACCAGGCATTGATGCACCATTGTACTGCTATTGGAGACCAGGCATTGATGCACCATTGTACTGCTATTAGAGACCAGGCATTGATGCACCATTGTACTGCTATTAGAGACCACGCATTGATGCACCATTGTACTGCCATCAGAGACCAGGCATTGATGCACCATTATACTGCTATTAGAGACCAGGCATTGATGCACCATTGTACTGCTATTAGAGACCACGCATTGATGCACCATTGTACTGCTATTAGAGACCAGGCATTGATGCACCATTGTACTGCTATTAGAGACCAGGCATTGATGCACCATTGTTCTGCCATCAGAGACCAGGCATTGATGCACCATTGTACTGCCATCAGAGACCAGGCATTGATGCACCATTGTACTGCTATTGGAGACCAGGCATTGATGCACCATTGTACTGCTATCAGAGACCAGGCATTGATGCACCATTGTACTGCCATCAGAGACCAGGCATTGATGCACCATTGTACTGCTATCAGTGACCAGGCATTGATGCACCATTGTACTGCCAACAGTGACCAGGCATTGATGCACCATTGTACTGCTATTGGAGCCCAGGCATTGATGCACCATTGTACTGCCATCAGAGACCAGGCTTCGCTGCATCATATGAATTTCAGGAAGTTTTGTCACATGAGCTCATTACCTAACACGCCTGACCATGCCCCCACCCCTTCCATCATTGATACCAGAGGCATCCCTGACTTGTCTCATATCTCCCCGATTGACAGTTGAGAATGTCCCAGAACTGGCAGGTTCGTCATCTCCAAATATCAATCACAACAGAATCATTCAAAGAACATTTCTGTTTTCATCTGATATCCGAAAGAGTTTTCTCCAGGATTTCTGAAAGGGGTGTCTTTGGTGACCGGTATATAATCCCAGATGATTACCAGGATAATCCTGGAAGGTCATCAACCCTGGGAGACTATGTAAAAACTGAAGTAGTGAATCTGGAACATAGAAACAGAGACGATAGGAGCAGAAATCAGCCATTCAACACCTCGAGCCTGCTCCACTATTCAATATGATCATTCAGCTCAATACACAAATCCCACCCTTCCCTATATCCTTCGATTCCCTCAGCCACAACAGCTATATCCCTGTATGAGCTGTAAGGGTTGCTACCACAAACAACACATTATCAGTCACCAGCAGTCTCCAGCAGCAGCTATTCATTCTCCCAGGCTGACCTTTACCCATTCCTTTGTCTGTCCAGCTGTTGTTCTCTCTCTCTATGGGCCTCATCTCCACCTTTCACTTACTCCTTCCCCCTCTCTCCACCCACCTTCAGTATCTATGCGAACCTTCTCCTCACTTACAATACGTTCTGAAGAAGGACCCGAAACATTTGCTTCACTTTGTCCCCACAGACCTGTTGGATTTCTCCAGCAATTTCTGATTTTGTTTTTGCTTTCCAGCATTCACATTGCTGTATTTCTTTTTGGTTAGAGGTATATCTACCTCCTTCTTGAAAAGGAAGGAAGCTTTCCTGAATCAGGATTGTGGAAATAGTTCGATTGTGGAAAATTATCCACTTAGATGTTGACAGGAACTGAGGATTAGAATTCGCAAGATACTGACTGCAGGCTCTTGAAAGTAACAAAGCAGTAGAACCAGCCCGGGGGTAGGATCAGATGAGGTTAACCAGTTTGAAGAACAGATGAAATAGATTCTATATGCAGCTTATTAAAATTTAGCTCCAATATTAATGTTGCACATTTTCAAGAAGTAATGTTAAGAAATTCAATTATTGTATTCTGATACTTCAGAGAAATAAATTGCCATAAAATTAAAACAAATTCAATCATTCTTCTGTTTCAGGGCAGATGAAGGTAGTGTCATATGGTGGCTCAGTGGTTAGCACTGCTGCCTCACAGTACCAGGGACCCTGGTTCAATTCCTGCCTCAGGTGACTGTCTGTGTGGAGTTTGCACATTCTCCTTGTGTCTGTGTGGGTTTCCTTGTGCAGGCTAGGTGAATTAGCCATGCTAAACTGCCCATAGTGTTAGGTGCATCATTCAGGTCTGGATGGGTTACTCTTTGAAGGGTCATTGTGGACTTGTTGGGCCAAAGGGCCTGTTTCCATACTGGAGTAAATCTAATCATAATCTAGAGTCCCAGTTTAACGCTTTGGGGAAATAAAAGCAAAATACTGCAGGAATCTGAAATAAAAACAGAAAATGTTGGAGAAACTCAGCAGATCTGGCAGCATGTGTGGAGAGAGGAACAGGGTTTACATTTCAAGTCCAGTGCCACTCTTCCCTGGAATGGAAGGGGATTGGGATATTTAAGGAGGATGCATTGGAGACATTTCCGAAGAGATTAGGTTTTAGATTTAGATTCAGATTTATTGTCAAAAGTATATAAAAATATGAAAAACGCAAAGTGTTGCCTGCTCTGGCTCCATCTTGAAACACTGAATATAATGCAGTACAGTTCACCATTCCCTCTTCCTCCTGTTACCCTCTGCCAGTCCTCTGTTCACTGCCTGACATCAGCTGAGATCTCTGTGGGCTCCAGGATCTGGGTTACGGGCCCATCTCAGCCATCACCGACACTCCCACAATCGCCAGATCTGAGCTGGAGCCATGGGCCTGGTCTCTTACTTCCTACTCCCCGTCTGATGCTCCTCCAGATGCTGTCACCAGTCCTTCGTCACCAGCGTCCTCCGTCACTGACACAAAATCCCTCGGTGACCTCAGAGCCGGAGCCAGGGATTTGAGGCACGGTGTGGAGCAAGGGCCCAAAACATGTCTCTGTGAAGGAAAAAGTGTGAATGACAATGAAGCCACCACAGCACTAAGTGATGAAGACATGTGAGATGATGTGGATGGCGTGGATGTGGCTGTCTCTGCTGCACGGTGCCCGTGAGTGACCAATCCTCAGAATAGGAGCCCAACACTACCAACTCCACCAGCGCCATCTTGGAAACTAAAAGTTCTGTAGATCAGTACCAGGAATGAATGGATGGTCTTAGGAGCATAAGTTGGACATAGTGAGCTTGAAATGAAAACGTGTTGCTGGAAAAGCGCAGCAGGTCAGGCAGCATCCAAGGAGCAGGAGAATCGACGTTTTGGGCATGAGCCCTTCTTCAGGAATCAGACTGAGCTTGTTTCCAATGGAGTTTAGAAGTATGAGAGGTGATTTAATTGAAGTGTATATAAGGTCCCAAATGATCTTGACAAGTTGGATGTGGAAGGCATTTTCCTTCATCTGGGGCTGTGTAGAACTAGGCACCACAGTTTAAAAATTAGGGGTTGCCCTTTTAGGATAAAGGTAAGGAGAAGTTTTTGCTTAGCGGGCTCAGCGACTTTGCAACTGTCTGCCTTGGAGGTTGGGTCATTGCGCATGTTGTAAAACAGTGGTGGGTAGATTTTTGTAAGGCAGAGGGTTATCAGGAATAAGTGGAAATGTGGAATTTGAAACACAAAACAGATCAGTCACAATCTGACTGACTGTTGGAATAAGCTGAATGGTCACTTCTGCTCCTCATTGTCATGTTGTAGACATTATTCCATTGACAAATGGGGAATGTGGAACAGGGGTGGCGAGGGTGTTCAGAGTAAAAGGCAATGAGAGTGTTGATGGTGGTAGAGGAGCTACGTGAATACATGACAGGTGTTAATAGCAGAAAACAGGCCAGCTCTGCTGACAGCAAACCCCACAGGAACAAGACATTGATTGTGTGTGGGTGTTTGGAGGAGGCTTGTGGAGTGTAATTGGAATGGAGGACAATGTTTATGCTCTCCCTTCTTGAACTCAATGTTAAATTCTGAAAGCTCACACTGGGCTGAGGACAACCTCCAAGTTGCTCACACACAACAGCATCTCAGGGCACGATCCATGGGCACCAGCCCCCCACAACCCTCACCCATGGAAACTGGTACTCTCTGATTTCCAACTGCTCAGGATCGTCATGGCAACTCTCTGAGCTGCATTCCAAAGTTGTTGCAAGGACACTTTGTGCAGGGGCATGAACCGAGCACAGCAATTGGACTAGGTTGATTCTCTTAGGCCTTGCTCACTTAGTATCTACCCACATGCTTGCAACATCCCTGCCGCGCCGTGCCAATTAGCACAGTCACACAACTCATTGTCTTGATGCTCAGTAGCCCTCAGTCAAGGGGCCCTTGCTGGACAGTAGTGTACTATGTCAATACCATGGCAGCACTATGTCCCAGCAGCTTATACATATATGCATGGCATGGGCAGTAAGCAGGCAGCCAGGTCTTAAAGCCCCAGGGGAGGAGTCCTCACTGAAGTCAATGGAGGTACCCATCAGCCAAGGGCTCCCAGTACAGTAGGTCAAGGGTAGTTTCTGATACAATGCCAGGGGATTGGGTACAGGAAGATATGGGCTCTGGCTGTTTTCAATCGGGGGGGTCTATAGCCTCTGCAGTATGGGAGTGGGTCATACCAGTACATCATGGCCAGTCTTGAGTGGCTGAGGGCTAAGGGTTAATAGAGTTGGAGATGTTACAGTCATCGAACAGGGGTTTGGGCACTTCCCAACTGGGGCTGCCTGGTTAGGTCAATCACAGTCAGTCTATCCAGGGGAAAAGGGGGCTGTGGTGGGAAGGAGAGGTCTATTCAGTCAGGGGCAAGTCTCAGGAACTTATTCCTGGGCTACAGGCTAAGGGAAAGGGGCCGTGGCAATTGAAGAACGGGCAAATATATTTGTAATTACCATCAAGCATGGATGGTAATGCTAGCAAGGGTACTCTTAACGGTCAGGAGTTTTGTAGAGTGGGGTACAGTATATGACCCTACACCTGACATAGCCTGCTCAGTGCCAGGTGCTAGGGAGAAGGGTAGTCAGGTGGAGGCTGGTGTGGACAGGTTGGGTGGGATCCTGGTAAGGGGCGAAGCCAGTTGGGGTTCTGCAAAATCGATATTAAGCAGGGGATTTGTATTTTTGTGGCCTCACTGACACACAGAGGTGGAGGCTGGAAACCATCGCTTGAACGACGTTCACTGTCATTAAAGGGAAATTGAGCGATGGGAAAGAAAATGGATGTGACCACACCCCAAAGTATGCAGGAGGGGGCAGCAGGACCTGCCAAGGTGAAATTCTTTACAGGGCAAGAACATTTTACACAGACCAGTGCTGTTTATAGGGCGTAGTGAGGTTCCTAATCTCTGGCTATTCTAATACATTAGCTTCCTCCTTGCTGTGCGTCTCCCTGCCTCAGACATTGCTGACTATGACATAGTTACCAATACTTGTGCAGACAGAGGCCAGGGAGAGAACAGGGATGTTTGACTGAGAGGAACAATGGGACCACCTCGGGAGTGTCCTGAGAAGAGACATCTGAGGTGTTTCCTCCTCAGGCTGGGTACGTCCTACACTGCCCTGTCTCATTCTGAGGCACAGGGGTGCCTGGAGTGGGCGCCAGGTTCTCCATTCCCTCCTGTTGCCATGTGTTTGATGCTGAGGGCCAATGTCTGGGGCAATGAGGAGTGGGTATGTACTGCTCTCCAGCAGTCCCTGAGTGTGCTGGGTCTGTCTCTCCATTGACACTGCCAACCTGTCCATGGAGGCAGCATTACTCACTGCATTGTTGCAGCCTCTCAGCAATGAAGGCCATTGTGCCCCACATCCCTGCCTGCTGTTCCTGGTCCTCCCTGTGCATGTGGATAAAGTCCCTGATTAGCCACACCACAGGCTCCTCTCCTGCCTGGGGCTGAGCAGGAGCCTGGTCTCTGCCATGTCTCTGTTTGCCAGGGCCTGGGGTGAGTGCCATGGAACCCAGTCCTCCAGTGGACATTCTGTAAGTGGTAAATGGTTCTAGGAGCAGCAAGTGACATGAGGGGGTTAGAATCAGGCAAGAGAGGTGCCACAGGTAGTTAATGAGGCCTAATGATGGTAATATACCATAAAACCATAAGACAAAGGAGTGGAAACAAAGCCTTTTGACCCATCAAGTTCACTCTGCCATTGAACCATGGCTGATGGGCGTTTCAATTCCACTTACCCGCACTCTCCCTGTAGCCCTTATTTCCTCGCGAGAGCAAGAATTTATCAATCACTGCCATGAAGCCACCCACTGGCGTCCACTGTGCTCCATAGCAATGAATTCCACAGGCCCACCACACTCTGGCTGAAGAAATGTCTCCTCATTTCCATTCCAAATTGACCCCCTCTAATTTTAAGGCTATGCCCATGGAACCTAGTCTCCCCGCCTAACGGAAACAACTTCCCAACATCCACCCTTTCTAAGCCATGCATTCTCTTGTAAGTTGCTATTAGATCTCCCCTCAACCTTCTAAACTCTAATGAATACAACCCCAGGATCCTCAGCCGATCATCATATCTTAGGCTTACCATTCCAGGGATCATCCGTGTGAATCTCCGCTGGACACGCTCCAGTGCCAGTATGTCCTTCCTGAGGTGTGGGGCCTAAAACTGGACACAGTATTCTATATGAGGCCTAATTGGAGCTTTATAAAGTCTCAGAAGCAAATTGCTGCTTTTATATTCCAACCCTCTTGAGATAAATGACAACATTACATTTGTTTTCTTAATCACGGACTCAACCTGCCAATCAACCTTTAGAGAATCCTGCACTAGCATTCCCAGATTCCTTTGTACTTTGGCATCATGAATTTTCTCACTGTTTAAAAAAATAGTCCATGCTTGTATTCTTTTTTCTAAAGTGCAAGACCTCGCACTTGCTCACATTGAATTTCATCAGCCATTTCCTGGACCACTCTCCTAAACTGTCTAAATCTTTCTGCAGCCTCCCCACCTCCTCAGTACTACCTGCCTGTCCACCCAACATTGTATTATCGGCAAACTTCACCAGAATGCCCCTAGTCCCTTCACCTTGAGCATTGATGTATAAAATGAACAGCTGTGGCCCCAACACTGAACCCTGCGGGACCCCATTTGTCACCAGCTGCTATTTAAAAAAAGAACCTTTTATCCCAACTCTCTGCCTTCTGTCAGACAGCCAATCCTCAATCCATCCCAGTAGCTCACCTCGAACACCATGGGCCCTCACCTTACTCAGCAGCCTCCCGTGTGGCACCTTATCAAAGGCCTTTTGGAGGTCTAGGTAGATAACATCCACTGGGTTTCCCTGGTCTAGCCTATTTGTTACCTCTTCAAAGAATTCTAACAGGTTTGCCGGGCACGACCTCCCTTTACTAAATCCATGCTGACTTGTTCTAATCCAGCTTTGCACTTATAAGATTTTAGAAATCTCATCCTTCACGATGGATTCCACAATTTTACCTACAACTGAGGTCAGGCGAATCGGCCTGTAATTTTCCATATTTTGTCTTGATCTTTTCTTGAACAAGGGGGTTACAATAGTGATTTTCCAATCATCTGGGACTTTCCCTGACTCCAGTGATTTTTGAAAGAACACAGTCAGCGCCTCCACTATTCCCTCAGCCACCTCCCTCAGAACTCTAGGATGTAGCCCATCAGGGCCAGGAGATTTATCAATTTTTCGACCTTCTAGCTTTTCTAGCACTTTCTCTTTTGTAATGGCTAGCATACTCAACTCTGCCCCCGACTGTCCTTAATTGTTGGGACATTTGTGGGCAGCACGGTGGCACAGTGGTTAGCACTGCTGCCTCACAGCGCCAGAGACCTGGGTTCAATTCCCGCCTCAGGTGACTGTCTGTGTGGAGTTTGCACATTCTCCCTGTGTCTGCGTGGGTTTCCTCCGGGTGCTCCGGTTTCCTCCCACAGTCCAAAGATGTGCAGGTCAGGTGAATTGGCCATGCTAAATTACCAGTAGTGTTAGGTAAGGTGTAGATATAGATGTAGGGGTATGGGTGGGTTACGCTTCGGCGGGGCGGTGTGGACTTGTTGGGCCGAAGGGCCTGTTTCCACACTGTAAGTAATCTAATCTAATCTAATTACTCATGTCTTCCACTGTGAAGACTGACACAAAGTAGTTATTAAGTTTCTCAGCTATTTCTTTATCTTCCAGCACTAGCCTTCCTGCATCAATTTGGAACAACCCAGTTTCTAGTTTTGCTTCTCATTTGTTTCTTATGCATTGAAAGAAATTTTTACTATCATTTCTAGTATTACTGACTAGCTTACCTTCATATTTGATTTCCCAGTGCTCTCGGCTCTCTTTTTCTTTGATACATTTCCTGACTTCCTTTGTCAGCCATGGCTGTCTAACCCCTCCCCGGATAATCTTTCTTTTCTTTGAGATGAACCTCTGCACTGTGTCCTCAATTATACCCAGAAACTCCTGCCAGTGATGCTCTGCTTCCAGTCGATTTTCATCAGTTCCTCTCTCATGCCCCTGTAATTACCTTTATTTAACTGTAACATCATTACAGCCAATTTTGCCTTCTCTCTTTCAAACTGCAGACTGAACTCTGTCATATTATGATCACTGCCTCCTAAGTGTTCACTTACTTTAAGATCTTTTGTAAAGTCTGGCTCATTAGATAGAATTAAGTCCAGAATAGCCTGCTCCCTTGTGGGCTCCATCACAAGCTGTTCCAAAACGCCATCCTGTAAACATTCCATGAATTCCCTTTCTTTGGATCCACCAGCAACATTATTCACCCAGGCCACCTGCATATTTATTAATATGCATTAAACTATCTTACAAAGACTGGTAGTGAAATGTAACAAGGAGAAAGTGAGGACTGCAGATGCTGGAGATCAGGGTCAAAGAGTGTGGCGCTGGAAAGCAAAACAGGCCAGGCAGCATCCTCAGCTCTTCAATCAGAATAAGCCAATAAAATGATAAGGTTCAGCCTTTTGTTACTAACTTATCCCTGTCCACTTGTGCCAATCCGAATGCAATGATGTCTTTGAAATTAATGTCTTGTTTATATGTTAAGGCTTTAAATTTAATGGGCTTTAATAATTATTGAGCATATTGATGAATTCTGTTAATTCAGCTTGTGAGGCCCAGTTTGTCCCCATATGTAGTAAGCAACATTACTATGTAACAATATTGTCTACAAGAGAGTTAGTGAGAGTGAAGAAGCAGCCTTCAAGAGGAACTCTCACAAAGTAAATGATTTTGTGTATTCGGTGATGAATGAGCAGAGAGCAATATCACCTGGATATGTTGTGTGTGACTGTAAAGTAATACCATTCCTAAATCCACCACCAGTGATAAATCATCACCCCAAATAAATAGTGGTAAAATTAATTCCCTCTACTGAATTGTTTAACCTTCGACATAGCTTTAGAGGAAGTGCTGAATTGCAGAAAAGTCAACATCTCTTAACCCAAAAGATTGAATGTTGTGACAATTACAGATTTTAGAGATGGCTCATTTGCATTTGTGGCTTGTGTAATGAGTGGGTGTCATAGAGTCATGGACTGATAGAGTCATAGAGTCCTGCAGCACAGAGACATGCCCTTTGGCCCAAACCGGTCCATGACGACCAAAATTTGCGTCCACACTAACTCCATTTCCCTGCATTTGGCCCATATCCTTCTAATCCTTTCCTATCCATGTATTTGTCCAAATGCCTTCTAAATGTACCTGCCTCGACCACTTTTGCTGGCAGCTCATTCCATATGCATACCACAATCTGTGTAAAGACGTTGCCTCTTAGGTATCCTTTAATTCTTTCCCCTCTAACCTTAAACTGATGCCCTCTAGTCCTCGATTCCCCAATCCTGGAGAAAAAGACTGAGTGCATTCACCGTATCCATGCCTCTCATGATCTTATATAACTCTATAAGACCCCCCCCCTCAGTCTCCTACACTCTAAAGAAAGAAGCCCTAGCTTGTCCAGCTTCTCCCTATATCTTAGACTGCTGAGTCCTGGCAACATCCTTGTAGATTTCTTCTGCACTCTTTCCAGTTTAATAACATCCATCCTATAGCAAGATAACCAATACTGAACACAATACTCCAAGTGCGGCCTCACCAATGTCCTGTACAACTGCAACATAACTTCCCAATTTCTATACTTAATGCCCTGTTTGATGAAGGCCAGTGTGCCAAAAGCTTTCTTCACTGCCCCGCCTACCTGTGACTCTACTTTCAGAGAACTGTCAATGTGAACTCCAAGTTCCCTCTGTTCCACTAAGGCCCTACCATTCACCATGAAATTCCTACCTTCATTTGACTTTCCAAGATGCAAGACCTCACACTTAGCTGTATTGAACTCCATTTGCCATTTCTTGGCCTACTCCCCCAGCTGATCAGGTCATGCTGCAATTTCTGATAACTTTCACGGTCCATGATAACTATTTTAGTGTCATCTGCAAACTTACTAATCATGCCTTGTACCTTCTCATCCAAATCATTGATACAGATAACAAACAGCAATGGGCCCAGCACCGACCCCTGAGGCCCTGATGTTAACAAAGCATAAGCAAGATCAAACAATTGAAAAGAAATTGGAGAAATTCAACAGGTCTAGCAGCATTTATGGAGAGAGGGTGAGAGACAGCGTTAACATCATGAGTCTGATAGACTCTCCTACAAAACTAAAAAGGCCTGGAGAGTAACTTTTTTGAAGCAGAGAAGGAGGAAGGGGTATGAGTGGAGCAATTGGTGAGTGTGTCTGGAACAAAAGACAAAGAGGGCGCTCATGATAGTAAAGGAGTGGTAGAGATATAAAATAGGTGTTAAAAGGAAGAAATGGGTCAGATCTCAATCATTGTTTGTTGAGATATCTAAACTACTGAAACCTGTTTAATAAATTTCAGAGATTGAGACATTGTCAAAATTGAAAATCAGCATGTGAGCCTTAAAAATTGAAAACTCCAAAATATAATTGTAGAGATGCACAGGAACCAAAATTAATTTGGGACAGTTAACTTACTTCTGCAAACAACCAACCTTCATTCCCAGAAAAGTCTCTCCCACAACCATATCCTGTGGTGTAGTGGACAATGAAGAAGGTTATCTCAGGAACTTTGATCCTATGGGCCAACGGGTGACAAGTGGAGTTTAATTTAGATAAATATGAGCTGTTGCAGTTTGGTGAGACAAATCAGGACAGGACTTGGTGGGGTGCTGGGGAATGTCGCCGAACAAAGAGACCTTGGAGTGCAGGTTCATAGTTCCTTGAAGGTGGAGTCGCAGGTAGATAGGATAGTGAAGAAGGCGTTTGGTATGCTTTCCTTTATTGGTCAGAGTATTGAGTACAGGAGTTGGGAGGTCATGTTGCAGCTGTACAGGACATTGGTTAGGCTACTTTTGGAATATTGTGTGTAATTCTGGTCTCCTTCCTATCGGAAAGATGTTGTGAAACTTGAAAAGATCCAGAAAAGATTTACAAGGATGTTGCCAGGGTTGGAGGATTTGAGCTACAGGGAGAGGCTGAATAGGCTGGAGCTGTTTTCCCTGGAGCATCGAAAGCTGAGGGTGCTCTTACAGAGGTTTATAAAATCATAATGGGCATGGATAGACAAGGTCCTTTCCCTGGGGTGAGGGAGTCCAGAACTAGAGGGCACAGGATTAGGGTGAGAGGGGAAAGATATAAAAGGGACCTCAGGGGCAACCTCTTCACACAGAGGCTGTGAATGTGTGGAATGAGCTGCCAGAGGAAGTGGTAGAGGCTGGTACAATTATATTTAAAAGACATCTAGATGGGTCTATGAATAGGAAGGGTTCAGAGGCATATGGGCCAAATGATGCCAAATTGGACTAGATTAATCTGTGATATCTGGTTGGCATGGACGAGTTGGACCAAAGAGTCTATTTCCATGTTATACATCTCCCTGACTCTATCTCTATTAATTGACCAAGAATATTATCAGACACAATTGTCAAATATCAAATCTATCAAACAGTTTCCCAGAAAATCTCAACTTCCAGGCTTGTCAAACAAAATCTATCTTGCCTTTCATGATTTTCTTTTACAGGCCTGTAAATAACAATGATAGTAAAATATAGAGTCAATGCTGACATTTTGTGACCATAACAGTTTGACAGGCAACCATTAAACATGACCCTGTAACGATTGGAACGAGGTCAGCCAGGTTGATCTCATATAATATGAGTACCCTGATTAGGACTATGAATCTGGTCCAATCAGGGAGTTCTGGCTGACTGATATAAACAGGAGGGTACCGCAGTTAGGCGGTAGTGTGGGGGTTAAAAAAAAATTAAAAGGAAAATAAAAAGAAAAAAGAAAAAAGAGAAAAAGAAAAATGAAAAAAATAAACAGGAGTGTCAGGGGACTTGTTCACTCTAGGAGCCGGCTCTGTGCCGGCTGGGTCAGTGCCATATGCTGTCCACATATAAATAAAGGGTGACTTGGTGACAGAGTACCGGCCTTCATGGAGTTATTTCTATGGCAATGAGGGAAAAACACACCCCTGAGGAGATTCGCTTGCAACAGTCACCTTTGAATTGAGGTAAGCATTCTGGCATCATGCCGCTATTTGACAAGCTTGACTCATTCAATCCTGTCATCAAAGACTCAGTCCAGTATGTGGAAAGAATGCGTTATTTTTTCTAGGCAAATGACATTGAGACAGATGAAAGGCAATGAGTAATTCTCTCTGCATGTGGACCACAACTTTATCAGTTTTTAGGAGCCTAACTTACCCAGAGGCACCAGATATGAAAAGCTTTCAAGATTTGATGGATTTAGTTAAGGAATATTACAACTCATAAGCTTCCTCTAATTCTGAGACTATCGGTTTTACTGAACAGTTCAGAACCAGGGGAATCCGTACCCGGATTTGTGATGAGGTTAAAATGATTGGCAGAGGCATGTGATTTTGGTTTAACCCTAAGTGAGATGCTGAGAGACTGTTTGATAAGTGAGATTAATGATGTAACCATGCAAAAACACTTACTAGCTGAAGCCCAACTGGACATCAAAGAGGCATACAACTGGCTTTATCATTGGAAAATGTGTCAAGTGGAGCTCATGATCTACAGGCTATGCCAATGGACGTGGATACCCTCCCCAGGCCGACTGATCTTAATGAACACCATTTGAATGAAGCCTATTTCATAGCCGTTACTCAGGACATATCCTGAACAGAGAGACTCTAGGTCAGCCCATAGCAAAACCCTAAAAGAAAGCCAAGCCTCGACCAAACGGTTAAAATTTTCTAGAGGACCCAGGCAGGCAGGCCATTGTAAGTGATATCAGTACGAGGACCAAAGACAGCAAAAGAGTCCAACTAGGCCTGAATTGATTAAGAGAGCTCATAGGGTGATAACCAGGACAATGTACACCCTGGAATGTCCTCCTACTGTTGGGAACAAGGTGCAAAAGAAGAGGAACCCCACTCAGCGGGCAACAAGGCTCCCAGGTTTCACATGGCAGGTTTTACACTGGGCTCTGGCAGTCACCATCATTAGTGAAATTCCACCAGTGGCCTGAGGAGGCACTTGGGTAACCTTGAGTCAGACTCTTTGGGGTCACAGTTGGCCAAGAATTGATTAGCTCACCCGATGCCTCTCATGTCACTGGGTAACAAAGCAGTGGAAGTAGGTGGGCACTGTGCTGCTGTCATCTCACCCAAATTTACAAACCCTTCCCCTTTGTGTATTTGGCAATCTTGGTTGAGGAATAAATGTTCGAAGAACTTCTCTTGTTTTACCCAAAACAACAGCATGGGTACTTGTATATCTACGTGACAGCATTAATGTCTCATTGGCAGCATGATCCTCACTCCGTTCTGTGTTAAAGATTGGATTATGGAGTGTATGTTTGGAGCATGGCCAATGGATGTTGAACCGTGTCACTGAGTGGGCCGTCACATTCAGAGCAGGAAAGCACGGGTTAATTGTAACCAACAGCACCCTTTGGAAATATGATTCAAACAATGGGGGGGCATTTGGAAAAAGAGGTTGTGGCAAGATATAATGCCTGAAAAACATGGACACAGATGACCCAAGATGACATGGATGGTCAATATCAAAACATAGACTGGCCTCTAATGGGGCACATGGTGAAGGTAGTTGAGATTCACATTCAGTGGAGCAAGATCATATTGAGTGTTGTTAACCCTCAGAATGAAGAATAATCATGAAAGACAAGATGTGGTTAATCTGTCATGATTAAGAGATGAGGTCATATGCAGTATGCTTCAAGGTTTGGTGAGGTGATTGGGTTTCCAAAGTAGTCTATAATCTAGTCCAAGACTTTCAACCTCTGTGTGTCCGGCTCGCTCCTTTTCCATTCATGTCTGTCCTGAAGATGGGAGCTCTTGGGTTGGGAAACGGGAACCAACAGCTCAAGTGTGTGATGTGTGATGGCGACATAGAGTGGGACAGAACTAAGGAATGGTCAAAAGGGGTGTGTGGGGGGGAGAGTGAATGCAACACATTACAGCATGTTTGGCTGCCTCTTGGTCAGCTTACTGCTGATTATAACCAGCTTAGCTCCTTGCAAGGTCAAGACACACATTCACATTCATGAGTGAGACTCTGTGATTATGTAGCGTGTGTGAATTCTCTACTATCTGACACCCTTTATGCCACAAAGTTTGCCTGTCACATACTTTTAATCCTTACAGAAATAACTCCTGGACCATATAGTTTCACTGTCGTAGGTCCTTTGCCGACAGTGTATTATCTGATAATATTGTGAAACTTGCCCCAATATTGAACTTAAAATTAATGAGATATCCACTGACATAAGCCTCTTCTCGCTGAAATGATTGGCTTGGATCACCAGTTTCTCCAAGGATTGCATTTGATTTGTTCTTCCATTGTAAGTTACTCTACCTCGCCAGCATCTTTTTGTGAGGAAATAGTTGACCTTTTATCACAGTACCCTGCTTCTCCCATCTTCTGGAGGTAACTTATTGGTATAGCATTATATTTAAAAAGTGGGCATTGCTTGTGCCTGTGAGGTTTCGTTGCTTCAATGTATTGATGCTAGGGGTCTACTGAAAATGCTGTCGCAGTCACAGTATAATACAAATCAGGTACGTGGATTCCATTTACTTGAAGCGCTCCGGTGATTTATTTACAGTTGAACCAGCGAAGACAAGACAGAGTAATGTTTAGCCACATCCTTTGCCTAGGCTGCAGTAGAGCAGAGAGGTCATGACCTTATGTCTTAAAATGACATTGAGGCCATGCATGTTGAGCTTCCTAAAGGGACATCACTCTTAGAGCAATTACAAGAAGACCTTGGTTAGATCTGTCTCCTTTGAAATCCAGAGTTTCTCTCTACGCAAGTCCCTATCACATCATTATACTCAATGGAGCTTAATGTAAGCCTCATTATTAACTTTTTCAAACTCAAATACCCTATTCAACAACACAATTAAATACCTTTGCAATGCAGGGTCTCGTCACAACCCTTGAGTGCTCTTGAATTGAGAAGGTTGAGAGTTGATGTGATCCAGGTATTTAAGATGATTAGGGAATTCAATGAAATAGATATAGAAAATCTACTGCTCCTGAGGGAAAAAAACTTAGAACAGGAGAACATAAAATCACTAAGGTTTTAAAAGTAAAATAAGAAAATTGTTTGTCACGCAAAAAGCAATGGAAAAATGGAACTTTCTGTTGCGAAAGGCAGTGGATGACGGTCAATTAAAATGTTTAGAATTCAGATTTTTGTTGTGTAAATGCAGAACAAAAGCAGAAAATGGAATTGAAAGGCAGAACAGGCTTAATAGGCTGAATGGCAAAAGTGAGGACTGCAGATGCTAGAGATCAGAGTCAAGATCAGAGTGGTGCTGGAAAAGCACAGCAGGTCAGGCAGCATCCGAGGAGCAGGAAAATCCACATTTCAGGCAAAAGCCTTTCATCAGGATTGAGGCCTTTTGCCCGAAATGTCAATTTTCCTGCTCCTCAGATGCTGCCTGACCTGCTGTGCTTTTCCAGCACCACTCTAACCTGGATAGGCGGAATGGTCTCCTTCTGCCCCCATGTTCTTGTAATGGGATTCTGACTGTCACAGCATGGTTTACTTCATCACTAAATAGCCAGGCTGGTAAGCTGTAAATCTAGGATAATGCTGTGGGGGATGGAGGTTCAAATCATACCACAGCATTGGCGGAACTTAAATTCAATTAAATTGGACAAAAACTGGAATGTACAGCTAGTCTCAGTAATGGTGGCCAGGACAAGCATCGTTCATTGTTGCAAAAACCCCAGATGGCTCCCTCATACCCTTTAGGGAGGGAAATCTGCTATCCTGACTCTGTGTGACTCCAGCCCCACAGCAGTTCAAGAGCAATGATGGATGAGCAGCAAAATTTAGGATGGCGCGGTGGCTCAGTAGTTAGCTCTGCTGGCCATACTAGGTCAGGGACCTGGGTTCAATTCCACCCTTTGATGATTATCTGTCTAGAGTTTGCACAATCTCCTTGCATCTGTGTGGGTTTTCTCTGGGTGCTCTGGTTTCCTCCCATAGTCCAAAGATGTGCAGATTAAGTGAACTGGGTAAAGACAATGACTGCAGATGCTGGAAACCAGATTCTGGATTAGTGGTGCTGGAAGAGCGCAGCAGTTCAGGCAGCATCCGAGGAGCAGCAAAATCGACGTTTCGGGGAAGGGCTTTTGCCCGAAACGTCGATTTTACTGCTCCTTGGATGCTGCCTGAACTGCTGTGCTCTTCCAGCACCACTAATCCAAAATCTGGTTTCCAGCATCTGCAGTCCTTGTTTTTACCTCGTTGATTTTAACCCTCCTGCGAATCCTCTTGCAAGGATGCCTGCCTTGAAGAAGTTTTCCTCCTCTCTCTACAAGAATCTCAAGGTTAAGTGTACTGGCCATGGGAAATGCTGGGATAGTTGAGGGGGGTGGTTCTGGGTGACATGCGCTTTGGTCAGTCAATATTGGACCTAATGGCTTGCTTCCACTCTGTAGGGATTCTAAAATGTTTGGTCCTCACCAGCGGTGCCTACATCCCAAGAAAATTAAACATTAAATATTTACTTCCATGTAAAATACCTTTAATTCTCATCCAACAGATCGAATGCCTTCCCTTTTGCAGAATCATTATGTAATGGTACATTTCAGATGAGAGCATTTTAATGACAGGTAAAATTTTTGATCAATACGTGCAGTTAGATTATTCCTGCAGGCTTCGTTTTGCAGATATTTGATGGATTAAAGTTGATTACCGTACTTATGAAGTAGACAAACACTGCCTCTTGAAATTAAGTCCCTGTATTTGCATATTTTTTCATGTGTTTTTCCTGGTTTCTCCAGGCAAAGTCTTGGAGAAATTAATCTTGGTTAACAAGTTGCCTTTCCTAAATCTTCCACAATCCATTCCAGCCAGATTAGATTAGGTTCCCTACAGTTTGGAAACAGGCCCTTCGGCCCAACCAGTCCACACCGATCCTCCAAATAGTAACCCACCCAGGCCCATTTCCCTCTGACTAATGCACCTAATACTATGGGCAATTTAGCGTGGCCAATTCACCTGACCTGCACATCTTTGGACTGTGGGAGGACACCAGAGCACCCAGAGGAAACCCACGCAGACATGGGGAGAATGTGAGCAAACTCCACACAGACACAGCCTGAGGCTGGAATCGAACCTGGGACCCTGGTGCTGTGAGGCAGCAGTACTAACCATGGAGCCACCATGCCACCCCTTCTTCTGTTGCAGCAAGTACTGTATAATTGTGCAGCATACAGAAGTTAAACCAGGGCACTTTCTGCAACCCCCCGTATGCCCATCCCAAGTCCCCGCTTAGATTGATATCAAAGGTTCTATGGAAAGATTTTGAAGAAGCTTAAAGGGTTGTTAACTTTGCCAACCTTCCCTTTTTAAAGTCCCAACTATTCATTCTTCCATCAATATAATTAAAATCATGTTCATGGGCACCATTACCTTTATGCAGTGGGAGTTTGCTGTGGGCAAGTTGGCGACTGAGTTTCCTGCAATAGTGTCTGACCTTCGAAAGTACTTCGCTGCAAAGCATTGGCACCTGGAGGATCATCAACTCGGTGAAACAGGCTCTTTGGTCAGCTCGAAACTTGCTGGTCTTCCAGAGCAAGAAGTTGCTCTCAGCTGAGTGTTGGAGACTGGCACGTTCTAAGGTCCAGTACTACACAGATTCATAGAGATTCATAGAGATGTACAGCATGGAAACAGACCCTTCGGTCCAACCCGACCATGCTGACCAGATATCCAACCCACCTGCCAGCACCCGGCCCATTTCCTTCCAAACCCTTTCTATTCATATACTCATCCAAATGCCTCTTAAATGCTGCAACTGTACTAGCCTCCACCACTTCCTCTGGCAGCTCATTCCATACACATACTACCCTCTTTGTGAAAAAGTTGCCCCTGTGGTCTCTTTTATATCTTTCCCCTCTCACCCTAAACCTATGCCCTCTAGTTCTGGACTCCCCGACCCCAGGGAAAAGACTTTGCCTATTTATCCTATCCATGCCCCTCATAATTTTGTAAACCTCTAGAAGGTTACCACTCAGCCTCCAATGCTCCAGGGAAAACAGCCCCAGCCTCTATAGCTCAAATCCTCCAACTCTGGCAACATCCTTGTAAATCTTTTCTGAACCCTTTCAAGTTTCACAACATCTTTCCGATAGGAAGGAGACCAGAATTGCACACAATATTCCAACAGTGGCCTAACCAATGCCCTATATAACTACAACATGACCTCCCAACTCCTGTACTCAATACTCTGACCAATAAAGGAAAGCATACCAAACTCTGCCTTCACTATCCTATCTACCTGTGACTCCCTTTCAAGAAGCTATGAATCTGCACTCCAAGGTATCTTTGTTCAACAAAACTCCCTAGGACCTTACCATTACCAAGTCCTGCTAAGATTTGCTTTCCCAAAATGCAGCACCTCGCATTTACCTGAGTTAAACTCCATCTGCCACTTCTCAGCCCATTGGCCCATCTGGTCAAGATCCTGTTGTAATCTGTGGTAACCCTCTTTGCTGCCCACTACACCTGCAATTTTGGTGTCATCTGCAAACTTACTAACTGTACCTCTTATGCTCGCATCCAAATAATTTATGTAAATGACAAAAAGTAGAGGGCCCAGCACCGATCCTTGTGGCACTCCACTGGTCACAGGCCTCCAGTCTGAAAAACAACTCTCCACCACCACCCTCTGTCTTCTACCTTTGAGCCAGTTCTGTATCCAAATGGCTAGTTCTCCCTGTATTCCATGAGATCTAACCTTGCTAATCAGTCTCCCATGGGACATATTGAGGGACTCACTAAGAAGGAAGAAGGATTACATCTGAAACGTCGACTTCTCCACTCCTGATGCCGCCTGGCTTGCTGTGTTCTTCCAATCCCCTGTCTCGTCTACTGAGGGACTCACTTAAGCTTGGACCTGCTGCTGCAGTGGAGAAAGACCACCGCCCAACGTCTTCCTGTCAAAATTAAATGGGGGTCTGTTCAGTTAATAGACCTTTCCAGTGTCTCAAATGTATATAAATGTAGTCATGTTCAAGTAACAAATGCCTTGTGTTTGTTTGTTGAATAGAGTCAAACTTCAATGTTTGTATGTTTCTCCATATGCTAGAACTTTAGTGACTAAGTATGTATATATAAAGATATTTTTATGAAAAAATATATTTTTGAAATAAAAAAAGCAAAGCGTTTTGGAGGGTTGTGAAAGGCACTATATAAATTTAGTTACTCTTTTGGGTGGCATAACTCCATGTTGGATCTTCACCAATGGTTGGTGGCAGCTGTATCCTTTGGCTGCCAGTGAACTGAAGCTCTCCCACCTGCCTTCTCGTGGTTTTTATTCAATCCCTGCCCTGTCTGGGCCTCCCCACACATCTGATGTGGCATTGCTGCCAGTTAAATGGTGGCAAGCAGACCCTTTGTTCTATGTGCCAAATAGAACAGGATAGTGTCAAAATCATTCTGGTGTGAACTGGCCAGTTCCTAAAACATTGATAGCTAAATGTCAAATGTTACAAATCTAAACGTGAGGCCAGTCAGCCCAGTTAATTAATGCTAACTCTCTTCAAATCTCATCCACCCAGCCTCATAGTATAATTATTTCCAAATTTGGCTTCTTTTATCAGCACTCTGAGACAGATTTCAATTCAATCTCTTTGTATATTTCAATTCAATCTCTTTGTATATTTTCAGAATGAAAAATGTACAAAAGACAGTACAAAGAGATTGAATTGAAATCATTCTGAAAAATTTTGATTTCTTTTCCCGTCACTTAGTCTGGTCAGGAATTCCACATCCTAACGATCACTGGATGTTAAATAAAACTTGATGCAGGAAGTGATTCTGCAATTTAAAAGCTCTGTGAAACATATGGTGCAATCTTTAGTTATTATGTGAAATAAATTGTAACAATGCTGTCTAAAATAGATTTAAAATAGCAAATCAGTATCCTTTGTACTAACACAGAATTTATAGCATTTCTTAAGCCTTAAGGTTTTTTAAAAACATCTTTTTAATAATATTTACCCATTAAACTTGACTGCTTCCTCTGTGCATTGGAAAATGGAATAGGATTTGATTACTCGTAAGCCTCTTTTCTGCCAAGTCCAGGCTGGGTAAAACATAATTAATAGTTTTTATATAACAATCCAGTAAATATGTAAGTAACATAGAAACAAAAACTTGCAACACCTAAGGGAGATGAGCAAGAGTAGAGGAGGTTTAGTTAGAAATGCGTATTGTTAAATTTAATTGCCCTGTGACTATTATCGGCTGATGTATTTTTAAAAAAACTCAGGAAGTTAAAAAAATAGAGAGCAATAAAATGGAGAGGCTCCCATGAGGAGCTCTGTCATTTAGTGTGAAGTGACACAGCAGAGGCCCAACAATTAAATCAAGTGAAAGTGACTGGAGGGCTGCAATTTGATGGTGAAAATAAAATGCACAAAGGCTCGGAGGTATTAGAGACTGCCTCGAGAGCTGATCCAAGACTGGTACATGAGCTAGTCTGCACCTGGAAGCTGTTAGCTATTGTGCCCTTCCACATTTATGGCACATTCTGCCCCTCCCCACACCTTCATCGCCACTCCACCAACTCCCACCCTCTCCTTCCACACTTGTCTGGATCTCACATGCACTCACATACTGGGGGGAGGGGGATTTGCATTCTGAGGGAGTTAAACCATGTCACCGGCCCCAGTCAGATTAAGAGGAACTCATTTTGCATCTCCTCGTCCCCCATCAGAGCTGCTCCATTCAGAGTGAGTCTTATGCTGTCACATTGAGCCAAGAAAAATCACCAATCATTAAAGGTCTATAAAAATGGATAAAGCCCCCACAATCTCAGTAGCTAAAGTGTAATGTAATGGGAACAGAAGAGCAGGTGGCACTTTCATTGCTTCTTTTTATGGCTGTCAGTTCCCATAAGCAGTGGTAACACGTTGACGCTATGATAATATTCCATCAGTATATGGTTCATGGATGTAATGGTGTTAGAGGCATAGCTGCAGATGTTTTCAAAACTGAGGCTCACATTAAGGTGTTTTCTCATTGCCTTCTGGTTTATGGAGAGGTGGTAGCCTAGTAGCATTACTGTAAAACTGACAACGTGGGGACCCAGATTCGAATTCCATCCAGTGCACATCGTTAAGTTCAATGAAAGTCTGGAGTTAAGAATCTAACAATAACCCTAAACCTGCGGCTGAGTTTTGGAAAAATCCATCTGGTTCACTCAAGTCGCCTCAAGAAGGAAACCTGCCATTCTTACCTGGTTTGGCGGCATGTGACTCCAGACGGTCAGCAGATTCTCAACTGCCTTCTGGGTAATCAGTACTGGCCTACCTAGTAACATCCACATTTCATGAATAAAAGAAATCTCTGACAAAAAGAAGAGAATGTATTTTTGATAAACATAGAAAATAGGAGGCGAAGTAGGCGATTCAGCCTTGCAAGCTCACTCCACCATCCAATATGATCAGGGCTGATCACCCAACTCGGTACACCGTTCCCACTTTTACTCACTTTGATCCCTTTAGCCTAAGAATTAAATCTAACTCCTTCTTGAAAATGTTCAATGCTTTTTCCTCGACTGCTTTCTATGGCACAGAATTCCACTGGCTCACCACTCTCTGGATCAAGACATTTCTCATCACCAGAGTCCGAAATGGTTTACACCATATCCTTAGACTATGACCTCTGGCTCTGGACTCATTGGGAACATCTTTCCTGCGAGTACAATGGTTTTGCTCGAATTGTGTAATTTTCTATGAGATCCCACCTTTCATTCTGTTGAACTCGAGTCAAAATAATCCCAACTGATCTCATCTCTCTTCATACATCTGTCCTACCATCCCAGAAATCAGTTATTATGTTCCCTCTCTCGCCATAGTTTTAAGGCGTGCTAAGTATTATTTCTCAATCAGAGACAGCTGGTCATCCCAACATCACACTGGAAATTAAGTCTCAATGTGGCCGTTTCAATTTTGTGACATCCTTCAGTTTCGCTGAACTGTGGGACAATGCTTGTGGTAAAAGCTTGCTCCCTGTAAACAAATGTATGATGTTGTGGTGAGGTGGGGGTAGGGACAGTCTCAGTGCTGTCACTCCCAGATTTCCCACTGCCAACTGCATCGCTCTCCAGACAAGAGAGTCACTCGTTTGAATATCAATGTGTGAAGTCATCTGTCCCATAATTTATACACACTGACAGAGACTGTCCCAGGGTCTAGAATGAAATACTCTGGGGTTAATCTCCTTAAGCCGTCTCTAAATAAGAAGTTATACTGTTGTGCAGCCGAACCCCTTTAGTGAGAAGTTTCTCCCTTTGACAAGAATGAAAAAAAAAATCAGTTGTGGTGTCTGTCTGTGAATAATGCCGTTCTGTAGCAGCTCACTGTGATTGACTGAGCTCTCACTGACCTGCTGCGATGCAACGATTCAGGGTTTGTCAAGGCTCTGCAGGCAGTCAGATGTCAATGGTGTCTTGTTGTACAGGGGCTCTTCTCAAATCCCACTGTGTATGAGGGCCCTAGCGTGTTTTTTTTTCATTTTAAAACATGCTTTCAGAAACAAAACCGAATTTCCAATAGAGTTAAACTGGTCAGCTTACCAGGCCATTTGCACTCTGACCCTCTTTGTCTGTGCTTTTCAACAGTGTGCACACACAAACAACTGGTGAGTTCGGAGAAGCTCTGCCCAGCATGCCAAAGGAATGGGGAAATATGGAGAATATCTTTCTTTGATTAAAGGCACCCGATGGCAGCCTTGAGGGCGAGGAGGAAGTAGGCAATGATTTCCGCCTTTGACAATGATGCTCAAAGCCAAGAATGAATATAAAACAATCAGGGTGGAGTTAGGTAACCCCATTTACTACTTAAAAGACTGTTTAATTGAAGAGCAGTAGTATTTCTGCTAGTGGTATATGTTACTAAACCAGCAGTTGTTCCTCGTCTGGTTCAAGTAAGGGATGCCTTTTGTTTGTTTTGATAGAGTCAAACTGCAATATTTGTTTGTTTCCTTAATATGCTAATGTACAGAACGGAACTGCATTTGTGTCTATGTATCGATATAAAGACATCTTTTATGAATAAAGTATATTTTTAAATAAAAGAAAACTGGTGGTATTTGAAATTGCAGCATTATTTTTCAAACTGTATTGCTGTCGGAATCAGTATGCAGTTTGGGCTGGTTACCCCATTATAAACAAACTCCACCAGGATCCAAAGTACTGCGAGGAAAATCATGAACTGAGCTACAGTGAGAAAAGAAAGGAGCAAGTTAAATCTTACCTCATGGCTTTCAACGATGCAGCTCTTAGAGGTTTTCATTTGCCTATGGTAGTCATTAGTTGGAGATGTCGGTGTTGGGCTGGGGTGGACAAAGTTAAAAATCATCAACACCAGGTTATAGTCCAACAGGTTTAATTGTAAGCACTAGTTTTCGGAGCGCTGCTCCAAACCACTTGCTGAGAGGCATGGATAGGGTATATAGGCAAAGTCTTTTCCCTGGGGTGGAGAAGTCCAGAACTAGAGGGCATAGGTTTAGGGTGAGAGGGGAAAGATATAAAAGAGACCTAAGGGGCAACTTTTTCACGCAGAGGGTGGTACGTGTATGAAATGAGCTGCCAGAGGAAGTGGTGGAGGCTGGTACAATTGCAACATTTAAGAGGCATTTGGATGGGCATATGAATAGGAAGGGTTTAGGGGGATATGGGCTGGGTACTGGCAGGTGGGATTAGATTGGTTTGGGATATCTAGTCGGAATGGACGGGTTGGACCGAAGGGTCTGTTTCCATGCTGTACATCTCTATGACTCTATGACTATAATCTGGTGTTGTGTGATTTTTAACTTCTTTTGCCTTGGATTTGAAAATCATGGTTAATGTTAAAATGGCAGTTGGGGAAATAAGGGGTGACCATTTCAGAACGTGATGAGGTGACATTTCATGGAATATGTTGAGAAACCTTGTGAGAGCTTCTACTCCAGGGCAGAGGCCAGTTGGATTTTGTGTGTGGGGACAATCCGGAAAGCTGGAGTGTGTTGCACTAACCCTTTCTCATGATCATACTGAACAGTGGACCTGGTTTCAATGTTCAAGTGGACCAGACTCGTGCCTGTACCCAATGTTTCATTCAGAGATAAACCCAACAATAGGGTCTGTTAACCTTGTGGGTATATTTTGAAAAAATAAAAGTTATTAGCATCTGAAGAAGGAATAACAAGAGTGAAAATCGTGACAGATTTTGTGTGAAGGCAAATTGGATTTTGCAAACTTGCCTGAATGTTTTGATGGAATAATGAAGCAGGTTGATGAGAGTGTGCAGCTGGGGTTATGTATATGGACCTTTAAAAGACATTTCAAAAAGTATCACATAAGATCTGTTTGCAAAATCGAAGCTCATGGGATTGCAGGACCTGTGGCAATCCAGATACAAAACTTTCTCAGGGGCAAATAGTGTAGGGCTTTTCTGACGCATATTAATGACCTATTCTTCAGCATGCATAGAGTCACGTGACAGTTTACACAATGAGGACAACAGCCATTCACTTCTCAGTGGTCTTCATGGATCTCATAGAATATGAATTCCGTGATTGGGGCTGTTAACCTGGTCTAATCAGGGAGCCCTGGCTGACAGATATAAACAGGAGTGTCAGAGGCTCTGTTCACTCTGAGGGAGCAGGGTCAGTGTCATGCGTAAATGCAGGGTGACTTGGTGACAGGATATCAGCCTTCGTGGAGTTATTTCCCATTTCAACACCTCTCAAAAGCTGTTAAAAACTTGTACATCTCTATCATATTTCATCTGAAACTCTTGCATTCTAAGGAAGACAAGCCTAGCTTCTTCAACTAAACCTTATAACTAAGAAAGTCTCTCCCCAAACCACAGCCAATCCTTGGAACCATTCTGGTAAATCTTCTCACTTTTTTTCTACAATGTGGTGACTCGAATTGGACACAATACTCTAGTTGGTGCTTAACGAGACTTTTACAAAAGGTCAGCATAGTTTCCATGCTTTTGTACTCAATAGCTCTGAATTTGTTGGGAAAATATAGCACAGCAGCATCTGGTGGGCAGATTCTGCAATTACAGTCTGTCAAGTTTACAAAGGCAGATTCCATTATAAATATGGACAGGATCAACATGTGCTTCCCAAAATTTTTCTTGGTTGTAATTCCCCGGAGTTCACATCAACGCAGAATGGGGGTTAGGAGCATTGTTGAGCAAGGTGAGTGGACTTTAACTGCTTCGTGAGGAGTCAGCGTTGTTGTTGAACTTGGAGGAAAGGGTTGAAACTGTCTGTTTTTCTTTTCTGCAGCAAATCAAACATCAACGATGGTCTTGTGGGCATGCTTACAATTAGAAAACAAAGTTGCTGGGATTTAGAGGGGCCTTGCAGCTGCAACTCTCAGTCCAAGCTTGGAATGGCAGCCAATGCTGCCTCATATTCAAGGACTCCCAAACCTCAACTTACTACCTCAATCAAGGTCAACATCCACAGATTGGGTATTTGGGAAACTCCCAGAGAAAATTAGAATGTAAAGATGTATCAGAAATGACAGATATTTGAGTTTGTAGGCATGAAAAGCATCCAAATGTGGTAAGATATGAATTTTACAGAAGATACAAAGAGTCATACTGGACTCAAAGTGTACTCAGACCAGATCAATTTCTCCAGTATTCTGCGTTAGTTTCATGTTTTGATCACTAGCAATATTTTGCTTTTATCCTAAGATATGAACCTATTTTCTTTCAGTGATTCAGAAAGTAGATTTTCCTCAATTGGATTTGGAACATTTTGGACTGTGTGAGAGAATGAGAGTGTTCAGTTCTTATCTGAACCTACCCTGTTATCTATCTATTCACTAGAGGGGGCCCTATGAAGTTGGGATGCCCTCTGAGCATGTCTCTTTCCTCATCTCCATTTATTTGTCACATTTGGATATTCCAAGTGCCCATGTAAAGACCAGCAAAATCTATCCCAACGACATGCAACATTGCTCACAGGATGTTGCATATGTTAGACCATAAGACAATAAGAAATAGGAATAGGAGTGGGTTGTATGGTCCCTCATTTTCTGGATTAGTGGTGCTGGAAGAGCACAGCAGTTCAGGCAGCATCCAAGGAGCAGCAAAATCAACGTTTCGGGCAAAAGCCCTTCATCAGGAATAAAGGCAGAGAGCCTGAAGCGTGGAGAGATAAGCTAGAGGAGGGTGGGGGTGGGGGGAAAGTAGCATTGAGTACAATGGGTGAGTGGGGGAGGAGATGAAGGTGATAGGTCAGGGAGGAGAGGGTGGAGTGGATAGGTGGAAAAGAAGATAGGCAGGTAGGACAAGTCATGGGGATGGTGCTGAGCTGGAAGTTTGGAACTGGGGTGAGGTTGGGGAAGGGGAAATGAGGAAACTGTTGAAGTCCACATTGATGCCTTGGGGTTGAAGTGTTCCAAGGCGGAAGATGAGGCATTCTTCCTCCAGGCGTCTGGTGGTGAGGGAGCGGCGGTGAAGGAGGCCCAGGACCTTCATGTCCTCGGCAGAGTGGGAGGGGGAGTTGAAATGTTGGACCACAGGGCGGTGTGGTTGATTGATGCGGGTGTCCTGGAGATATTCCCTAAAGCTGTTGGGGATGTCTGTTAGGAGACATCCAGTCTCCCCAATGTAGAGGAGATCACATCAGGAGCAACGGATGCAATAAATGATATTAGTGGATGTGCAGGTAAAACTTTGATGGATGTGGAAGGCTCCTTTAGGGCCTTGGATAGAGGTGAGGGAGGAGATGTGGGCACAGGTTTTGCAGTTCCTGCGGTGGCAGGGGAAGGTGCCAGGATGGGAGGGTGGGTTGTAGGGGCGCGTGGACCTGACCAGGTAGTCACGGAGGGAACAGTCTTTACGGAAGGCAGAAAGGGGTGGGGAGGGAAATATATCCCTGGTGGTGGAGTCTTTTTGGAGGTAGCGGAAATGTCGGCGGATGATTTGGTTGATGCGAAGGTTGGTTGGGTGGAAGGTGAGCACCAGGGGCGTTCTGTCCTTGTTACAGTTGGAGGGGTGGGGTCTGAGGGCGGAGGTGCGGGATGTGGACGAGATGCGTTGGAGGACATCTTTAACCACGTGGGAAGGGAAATTGCGGTCTCTAAAGAAGGAGGCCATCTGGTGTGTAGTGTGGTGGAACTGGTCCTCCTGGGAGCAGATACGACAGAGGCGGAGGAATTGGGAATACGGGATGGCATTTTTGCAAGAGGTAGGGTGGGAAGAGGTGTAATCCAGGTAGCTATGGGAGTCGGTGGGTTTGTAAAAAATGTCAGTGTCAAGTCGGTCGTCATTAATGGAGATGGAGAGGTCCAGGAAGGGGAGGGAGGTGTCAGAGATGGTCCAGGTAAATTGAAGGTCAGGGTGGAATGTGTTGGTGAAGTTGATGAATTACTCAACCTCCTCACGGGAGCACGAGGTGGCGCCAATGCAGTCATCAATGTAGCGGAGGAAGAGGTGGGGAGTGGTGCCGGTGTAATTACGGAAGATCAACTGTTCTACGTAGCCAACAAAGAGACAGGCATAGCTGGGGCCCATATGTGTGCCCATGGCTACACCTTTGGTCTGGAGGAAGTGGGAGGATTCGAAGGAGAAATTGTTAAGGGTGGGACCAGTTCGGCCAAACGAATGAGAGTGTCGGTGGAAGGGTACTGTTGGGGACGTCTGGAGAGGAAAAAACGGAGGGCTTGGAGGCCCTGGTCTTGGCGGATGGAGGTGTAGAGGGATTGGATATCCATGGTGAAGACGAGGCATTGGAGGCTGGGGAAATGGAAGTCTTGGAGGAGGTGGAGGGCGTGGGTGGTGTCTTGAACATATGTGGGGAGTTCCTGGACTAGGGGGGATAGGACAGTGTCGAGGTAAGTAGAGTTGAGTTCAGTGGGGCAGGAGAATGCTGAGACAATGAGTCAGCCAGGGTGGTCAGGCTTGTGGATCTTGGGAAGGAGGTAGAACCGGGCAGTGCGGGGTTCCCGGACTATGAGGTTGGAAGCTGTGGGTGGGAGATCTCCTGAGGTGATGAGGTTCTGTCTGGTCTGGTCCCTCTCGCCTGTTCACCATTCAATAGGTTCATGGATGATCCAACATTCCTCACGTCCACTTTCCTGCCCTTTCCCATAATCCTTGCTTCCTCAAGAATCTATATCTCATCCTTAAATATACACACCGACTCTACCCCCACAGCTCACTGTGGGTTTGAAAGACTCACAACCCTCAGAGAGAAGAAATTCCTCCTTATTTCAGTCTTGAAATATGTGCCTTTTTATTCCCCAATGAGGGGAAACATCTTCTCAGCATTTACCTAGTCAAGCCGCTTATAAAGTTTGTACTTTTCGATGAGATCACCTCTCATTCTTCTAAACTCCAGTGAGTAGAATCCCAACTGTTTAAGCTTTGCTCATTAACCAATCGCTCCACACAAAGGAACCTTCTATGAACTGCCTCCATTGAAATGCTATCTTTCCTTAAAAAGGTGACCAAAACTGTCCACAGTACTCCAGTCGTGGTCTCACCAGCACCTTTTACAATCAGACTTCCCTACTCTTTCACTCTAACCCTCTTGTAATTAAGGCCAACACTCTACCAGCCTGCCTGATTACCTGTTGCCTCTGAGTTCTCGTTTTCTATGTTTCAGGCACAAATCCCACCAAGACCCTTTCTGCAGTTTTCCTCCAATTAAATAATACTCTGTTCTTGTGTTCTTCCTTCCAAAATTAACAACTTTGCATTTTCCCACATTATACTGCATTTGCCCACTTAATCAACTGATCAATATCTCTCTGTAAACTGTTTATAACCCTCTTGCAACCTGTTTTTCCACCTACTGCATTTTTTTTTCCTTCAGTCATTATTAATATACATTGTAAACAGTTGTGGTCTCAGCATTGACCCTTATAGAACTCCACTGGTCATGTGTTACCAACCTGAAAAAGGACCACTCACTGTTTCCTGCCCATGAGCCAGTCCTCTATCCATTCCAATATACTGCCTCCAACATTGTGGGCACTTATGACTTAACCTTTTGTGAGGTACATTGTCGAACGCTTTCTGAAAATCCAAATGCAAAATACTACTGGCTCCCCTCGAAACACTTGGGTTGAGACTTTGTTGAAAAACTTGAATAAATTGGTCAGATATGATTTCCCTTTCAGAGCCAACCTGACTCTACGTGATTAGATTACGATTTTCCGAATGTTCTGTTATTATTTCCTTAATACTTGATTCCAACATTTTTCTCAACAATGGGTGTTAAACTAATTGACCAATCCTTACCTGCTATTTGCCCTTCTCCCACTTGAATAGGTGTGTCACATTGGCAATTTTCCAATCCTCTTGTACTGCTCCAGAATCCCAGGATGTTTGGAAAATTACAACCAATGCATCTCCGAAGAACAAAAACGATGTTATCAATAAACTGTGACTGCAAATGTATTCTGATGAACACTGATAAAAATCACACAACACCAGGTTATAGTCCAACAGGTTTAATTGGAAGCACTAGCTTTCAGAGCGCTGCTCCTTCATCAGGTGGTTGTGGAGTACACCCCAGTTCAACACCGGCATCTCCAAATCAAGACTAGCTACTGCTTCCAATTAAACCTGTTGGACTATAACATGGTGGTGTGTGATTTTTAACTTAGTACACCCCCGTCCAACACTGGCATCTCCAAATCAAGACTAGCTAGTGCTTCCAATTAAACCTGTTGGACTATAACTTGGTGTTGTGTGATTTTTAACTTTGTACACCCCAGTCCAACACCGGCATCTCCAAGTCAAAAACTGATGAACACTAACAGCAACTGTGTCAGTGGGCTAACTGTATCCTCATGGTGAACCTATAGATTAGGCACTTTCTTTACAATCTGTAACATTCACGTCATTGGTTTTGGGCTCAGCCTGAGCATTGGATTTATGTAGCACCTTTCTCAACCTCAAGATATAGACCAAGCCTCTTTCCCTTTGTAGTGCAGTCGCAGCTTGGACCCTGCAAACTCTCATCAAACTCAGTACATTCATGATTGGATAATCTGTTTTAATCTAAGATTACTGGAGGAGCTCTGATCAAACAAGCGATAGGACAGGAAGGATGTGGTTTTATGTCTTATTTGGAAGACAGCCGCTCTGACAGTGCAGCATTGCCCAGGTACTTGGTATCAGCCTAGACTTTGTGCGAAGCGTCCAAACAGGCAGATGAAACATCGCAATTCAGCAGTAAAACCCTCATCTTATCGTCAGCCAGTCAATCAATGCAATGGATGGAGCACCAAACTTCATCTGAAGAGTCATATTGGACTCAAAACATTAACTCTGTTCCTCCCTCCACAGATATTGTCAAACCCGCTGAGTTTCTCCAGCACTTTCTGTCTTTAGTTCAGATTTATAGCATTTTGCCTTTATTAGCCTTTCTCAAACATTTTTCATTCCAGGAATTGCTTTCTAGGAATATAGCCTAACTTGATTTATGTTTTATTTTAACATGAGACAGCATGAAAAAAAGCAAAGGGACAAGAGGAAGGTCTGATTAACCTGAACACAAATCACTGCCTACTCATTCTCATGCACTTAACAATGCACAGTTCAAGAACTGATTAGCTCAATTTGATTATCATTCATTGCAGAGCTAAGAATGGGAGCTGGAACAGAGCAAATCAAAGAACAATGGACCATGAATGCGTCACAGGCTTCGTATTCCTTTGAAGTATTGGGCATTGTTGTTTTGTTAATGTCACTCAGTCCCTGAGGTATTTTCATAGAATCCCTACAGTGTGGAAGCAGGCCAATTAGCCCATCAAGTCCACACTGAGCCCCCAAAGAGCATCCCATCCAGACCCACCCCTACCCTATCCCTGGAATCCTGCATTTTTCATGGAGCATCCGGAGGAAACCCACTCAGACACACAGAATGTGCAAGGTTCACACAGGCAGGTAGTTATCCAAGGCTGGAATCAAATCTGGGTCCCTGGCGCTGTGAGACAGCAGTGCTAACCACTGTGCCACCCTCTAGTCAACCTGTTCAGAGAACATGATGGAGCAGTTGGGACTTGAACCCAGGTATCCTCACCTCCGATTTTTCTCAATCTACACATGTGCAACAAAAAAGCCAATGATAAAAAATCTTAGCCAAAAAACCTATTTTACTTCAGATTCTCTTATAATTACCAATATATACTGCATTAAGTTCCTTTCAGTTTTTTGTGCTGGCTAGCTTTTTATTCAATTTTCTCCCCAAAATATGTCTTGCAGATCAGCGAGGGTGGCACAGTGGCTCAGTGGTTAGCACTGCTGCCTCATAATGCCAGGGACCCAGGTTCAATTCCAGCCTTGGGTGACTGTCTGTGTGGAGTTTGCACATTCTCCCTGTTTCTGCGCGGGTTTCCTTCTGGTTTCCTACAATCCAAAGATGTATAGGCCAGGTGAATTGGCCATGCTAAGTTATCCGTAGTATTAGGTGGATTAGTCAGAGGGTGTTGGGTTACTCCTCAGAGGATTGGTGTGGACTTGTTGGTCCAAAGGGCCTGTTTCCACACTGTAGGGAATCGAATCTAATCGTGGTGTAGCTTTTTTTTAATTTGTGAATGTATCCCTTTTGTAATGACGATTGATATATCTTCTAAATATGATTGCAAGTTTTTGTTATGAATACAGGCAGTAAAATTTTGTAACTTCTCTCAGGCAAGGGTTTTTTAAAGGTATGCTGTTTGCTCATTAAGGAGTCAAACGCTGGTGTTGGAGATTAGAACACTCCCATTTCAGGTAGTCAGTACTCAAAGATCTGGTCCAGGCAATTGAATTAGAATTAGAATTAACTTTATTGTCACATGTAATGACATGAGTACAGTGAAAAGTTTACAAGTCACCACTTACAGTGCCATCCTAAATACCAAGTTATCTAGGTACAGTACAGCTTAAGTACAAATGCTGAGGAAGAAAAGTTTAAAAAAATAAAGAAATCAAGGAGTCCAGCAAAAAAAATTAGAAAAATAGAGAAATAAAAGAGGAGGCTGGGGTCTGTGACCTGACAGAGGTTTACAAAATCATGAGGGGCATGGATTGGGTAAATAGACAAGGTTTTTTCCCTGGAGTGGGGGGGTCCAGAACTAGAGGGCATAGGTTTAGGGTGAGAGGGGAAAGATATAAAAGGGATCTAAGGGACAACTTTTTCACACGAAGGGTGCTGCGTGTATGGAATGAGCTGCCAGAGGAAGTAGTGGAGACTGGTATTATTGCAACATTTAAAAGGCATCTGGATGGGTATATGAATAGGAAGGTCTTAGAGGGATTTTGGGCCAAGTGCTGGCAAATGGGTCCAGATTAGGTTGGGATATCTGGTCGGCATGGGTGAGTTGGACCAAAGGGCCTGTTTCTGAGCTGTCCATCTCTATGACTTTAAGAGTTCAGAACAACAGTCCTTCCAGCACAGGCTACACTGGGCTTCACCTTGAGGCCAAGAGTTCGATTCCCAAAAGCACGAACAGAGTTAAAGGAGTAGATCATTCAGCCCATTCTGCTCGTCCTATCATTTAATCAGAAAATAGCTGATCAGTGAACTGAACTTTACCCCTTAATACCTTTCCCTAACAAAAAAAAATCCAGTTAAACAAAAGAAACAAAGAACCATGGAGGCTGGAAATCAGAAACAACATCACTTATTGCTGGAAAATCTCAGCAGGTTTAGCAGCATCTGTGGAAAGAGGAAATAAAATGAATTTACAAGAAATAATTTTTGAAAATGAATGCACAGTACTGAGGTGCCCTTTTGAGCTACACAAATGAGTCAGGCCAGCCTGCATCATTCACAGGTTTTACCATCTTTGCTTTCTGGCCCAGCTCAAACTGTAATGTTATGCAACACACACACACACGCACGCGCGCGCACACACACACACACGTGCACACGCACACACGCACAGACAGACTCACTCACACACACACACACAAACACACACAGAGAGACAGACTCACTCACACACACATATACAGGCACTCACACAGAGAGAGAGACAGACTCACTCACCCACACATACTCACACATGCGCACAGAGACAGACACACACACAGAGACAGACTGACTCAGACATGCACACACACACAGACAGATACACACACAGACAGACTCACTCGCCTGCACATACACACACATACACATACTCACACACACATATATACACACACATACATATACTCACACACACATATATACACACACACACCAGAGACAGACTCACACACACACACACAGACACACACACACAGTCTGTGGCCTTTTGCCTATTTATTCCCTCCACAGATACTGTACTGCCTGACATGCTGTGTGTTTGCAGCATTTTGCCTTTTGTGTACAAAATAAATGAATCAACTTTTGAATTTAAAGAATTCAGGTTTGCTTCAACTCCATCTATTGGTTCCACCTCTTCTCAATACCGAGAGACACACATTTACGTAATGGATCTCACAATCTCTGGAAGTCTGAAGAACTTTACAGGTAATGACGGAATTATGAAGGGTTGCTGCTGTATACTGTAGAAAGTGCTGTAAAATAGATAAAAGAATCACATCTGCCATCTTTGACATATTTTCACTCAACTGAGGGTTTCCCTCCAACAGAGTTGAAAAGACCCTTGAACATATCCCTCCCATTTCCTGTATGCCTCTCACTCCTTCCTATCTCTCTCTGAGTTGAAAAATGTGGTGCTGGAAAAACACAGCAGGCCAGGCATTATCCAAGGAGCAGGAGAATCTCTCCCTCTGAACCAAGATAAAATTCTCCTCATCCTCATCATCTGTGCCACCAGCTGTCAAAATTCGACAGACCCCCCCCCCTCCAGAGTGCCCCAAACCAAATGTCCCTTTCCCTCACTTTCCACCATTTCAAAGGGACTTCCCATCTGCAACACCATGGATATCCATACCAATCCCCTTCTTGTACATTTTCCATGTTGGCATGGGAGATAAAACTGCTTCCCTTTCACCTCCAAAATATTTGGCCATTATTGAAAAAACATGCTTCAGTTACTGCTGAGTCCTTAACTCCCAGCAACTTTAAAAATCCAGAGGTCACTTGGCTGTTGAATTGTTGTTTATTAGAGTCTAGGCTACTGAAGGGAAAGACGCATATATTCCATTATCAAATCAGAATTACACAGAACAAAGTCTCCAATATAACTTCACTTCCCATTGATATTTGTAGAATGTATGCTTTGGCTCCTGCAGTTGGTCAGGATGAATTAACATAAGCCACTAACATTGTTAACTAGTGGATAACCATTTGGGTTCCTTGGTGCTCTTTCTCCACGCGTCAAGAGAAAAAGAATATTTTTGAGTCTTGTTTTGTGTGAAGCATTATTCATTTTGCAATAAATCAAAACTTGAAACGGGCCCAGCTCACATTTGGCCAGATCAAACAAGCCAAATTCGCAACAGCTTGGAGTTCTGGTCTACATTTGAACTTGCCCTAAATTTCACCTCTCAGGGGAAAGCTAAAATGCCAGTATGACCACCCCCCCCCCTCAGTTTGTCCTCTGATACAGATCATATTACAGTTCCTATCGCTGGATCCAGCTCAGACCTCAATATCCCTTACTTTGCAGCTGGGACTACAGTTTGCAAAGTGCATCTTTGGCTGTGAAGATGTTACAGGATGACCAGCGGTTGTGAAAAGAACTTTGTAAATTAAGGTTTTTATAGACTGTAGATATAATAATCTCAGAGATAACTCAGAAATAATGCTGACTTATTCAAATTTCAGATGTCAGAGTCAGTTCAAATCCCCAGTGGCTTGGGATTTGCAAGCAAACTAAAATTAAACTTCTGTCATATTGGAGAAACAACTGTCCTTCATTCATGACAAAACACTGAGTTAAATAGTATACTGGATGAAATGGTTTAAAAATTAGGAAGTGTCATTTTTAACACTGAGATGACCTGCCAAGGGAAGTGGTGGAGACTGGTACAATTGCAACATTCAATAGGCTTCTGGATGGGCATATGAATAGGAGGGTTTAGAGGGATATGGATCAAATGCTGGCAAATGTGACTAGATTAGTTTAGGATATCTGGTCGGCATGGATGAGTTGGACCGAAGGTTCTGTTTCCATGCTGTACATCTCCACAACTCTATGCAGAGAAAAGTCTTTTCCCACTGTGGTCGTTAATCTGTGAAATCCTCACTCTGAACCAGCAGTGGGAGGCTGGGTCATTGAACGCGTTCAAAGCTACTTGAGACCTTTTCTTGGCAAGACAGTCAAAGATTATGGAGAGTGTAGGAGTATGGTATAGACAGAAAAAGGTGCAGCCAGATCAGCCATCATCTTGTTGAAGAGCAGAGTAAGCTGAAAGGGTCAGGCAAGTTCCTCCTGCTCTTCATTATTGTCTTCCCTTAAACTGTGGGCAGTTTTCAACCTGCTGCCAAGGCAGGCAATGCCATACAAGCTGCTTGAATTTCAGACCTGTTGGATTCCAGGTACCCTTGGCACTGACCTGGCTTCTCTCTTCCACTGGACTCTGAGAACAAAGACTCAGTGGTTAGCACTGCTGTCTCACAGCACCAGAGACCCAGGTTCAATTCTAGCCTCGGGCGACTGTCTGTGTGGAGTTTGCACATTTTCCCCATGTCCGTGTGGGTTGTCCCTGGGTGCTCCGGTTTCCTCCCACAATCCAAAGGTGTGCAGGTAGGCTGAATTGGCCATGCTAAATTACCCATAGTGTTCAAGGATGTATAGGTTAGGTGCATTAGTCAGGGGAAATGTAGAATAATAAGGTAGGAAAATGGGTCTAGGTGGGTTACTCCTTGGAGAGTCGGTCTGGACTGATTGGGCTGAATGGCCTGTTTCCACACTGTAAGGATTCTATGATCCCATTCTGCTTTGCTAGGTTCTCATTCTCCTTGCTTTCAAATTTGTCTAACCTGCAGCAAATATTCCTGCACTCACAGTATTTTCTAGGTGTCTTTAGTTTCTCTAATGCTTTGTTTTGTTCTCCACTCAACAATTTTAGAGATTATCTTGTCTCTTCCCGCCTTCGCCTTGCTCATCCTTGTTCGTCCCATATATCTTCTGATAAAAAGCCTTGCATTTATGTAGCACCTTTCATGACATCCCAAAGCAGCGAATAGTGTTTTTGACTATAGTGTGTGAAACATGGCCGTCTGTTCATTCATGGAAAACTCCCAGAGTGGTGAGCAGATGATAGCGGAGCTAAGGGCATAACGGAAAGTCGCTGGTTTTAATGATAGAGAACACCCCACACCCCAGGCCAACATCTTGGGGAGATGGGTTCAAATCCCACCACAACAGAAATCAAGTTAAATGGCGGCATGGTGGCTCAGTGATTCACACTGCTGCCTCACAGTGTCAGGGGCATAGGTTTGATTCCAGCCTCGAGCAACTGTCTGTGTGGAGTTTGCACATTCTCTCCGTGATCTGCTCTGGTTTCCTCCCACAGTCTAAAGATGTGCAGGTTAGGTGAATTGGCCGTGCTAAATTGCCCTCAGTGTTCAGGGATGTGCAGGTTAGGTGCATTAGTCAGGGGTAAATGTAAAGTAAAATGGTAGGGGAATAGGTCACTCTTCGGAGGACTTGTTGGGCCAAATAGCCTGTTTCCACACAGTAGGGATTATATAATGTTTTATGATGTTGATTCAGGGTCGAATATTGACCAGAACAGAGAGCTAATACTATGCACATGAATATGATTAGATTACCTACAGAGTGGAAACAGGCCCTTCAGCCCAACAAGTCCACACCGACCCACAACCCACCCAGACCCATTCACCTACATTTTCCCCCTTCACTTAACACTACAGTCAATTTAACATGGCTAATTCACCTAACCTGCACATCTTTGGATTGTGGGAGGAAACTGGAGCAGCCAGAGGAAACCCACACAGACACTGTGCAAACTCTGCACAGAGTCACCTGAGGTGGAAATTGAACCTAGATCTCTGGCACTGTGAGGCAGCAGTGCTAACCACTGTGCCACCGTGCCGCCCTATCTAAGGTTAGAAATAATTGGAAGGCATTCATAGAGGGTTTCCAAGACTAATCTGTGGAATGCATAGAGGAAAATAGGAAAGATTAGACTGGTTGGGTTTGTATCCATTAGAGTGTGGAAGAGTCAGAGAGGAATTGATTGGCACATATCAGACCCTGAGGAGTTTTGAGGAGAAAGTGAGGACTGCAGATGCTCGAGATCAGAGCTGAAAATGTGTTGCTGGAAAAGCGCAGCAGGTCAGGCAGCATCCAAGGAGCAGGAGAATCAACGTTTCGGGCATAAGCCCTTCTTCAGGATTCCTGAAGAAGGGCTGATGCCCGAAACGTCGACTCTCCTGTTCCTTGGATGCTGCCTGAACCTGCTGCGCTTTTCCAGCAACACATTTTCAGCCCTGAGGAGTTTTGACAAAGTAGATGTGGAGAGGATTTTTCCTCCTCTGGGAAGATTTTATATTTGGGATCACTGTTTAAAAACCAGGATGGTCCATTTCAAACCACAATAAGGTGCCATTTTGCTCTCTGAGGATCATGGGTCTTTAAAACTCTTTTCCCGAAGAGGCTGTGCAAGCAAGAATCCTTGAATCTTTCCAAGAAAGCGTCAGATAGATACTTGTTAAACCAGAGGGTGAAAGGTTAGCAGGAAGGGGATGGGAATGTGGATGTGAGGTCATGATCAGATCAGCCATAACCTAACGGAATGGCAAAGCAGACGAGAGGGGCTGAATGGCCTGCTCCCGTTCCTTGTTTGTATTTTTTCTCAAGTCACATAAAAAGGGCACTTGGGGCCTAGGTTTAATATATCATTCAAATGAATGGATCTCCAACAGAGGAGCTCACCCTCCGTGGCATGTTGACATCTGTGGAGTGAGGCTTGACTTCTGACTCTGAGACAAGTGCCACTGGGTCATGACTGATGAAGTGTTTCACATGAAAGGTTATTCTTTCCCTGAGTCACAGACCTGCGTGGCTGAAGGGATGAGGTTAATATGCAGCTAGACTAATGGGGGATAATATTTGATCATGTGGAACTGGGGCCTGAGGGGTAAAAAGGCCTTGAATGGAGTCTTGCTGGACCAGGTCTCTGTAAAGAGTGTAACTAGTTAATAAATGTTCATTAGTGTGCACTCGTCTGGTTTCCAGCCCTCGTCTATCAAAAACAGCCAGAGCCCAGTCGTGATATTTATACAACTTACTGAGAGCCTGCAGCATTTCTTATTTCCTCACAACAGGCCTTTGTCCTCTCGTTCATTGCCAGTGTTTGCTGCTGTAGTATTAACACAGGCGTGCCTTCAGTTACCTAAGCACCAACCTCTGGAATATTCTCTCTAAGCATCTCTACACATCTCTCCTTCACTTTCCTTCTTGAATACAGCCCTTAAAGCCCACAGTTTTTTGGTCATTTGTCCTAATTACATGTAGTCTGGTGCTTCAGCTCCTTTAATATTTGCCACAGCTGCAAGTATCTTGGAAGTCTGTGTGAGGCAATGACTTCCATACCTATGGACCTTCCGAGAGTGCCACAACTTAGAGGGAACAAGGCCTTTGTTTTCTTTTTATTCGACAGTGCTCCTTCGATGTGCCTAGCTGGGGACATCCCCATGATGTTAAAAGTGCTACACAAATGTAAGTTTTTGTTGTTGCAGTACAATGCTGGTGCACTCCCCCACTAAACAAGAAGCCCCACTCCATGGTCATGCTGCCATGGATATGTTAAAGGCTTTGAGTTTGATTTTCACAGTGGACTGTTAAGGGGAGATTCGGCCACTTTCAGCCACTTCCTACAGTCACACACATATAAAGAACTGCAGTTTACCCTGCCCCATCCCAGCTAATTGACAAGTCTACACAAGGAAACTGTTTACCTTAACCACACTATTAGTGAAGCAGAACAATTAGTGCCAAGTCTTAATAGCAGCACTTCAAACAAAACCTGTAGACCAGCTGACAAAGAGGCACACTACTTCAAAGCTCTGTGGAAAGCCAGTAATCTTGAAGCCCCCAGGGAACAGCAATGCCTCAAAAAATCACAGACAGCCCCTTTTTCTGATCAGGATCCTTACCTGCCATTTTACACACAATGCATGTTGTTAACGTGAGACATTCAGCTCTCTTGCAGGTAAAGGTTTAAGCTTTGTCTGATTAACAGTGCATAAACACATGCCAGACCCTCTCACAAAGACATTTATAAACTGTGAAGTGCACAGGAAGGCAGATTGACCGTAAAATAAACAGAATAGTTTTGCATTGATGGCATAATAGGGAAAGCACACACTCACATAATTACTGGCTTCATGGATCCATTCAAAGACTATCATTGATTAAAAAGAATCAATGATCTGGCCAAATTTTTCTTTGAAGCGTGGAGGTAAAAATCTTGGTGGAGTTGAAATGTGCTTAATCACTGCAGAGATCTCGTGACCTTCAGCAATGAAGTCACCATGTTCAAAGTCAAGGACATTTCAAAGTCTTTCTGTCTCAGGTTGCCTCCGTTCACCTTCCCCCTCCCACCCCTGGACAATTATTATATTACTGAAACAAAACAAAGGGATGTTCTGCTTTTGCAAATTTGGACTTAAAAGACACTCCTTACACACACATATCTTTTGCAGAAGATATTTGAAACCTATTTAGTGTATGAATAACAAGAATATTTGAGACCAAAGATTGAAATTCTTTCACGAGCTTTCTGTTGAAATCACTGCTGACTGTGGAGGCTCAAAAGGCACAGTCTCTGTGTTGTGTGTTAAATTGTATGTGAACAGCTGAGAATAAGCACAGTTCCTTTGCTAAACATTCCTTGATACCACTTCCCGAACCTGTCTTTCTAATTTTTGTTTCTTCATCCTCCGCTGAGGATTCTCTGTGGCTGACAAAGCCTCCAAATTCGTCGGCTACATTTCCTTTATCTTTGCTCCCTCCCTTCACCCACCGGGGAACTCTTAAGCTATACAATGCTAAATGTTTTCCCGTCTGTAACTTGACTATGACTCTTCAAGATAGCTGTGAGATCTGAGTTGGAGAGTTGTGGGGGAGAGATGAGGTTGAGCTGTTCGAGAGTGGGAACACAGTGCTCTAACTCAGGCACAGCTCCACAGAGGCAATGGCTGCATTGAAACTCGCAACCATAAAAGGGTCAGCTCGCAACCCCTCATGAGCCCCCACTTTTAGAAACCCTGCCCATACCAGTTCCTTTCTGTTGTTCATTCACAGAACATGGGCATCGCTGGCTGGGCTGGAATTTACTGTCTGTCCCTAGTTGCTCTTGAGAGGGTGGTGCTGAGCTGCCTTCTTGAATCGCTGCAGTCCAATTATCGTGGATGGTCCGCAATGCCCTTAGAGAGGAAATTCCAGGATTTTGACCCAGCAACAGTGAAGGAACGACAATGTATTTCCAAGTCAGGACGGTGAGTGGAACTTGCAGATGGTGCTGTTTCCAGCTCTTGTCCTTCTATATGGTCATGGTCATGTGCTTGGAAGGTACTGTTGAAGGAGCGTTAGTAGGGCAGCACAGTGGCTCAGTGGCTAGCACTGCTGCCTCACAGCGCCAGGCACCCAGGTTCGATTCCACCATCGGGTGACCGTCTTTGTAGAGTTTGCATGTTCTCCCTGTGTCTGCGAGGGTTTCCTTCGGCTCTGGTTTTCTCCCACAGGGAGGAGGAAGTAAGAACCGCAGATGCTGGAGATCGGAGTCGAGAGTGTGGTGCTGACATTTTGGACATTCCTGATGAAAGGTTTATGCCCGAAACATCAATTCTCCTGCCCCTTGGATGATGCCTGAGCTGCTGTGCTTTTCCAGCACCACACTCTTTCCTCCCACAGTTCATGCTAAATTGCCCCATTGTGTCCAGGGATGTGTAGGCTAGGTGGTTTAACCACGGGAAATGCAAGGTTACAGAGATAGGATGGGGGAGTGGGGTGCTCTTTGGACAGTTGGTGTGGATTTGATGGGCTGAATGGCCTGCTTCCGCAGTGTAGAGATTCTATGAGGTGCTGTAGTGCATTTTGTAGCTAGTATATGCCCTGAGGGGAGTGAATGCTAAGGTGGTGGCTTGGGTGTGTATCCAGTGGGCTGTTTTCTTGGATGGTGTTGAAGTTCTTGAGTATTGTAGAGCTGGACACATCCAGGCAAGCGGGGAGTATTCCAATACACTCCTAACATGTGCCTGTAGGTGATGGGCAGTCTTTGGAGAATCAGGAGGTAAGTTACTCACTACAGAACCTCCAGCCTCTGACCTATTCTCATAGCCGCTGCATTTAAAAGGCTGATCCAGTTTCTAGCTGTTTCTGGACTGATAAATGGCGAGTGACATTCAGACCGTTCCTTGGCTGTGATCATCTTCAACAAGAGTCGAATTAGCCCTCCCTTTACATTGGTGTTTGATGTCATTACCATCGGAGACTACCCCATTATCAACTTTGTGGATAGTACCTTTGCCTAGAAACACGCGCTGTCTGCCCTGGTGACACACATGGCTGAATTTCAGCATCTCCTGAATGATGTGGGCAATGACTAATCAGATGGGGAAGAGTGATAAGGTCAGAACAATGAGATTCCTGATGTCAAAGGTGGTGGCTTGGGTGGCTTTGAATGGCGAGATGAGAATGTCATTCGTGAGCACGAGAATAGAGACTTAATTGAATGCGTTAGTGTCTCATCATTGCCTATTCTCACCCCTATTTTATTCAGTTTGCTATTCTCCCATGGGCCGGAAAAATTTAGATGGTGCCAGTTCCTGACCGACTGAAGTGGTTGAAGAAGGCAGCTCACTACCACCTTCTCAAGGGCATTTATAGATTAGATTCCCTATAGTGTGGAAGCAGGCCATTTGGCCCAACAAGTCCACATTGACCCTCCGAAGAGTAGCCCACACAGACTCATCCCCCTACTCAATATTTTACCTCTGACTAATGCACCTACCACAATGGGCAACTTAGCGTGGCTAATTCACCTACTCTGCACACCTTTGGATTGTGGGAGGAAACCAGAGCACCCAAAGGAAACCCACGCAGACACAGGGAGAAGGTGCAAACTCCACACAGACCAAGGCCGGGAATCAAACCCAGGTCCCTAGCGCTGTGAGGCAGCAGTGCGAACCTCTGAGCCACTGTGCTGCCCCACGGATACTTTCCAGCAAGCCAGGCTGCATCCCATAAATGAATAAATAAAAAGCTCAGGCCTGAATATTGTCCAGGTCTTGATGCATATGGACGTGGACTGCTTCAAAATCTGCGGAGGAACGAATATTGTGCAGTCATGACTGAATGCTCATTTACTGACCTTAGCATGGAGGGAAGGTCATTGAGAAAGGAGCTGAAGATGACTGAGGCTAGGACTCTGTCCTGAGAAACTCTCACAGTGATGGCCTGGTGCTGAGATGATTAGCCTCCAATATCCACAGCTAAATACATCTGCCCATGTTTGACCAAACCATAAGAAACAAGAACTGAACCAGCTTGGTACAGTTTTCATCAAAGGTTATGAAGGATCTAATGCCTCGACTCTACCTGCCTGTACTATCCCATATCCTTTAGTTTCCTCAGGATCAAAAGTATATCGAAATCTGCCTTGAAAATTAATCATTCACTGAGCATTCGCTGTCCCTTGGAGACCTCATTCCAAAGAATCACAACAGTAAAGTGGAGAAAGTTTTCATTATCTTAGTCACAAATTGATCGCCCCTTATTCTGAATCTGTGACTCCATCTTCTCAAACCAACTAAAAATTCACTGAGCATTTACCCTGTCTAGGCGATTAAAATTTGCACGTGTTTATTAAATTGCCGTGAATTCATCCCAACTCCAAGAGGAAAGGTCCAGGCTACTCAGACTTTCCTGAGAGGTTAGCCCTTACATCTGAAGGACCAATCTCGTGAAGGTGCGCCTATACTGGCACAGGGGTATACACTCAGGAGGAAGTTGTCCTGGGGGTCCTCAACATTGACTGCGGATCCAATGAAGTATCATGATTTCAGGTTAAACATGGGCAATGAATCAGTGCTCCTCCATGTTGAACAACACTTAGAGGAAGCACTGAGGGTGGCAAGGATGTAAAATGTACTCTAGATGGGGTATTTCAATGTCCACCACCAAGAGTGCCTCAGCAGCAGCATTACTGATCGAGCTGGATGGGGTCTTAAAGGATATAACTGCTAGACTGGGTCTGCAGCAGGTGGTGAAGGAACCAACAAGAGGAAAAAAGATACTTGACCTCATCCTTACTAATCTGTCAGCTATGGAAGCATCTGTCCATGACAGTATAGGTAAAAGTGATCACCGCACTGTCCTTGAGACAAAGTCCCACCTCCACATTGAGAGTACCCTCCATCGTGTTGTGTGGCACTATCACCATGTTAAATGGGACAGACTTCAAACCAATCTAGCAGCTCAAGATCCGGGCATCCACGAGGCACTGTGGGCCATCAATAGCAGCAGAATTGTACTCCAGTAGCCTGGTATATCCCCCACTCAACCATTACCATCAAGCCAGGGGATCAACCCTGGTTCAATGAACAATGCAGGAGGGATTGTCAGGAGCAGCACCGGGCATACCTGAAGATGAGGTGTCAACCTAGTGAAGCTCCCAAACATGCCATGCAGCACAAGCGACAAGTGATAGACAAAGCTAAGCGATCCCATAACCAATGGATTCAATCTAAGTTCTAGAAACCTGCCACATCCAGTCTAGATTAGTTACAGTGTGGAAACAGGCCCTTCAGCCCAACAAGTCCATACCGACCCTCCAAAGAGCAACCCGCCCAGACCCATTCCCCTACATCTAACACTACAGATATTTTAGCATGGCCAATTCACCTAAATTGCACATTTTTGAACTGTGGGAGGAAACCCTCACAGACAGGGGGAGAATGTGCAAACTCCATACAGATAGTCGCCTGAGGCGGGAATTGAACCGGGGTCTCTGAAACAGTGAGGCAGCAGTGCTAACCACTGTGCCGCTGGTCAAAAAAATGTGGTGAATGATTAAACAACTCATTGGAGGAGGAGACTCCACAAATATTCCCATCCTCAATGATGGAAGAGCTCAACACATTAGTGCAAAGGTTAATCTATCTCAGCCTCTTCCAGTGATCCCTGGCATCATAGTACCAGCCAAATTGACTCATTTCACATAATATGAAGAAATATAGAGAATTAGGCAGGAATTTAAAAAGGAGGTCCTCGAGAGTAATACTATCTGAAATACTCCCTGTGCTGTGAGCCAGTGAGGCTAGGAGTAGGAGGATAGAGCAGATGAATCTGTGACTCAGGAGCTGGTGTATGGGAGAAGGATTCACATTTTTGGATCATTGGAATCTCTTCTGGTTTGGAAGTGACCTGTACAAGAAGGACGGATTGCACCTGCATTGGAAGGGGGCTAATATACTGGCAGGGAGATTTGCGAGAGCTGCTCGGGAGGATTTAAACTAGCAAGGGGGATGGTGAGGAAAGAGATCAATCTGAGACTGGTACAGTTGAGAACAGAAGCGAGTCAAACAGTCAGAGACAAAGCAGAGAACAAGGTAGGATTGATACATTAAACTGTATTTATTTAAATGCAAGGGGCCTAACAGGGAAGGCAGATCAACTCAGGGCATGGTTAGGAACATGGGACTGGGACATCATAGCAATTACAGAAACATGGCTCAGGGATGGACAGGACTGGCAGCTTAATGTTCCAGGATACAAATGCTACAGGAAGGACAGAAAGAGAGGCAAGAGAGGAGGGGGAGTGGCATTTTTGATAAGGGATAGCATTACAGCTGTGCTGAGGGAGGATATTCCTGGAAATACATCCAGGGAAGTTATTTGGGTTGAACTGAGAAATAAGAAAGGGATGATCGCCTTATTGGGATTGCATTATAGATCCCCCAATAGTCAGAGGGAAATTGAGAAACAAACTTGTAAGGAGATCTCAGTTGTCTGTAAGAATAATAGGGTGGCTATGATTGGGGACTTTAACTTTCCAAACATAGACTAGGACTGCCATAGTGTTAAGTGTTTAGATGGAGAGGAATTTGTTAAGTGTTGACAAGAAAATTTTCTGATTCAGTATGTGGACATACCTAACTAGAGAAGGTGCAAAACCTCACCTACTCTTGGGAAATAAGGCAGGGCGGGTGACTGAGGTGTCAGTGGGGGAGCACTTTGGCGCCAGCGACCATAATTCAATTAGTTTTAAAATAGTGATGGAAAAGGATAGACCAGATCTAAAAATTGAAGTTCTAAATTGGAGAACGGCTAATTTTGACTGTATTAGGCAAGAACTTTCAAAAGCTGATTGGAGGCAGATGTTCGCAAGTGAAGGGACGGCTGGAAAATGGGAAGCCTTCAGAAATGAGATAACAAGAATCCAGAGAAAGAACATTCTTGTTAGGGTAAAAGGAAAAGCTGGTAGGTGTAGGGAATGCTGGATGACTAAAGAAATTGAGGGTTTAGTTAAGAAAAAGAAGGAAACATATGATAAGTCTAGACAAGAAAGATCAAGTGAAGAGTATTAAGATAGTAGGAGTATCCTTAAGAGAAAAATCAGGAGGCCAAAAAGGGGCTCTGAGATAGTTTAGGCAAATAGAGTCAAGGAAAATCCAAAGGGTTTTTACAAATACATTAAGAACAAAAGGGTAACTAGGGAGAGAATAGGGCCCCTCAAGGATCAGCAAGGCGGCCTTTGTGTGGAGCCACAGGAGATGGGAGGAGATACTAAACAAGTATTTTGCATCAGTATTTACAGTGAAAAGGTCATGGAAGATATGGAATGTGGGGAAATAGATGGTGACATCTTGAAAAAGGTCCATATTACAGAGGAGGAAGTGTTGGATGTCTTGAAACACATAAAAGTGGATAAATCCCCAGGACCTGATCAGGTGTACCCTGGAACTCTGTGGAAAGCTAGAGAAGTGATGCTGGGCCTCTTGCTGAGATATTTGTATCATTGATAGTCACAGGTGAGGTGCCGGAAGACTGGAGGTTGGCTAACGTGGCGCCACTGTTTAAGAAGGGTGGTAAGGACAAGCCAGGGAACTATAGGCCAGTGAGCCTGACATCGGTAGTGGGCAAGGTGTTGGAGGCAATCCTGAGGGACCGGATGTACATGTATTTGGAAAGGCAAGGACTGATTAGGGATAGTCAACATGGCTTTGTGCGTGGGAAATCATGTCTCACAAACTTGATTGAGTTTTTTGAAGAAGTAACAAAGAGGATTGATCAGGGCAGAGTGGTAGATGTGATTTATATGGACTTCCCTAAGATGTTTGACAAGGTTCCCCATGGGAGACTGGTTAAATCTCATGGAATAAAGGGACAACTAGCCATTTGGATACAGAACTGGCTCAAAGGTAGAAGACAGAGGGTGGTGGTGGAGGGTCGTTTTTCAGACTGGAGGCCTGTGACCAGTGGAGTGCCACAAGGATCGATGCTGGGTCCTCTACTTTTCATCATTTATATAAATGATTTGGATATCAGTAAAAGGGGCATTGTTAATAAGTTTGCAGATGACACCAAAATTGGAGGTGTAATGGACAGCGAAGAGGGTTACCTCAGATTACAACAGGATCTTGAACAGATGGGTCAATGGGCTGAGGAGTGGCAGATGGAGTTTAATTTAGATAAATGTGAGATGCTGCATTTTGGGAAAGCAAATCTTAGCAGGATTTATACACTTAATGGTAAGGTCCGAGGGAGTGTTGCTGAACAAAGAGACCTTGGAGTGCAGGTTCATAGCTCCTTGAAAGTGGAGTCGCAGGTAGATAGGATAGTGAAGAAGGTGTTTGGCATGCTTTCTTTTATTGGTCAGAGTACTGAGTACAGGAGTTGGGAGGTCATGTTGCAGCTGTACAGGACATTGGTCAGGCCACTTTTGGAATATTGCATGCAATTCTGAAGGATGCAATTCTAACGGAAAGATGTTGTGAAACCTGAAAGGGTTCAGAAAAAATTTACAAGGATTATGCCAGGGTTGGAGGATTTGAGCTACAGGGAGAGGCTGAAGAGACTAGGGCTGTTTTCCCTGGAGCATTAGAGGCCAACAAGTGACCTTATAGAGGTTTATAAATCATGAGGGGCATGGATAGGATAAATAGATAAGGTCTTTCCCTGGGGAGGGGGAATCCAGAACTAGAGGGCACTTAGGGTGAGTAGGGAAAGATATAAAAGAGACCTAAGGGGTAGAAGGTGATAATTGTATGGACCGACCTGCCAGAGGATGTGGTGGCGGCTGGTACAATTGCAACATTTAAAAGTCATCTGGATGGGTATATGAATAAGAAAGGTTTGGAGGGATGTGGGCCAAATGCTGGCAGGTGGGACTGGATTGGGTTGGGATATCTTGGTCAGCATGGATGAGTTGCACCGAAGGATCTGTTTCCATGCTGTACCTCTCTATGACTCTATGACTCTAGTTAGAGGCGGTAGATACCCAAAGGCTATGGGCCTTGACAACATTCTGACAATAGTCATGGAGACGTTGTGCTCCAGAACTTGCCGTTCCCTCGCCAAACTCTTCCAATACCGTTGGAACATTGGCATCTACCCGATAGTGTGGAAAATTACCCAGATATGTCCTGTGCATAAAAAGCAGAACAAGCAGAACAAATCCAATCTGGTCAGTTACTGCCCCATCAGTCTACTCTCAATCATCAGTAAAGTGATGGAAGGTGTCATCAACAGTGCTATCAAGCAGTACCTGCTCAGCAATAACGCTCAGCAGTGACGCCCAGTTTGGGTTCTGCCAGGATCACTCAGCTCCTGACCTCATTACAGCCTTGTTTCAAACATGGACCTAAGAGCCAAATTCCAGAGGGAAGGGGAGAGTGACAGCCCTTAACATCAAGGCCGCATTTAACCGAATGTGGTGGTATGAGCCCTCGCGAAACTAAATTCAGGGGCAAACTTTCTGCTGGTTGGAGTCGTGCCTGGCACATCAGAAGATGGTCTCAGTTGTTGGAGGTTAGTAATCTCAGCTCCAGAACATCTCTGCAAGAGTTCCTCAGGATAGTGTCCTAGGCCTAACCATCTTCAGCTGCTTCATCAGTGACCTTCTGTCTATCGTAAGGTCAGAAGTTGGGAGGTTCACCGATGATTGCACAGTGTTCAGCACAGCTTGTGACTCCTCAGATACTGAAGCAATCCCCTTGCTCAAGTGCCACAAGATCAGGACAATATCCAGACTTTGGCTGACAAGTGGCAAGTAACATTCAAGCCACACAAGGACAGGCTATGACCATCACCAATAAGAGACAAGGCAACCACCGTCTCTTGACATTCATTGGTGTTACCCCACTAACAACATCTCGGGAGTTACCATTAGCCAGAAACTCAACTGGACTCACCACATAAGCACAGTGGCTACAAGAACAGGTCAGAGGCTAGGAATACTGTGGGGAGTAACCCACCTCCTGACTTCTGAAAGCCTGTCTACCATCTACAAGGTACAAGTCAGGAGTGTGACTTGCCTGGCTGGGCACTGTTCCAACAACACTCAAGAAGCTTGACATCATCCAGAACAAAACAACTCAATTAATTGGCATCACATCCACAAACATCAGTCCCTCCACCACTAATGTTCAGTAGCAGCTATGTGTACTATCTATAAGGTTCACTGCAAAAATTCACCAAAGATCATTAGACAGTACCTTCCAAACCCATAGGATAAAGTCAGGACTGCAGATGTTGGAGATCAGAGCTGAAAAATGTGTTGCTGGAAAAGCGCAGCAGATCAGGCAGCATCAAAGGAGCAGGAGAATCGGTGTTTAGGGCATAAGCCCTTCTCATGACTACTTCCATCTAGAAGGACAAGGGCAGCAGATACAGGGCAACACCTGCAAGTTTCCCTCCAAACAGTTCACTGTCCTGACTTGGAATTGTGTCACTGTTCATTCATTATCATTGGGTCAATATCTGAGAAATCCCTTCCTAATGACATTGTGGGTGAACCCACATCAGGAGGGCGCAGTGGTTCAAAAAGGCAGCTCACCACCACCTTCTCAAGGGGCTACTAGGGCCGGGCAGTAAAGGCTGGCCAGCCACTGATGCCCACGTCCCAAGAGTAAATTAAAAAATATTTCAAGGCAGGAAAATTCATTCTTCGGTATGAGAGCAAACTATTTTCTTAATTGCTTGTCAAACCTTCATGCCATCCTTTGTGGATTCATGTACTATATGTGGAGAAGAGTTTCCTAAGAAATCCAAATTTTAGACTATTTCCCCAAGACTTAGATTCCCAACAGTAGAAAGAGTCCACCACAATCTACTCTACTTGCTCACCTTACTTATTGTCATGACCACACATCAGCCATGGTAACAATGAATGGTGGTGCTGGCTCGAAGGGCCGAATGACCTACTCCTGCACCGATTGTCTATTGTCTATTGTCTACCATAACCATCGATCACCAAGGACATATTCGGCTTATAAGTGCCAACAGTGTTTAAATATACAGGGCCAAAATTACTGTCGATGTAAATGGGTGTAGGGAGGAACTCTAGAATGTCCCACCCGTGGGAGTCAAAGAAGCTTCAAAGGGACAAAATGCACTACTAACTGAACTGTAATGTCTTGGGAGTTATCTCAGACTGTGAATATGATGGATTGCAAAAAGACAGTGGTCAGGATGTGAAATATGTCTTGAGTCTTCCATTTTCAAGAATACATAACAGCAGGGGTTACTAGTCAGTTTGATCCTGTTCTGTGCTGATTAGCGAAAGAAGGTGCGCTGGTGTGCTAACGTACACATGTGGACCAGCCTATGTTCAAGCACTAGAATACTGCAATGGTCACAGTTAAATCACTGGTCACCCCTGCATTGCAGGTAACGAATGTGTTCATTCTGAGTGCTAGAAGCCAGCTAGCCGAAAAGGAGAAGGAGACAAAGGACTCCCTTATTCTGAATGCTGCTAACTAACTACCATTGAAAGGAAATAGGACAAAAGGGGAGGCAATTACCTCATGGAAGGATCACTGGACTGTTAATCTAGTGACACAGGCAATGTTCTGGGTATCCAAGTTCATGGCAGATGGTGGAATTTCAAGTCAATTAAAACACTGGAATTAAAAGTCTGACAATAATAATGAATCCATTGTCAATTGTCAGAAAAACCCATCTCATTCATTAATGTCGTTTAATGAGGAAAACTGGCATCCTTACCTGATCCGGTCTACATGTGACTCCAGACCCACAGCAATGAGGTTGAGTCCTAACGGAGCCTCTGAGAAATTAGGGATGGGCAATAAATGTTGGTCGAGTCACTGACGCCCTCATCCCGTGAGTGAACTAAAAAAACTGACCACAAGAGCTTTCAAAATGTGCGGCACAGTGGCTTGGTCATTCGCACTGCTACCAGGGTCCCGGGTTTGATTCCACCCTTGGTTGACTGTTTCTGTGGAGTGTGCACGTTTGCCCTGTGTCTATGTGGATTTCATCCAGGTACTCTGGCTTCCTCCCACAGTCCAAAAAAAATGCAGGCTAGGTGGGTTACCCAGGGGATGTTGTCAGGACTCAAGGGTCTATGTTAGAGGGAGAGATTGGACAAGCTAGGAATTTTTTCTTTAGACATAGGAGACTGAGGAAGGATCTTATGGAAGTCTATAAGATCATGAGAGGCATGGAAAGGATGAATGTACTCAGTCTTTTTCCCCAGGGTTGGGGAATCGTGGACTAGAGGGCATCAGTTTAAAAACAACGAGGTAAAAACAATGACTGCAGATGCTGGAAACCAGATTCTGGATTAGTGGTGCTGGAAGAGCACAGCAGTTCAGGCAGCATCCAAGTAGCTTCGAAATCGACGTTTCGGGCAAAAGCCCTTCATCAGGAATAAAGGCAGTGAGCCTGAAGCGTGGAGAGATAAGCTAGAGGAGGGTGGGGGTGGGGAGAAAGTAGCATAGAGTACAATAGGTGAGTGGGGGAGGGGATGAAGGTGATAGGTCAAGGAGGAGAGGGTGGAGTGGATAGGTGGAAAAGAAGATAGGCAGGTAGGACAAGTCCAGGCAAGTCATGGGGACAGTTACTAAGCTGGAAGTTTAGAACTAGGGTGAGGTGGGGGAAGGGGAAATGAGGAAACTGTTGAAGTCCACATTGATGGGCACATTGAAGTCCACATTGAACTCTATGGGCAATTTAGTACAACCAATCTATGTAAACTGCACATCTTTGGATTGTGGAGGAAACCAGAACACACAGACACGGGGAGAATGTGCAAACTCCACACAGACTCTGTGGCTGGAATTGAACCCAGGTCCCTGTGAGGCAGCAGCTAACCACTGAGCCACCATGCCACCTCACCGCTTAGGAGGATATGGGCCAGGTGCTGGGAAAGGGGGTTAAAATAGGTGGACATTTTGGTCGGCATGGACCAGTTTGAGGCTAAGGGCCTGTCTCCATAGTTCTATGAGTCGAAATGCAGGGTCACAGGGGGCAGGTCTGGGTAGGATGCTCTTTGGGGGCTGGGTGAGGACTTGACGGGCTGAAAGGCGTGCTTTCACTCTGTAGTGATTGTATTCTATGATTCGTCTATGATTTCAGCTAATCTGCAAAGCCAAAAATCCCAAAATTCACTGTTGATCTATCAGCCTTCTTCATGAAGATCGATGGAGATGGATCCATGCATCTCTTAACTATTATCTTTCTTTGGACACATGCCTGAATTCTAATCCTTTTGTTTGGAGGTTGTGCTGTTATTGATTTTCATGTTTAGGAGCTAATAAACTCAGTCTTTTGTTCACTCAAGAAAGCTTGGTTAAACGAGCACCTCTTAAACCTAAGCTTGTACAAGTCTGGGAGAAAGGTATACAGAAAGTAAGGGCTCTTTTGTAAACTTATCTACGTAGTGGCCCAGTGAGGAGGTGGGTAAATAGAGAAGGGGAGTCAGTTTACCCTTCCTCACTTGGGAGCTGGTCACCCTGGGGTGTTTTATTTTGAACCCTTGTAACTTGGAAAGATGCTGGGGTTTAGCTTAAAGACTATCCAATCATGTTTTGATTTGGAGGTGCCGGTGTTGGACTGGGAGGTACAAAGTGTGGTGTTGTGTGGTTCCTAACTCAATCATCTCTTAACCTTTTAAATATCTCCTTTCGAAGGTGCAATGCCTGTAATCACTCACAGTAACTCGAGGTGTGATCTCAGGGTTTGTACAGCTGAAGCATGACAGCTACTCCTGTGTGTCTTATCTTCTCGAAGTAAAAACCAGCATCATTTCAGCCTTTTTGATTATTTTCTGTGCCTATTCGTGAGATTTTAATGATCTATGAAACAAAAGCTTCAAGTCTTAGATTAGATACAGGCCCTTCAACCAGCCACCCATCACCACAGGCAATTTAGCCTGGCCAATTCACCAAACCCACACATCGTTGGACTGTGGGAGGAGGCCCACACAGACACAGGGAGAACATGTAAACTCCACACAAACAGGAATTGAACCCAGGACGCTAGCACTGTGAAGCAGCACTGCTAATCACTGAGCCACCATGGGGTTTTTGAGAATTGCTTGTCTCTTACCACATTTGCTTCAAGTTAAAGTTGGGATGTTAAACTATAAGTCACAATGCTCTTCTTGGATCTCTACAGCTTCTAGCTTTCCATTACAAAGTACCCTGATGTATCATTATTTTTAACATAGATTATTGCATAAACCAACCCAGCATCTGAAGTAACCCTAATTTACTAACTCCAAAAATCACACTTTTTCATATAATTGTCCATATAAAATGAACCCCAAACCCTCTATTTTTTGACTTTGAAGTCCTATATTCACAGTCATAGTCAGTCCCCATTATTCGTGCCAAAAATGCATTTTTACTTAGCAGTGCCTTATCATTGGGTGCAAGAGATCAGGTCAGAATTATTATGGTTTGTTACAACTTTGTGCGAGGTTTTAAGACGTGCCCACTCTTTGTATTGGATACTGACGATAATGCATTTGATGGGTTTAAAATGTTTTGATCATGATTAAAAGTATCGCTGTACAGTTAAGTCATTCAATAAACTGCATTGCATTAATTTAGTATGATTTAGCTGTGTTTTTTTTGCATTTCAAAATGACAACCACTCACACCCACGCAGCAAAACCTTGCAGGAGACCACGAATCATATACTGCTAATTAGTGAACCTGTCTATTATCCCTCCTCTCTGTTTCCTGCCGATCAGCCAATTTCCTAAGAAGGTCAAAGGTTTACCCCCAATCCCATGAACTTCAACTTTAACAAACTGTCTCACATCAAATGCCTCTGAAAGTTCACATAAATAACAATTTTAGACATTTCCTTGTCCAATATTTTAAGGAATACTTCAAAAAACTGAATCAGATTCATCAAGTCTGACCAAGTCTTGAAATAATCCATGCTGGCTCTCCCTGGCCAGCTTCAAATTTTCAAGTTGCACAGTTATCTGTTATTTAAACATATGTTTTCTCAAATTCTTGACAACAGATGTTGTCTTTCTGTAGTTTTCCTCTCTCAATTCTCTTAAATGGGGAAGTGAAATGGAGTCATAGTCATAGAGTCATGCAGCATGGAAACAGACCCCTCAGCCATGCTGTCCATAATCCCAAATTAAACTAGTCTCACTTGCCTGTGCTTTGTCCATTTCCCTCCAAACATTTCTTATTCATGCACTTATCTAAATATCTTTTAAATGCTGTGATTGTACCTGCAACCATCACTCCTCTGGAAGTTCATTCCACATAGGAATCTGTTTCTGGGTAATAAAATGGCTCTTGCCTTTTTTTTGGTAAAAATATTTATTAGCAATTTTTTTTTAACTTTACAAACATATAAAATTATTGAAAAATACAATCAATAACAAGTATCAGTATAATAAAGAGAAAAAAACCCCCACAAATTACAATACAACTACTGTATACTAACTACTAACCTAACCTATTATACAAAACAAACCCTAACACTGTGCAAAGCAACACCAATAAATGAGTAAATAACTAATAGATAAAAAAAAGCAAAAGAAAACACAAAAAAAATCCACAAAATACAAAACAGCTATGCTCAGTGCAAAGCCCCCAAACAAAGGAATGGGAGCATTGTATATATAGCTGTATTAACCCCCTCCAGGGCCCAGGGCTCGACAAACCTAACCATCCTGGCTAAACAAATGCCCTAGTTAAGATAACTGACAAATCTATATCCAAATAACTCAAGTAGGGCTGCCATGTCTTATAAAAATGGTCTGTTGTGTGGTGCACCATGTTTGTAAAAAAGTCCAAGGGAATGTGCTCCATAATTAATTTCTGCCATCCCAGCAAGCCCGGCAGGTTCTCAGACATCCAGTTCATCAGAATATTCTTCCGTGCACAGTATGCAAGAATATTAAATAGTTTCTTCCCGTGCCCGTCTAAAGATGGGAAATTCGGTAGACCTAAGAGGAGAGATATCGGGTCTACTTTGACTTCAGTCCTCAATCCCCTCCCTATCTCTCCTGTCACAGCACTCCAATAAACACGCAGCCTGTGGCCTGTCCAGAAGCAATGGATAAGAGTACCTACACTTATTTTACATTTGGGGCACACTGAAGATGCCCCTTTTTTAAACTTCACCGGATGATCCAGTATCAATAAACTCTGTGCAGAACTTTTAACTACGTAGCTCATGTCCTAATACAGATTGAGATCTTTTGAGCATTCTCCCATATGTTCTCCCATGTTTCAGAAGAGATCTCCACTCCAAGTTCCTGCTATCAGACTTCACATAACCAATTAATATCCTGCCAGGCCCTGCCACTCAGCAGGTGATAGAGGGCGCTAACCGAAAGGGTGCTCGTGGAGCGTAGCAACATCCTCTCTGTATCGGGCTGATAGGGTTTAGTGAGAAGCGTAGTCTTCTTCTGGATGAAATCCCTAACCTGAAAAAAAACGGAAAAGACCTCTGCTGGTAACCCGTATTTGCGGCTCAGTTGCCCAAAAGACATCATAGCTTCCCTCTTAAACAAGTCTCCCAAACTAGAAACTCGCTGCCCATAGTTTGAACCCTGAGTCCATCGTCCCTGGTCGGAACCCTGACATGCCAACTATAGGTGTAAGTGGTGAAGTCTTGGATAAACAACCCTCGCTCTGATGCATCGCCCTCCATGCCTTGACCGTACTAATGACAATGGGGTTCCAGCAGTGGTCCATAACTGTCCTCATCTTTTCCATGAACAACAGGTTAACAAGAGGGCACTTTGCTTGGGAGGCCTCAATATCCAACCAAATTGAGTTTGGATTGTTACCTACCCAATTACAGCAGGGAACTCAAACGATACCTCCTGACGTCTGGAAAATCAACTCCACCTCCTCCTTGGGGCAACTGTAATTTAGTAAGTTTGATGAGGGGTCGCCCATGATGCCAGACAAAGGAACCAAACTATCCCATAAGCTTCCGCAATATTGACCTCGGAAACATTATAGGGAGCATACGCTTTGCTTTATAGGGATAAAGCAAACGATGAAGAACATTCATCTTAATGTGAGATATTTGGCCCAGCCATGAAATTGGAAGAGCCTCCCATCTCTGGAGATCCCACCTAATATTGTCGAGCAAGTGAGCAAAGTTAGTCCGAAATAACAGATCAAACCTGGGGGTAATAAAAATGCCTAGATTCGAAACCCTGCCCATGATCACTTAAAAGGGAACTTAGGGCCACCTTCACTTCTGGCACATCCTTAAGGTTCCCCAAAGGCATAGCCTCTGATTTTTCAAAGTTAATCTTATATCCTGAAATAGCCCCAAATTAATTGATACATTGTATCAAATGGAGTACAGAGGTCATCGGGTTTGATTAAAACAGAAGGACATCATCCGCATACAATATAATCTTGAGTGCCCTCAATCCCACTTACGGAGCGGTTATGTGGATGTTCTAACAAATGGCCTCTGCCAGCGGCTCTATCACCAACAAAAACAACGGTCAGAGGGGGCAGCCTTGCCGACTACCCCGACCAATCCTAAAATTCCCAGACTTCACCCCATTGGTGATGACCGTGGCCAGAGGGTGGCGATATAAAATCTCCACCCACCGAGCAAAGACCCCACCCAACCCAAACTGTTCTAAAACATAAAAAAGATACGGCCATTCCACCTGGTCAAATGCTTTCTCTGTATATAAGGAAATCACCAACCCCTGAATCGATTGTTGCTGACAAACTTGGACCACATTCAGCAACCTTCTAATATCATTGGAGGACCTACAGCCCCTTATAAAGCCTGTCTGGTCCTCTTTAACAATATGGGGCAAAAGCTTTTCCAATCTCAGCACCAGAATCTTGGACAGAATCTTGAAATCTGAATTCAATTGAGAGATGAGCCTGTATGAGGCACAATCCTCAGGAACCTTCCCCTTCGTAAGAATTAAGGAAATATTAGCTTCTCTCAAAGATGGTGGTAGGCGTTCATGCATATTTGGAGTGATTGTACTATCTCCAACATCGGCCCTGACAGAATCCCTATAAACTCCTTATAAAACTCACCCGGGAGACCATCAGGGCCAGGCGCTTTCCCACTCTGAGGTTGCCTAGCTACCTCCTGTATTTCCTGGACTGTCAAGGGGGCATTAAGGAGAGAGGCCTGTTCCAAAGTTACCCCTGGGAGGTCCAGGTTCTTAAAAAAGGCATCCATTTTAGCCCTCTTGTCCTCGCAACCTTCAGACCGATACATTTCATAGTAAAAACTCCAAAAAGCCTCATTAATCCTCTTGGTTCCCAGGCTAAATACTTCCCTGGCCTATCCATATACTCGAACAGCCCTTGTCTAGCAAAAGCAAGTTCTTTCTTTGTGTTTTGTGTCAGTATTAAGTTCAAGACAGCCTGGAGGGCCGTGATCCGCTCTCAAGTAGACGCTGCTATTCCTCCTTCTATCGTTTCTGGCTTGCCGAATCGGAACTAGCTCATCCCCGAGCAAAGGCCTTAGCAGTCTCCCATAGTATGGACTGACTACTAGCCGTGCCTGAGTTGATAGTCAAGAATTCCTGAAACTCCTTCCACAAATATTCCACAAATTTGGAATCCTTAAGGAGAAAAGGGTCCAAACGCCAGTGCCGCAAACCTCGCCCTTCACTCTTGGCCTTAACCTCCAAATATACTGCCGTGTGATCAGGGATAGCTACATTCCCAATTTTACAACCCATAATCGAATCCAGAAGGGCCGAGGGAGCCAGAAAAAGATCAATCGTCGTGTGACATTTATGTGGGTTTGAAAAAAAGGTGAAGTCCCTACTGGTAGGGTGAAGACATTTCCAAATATCCACCAGCCCCAACTCCTCACATAAGTCAACCACCTGGTTGGCCCGCAAAGAAATAGTTGGGGGCCCACAAGGCATCCTGTCCACTGTCGGATCCAAAAGACAATTAAAATCCCCCCTATAATAATGTCCTGTGTTCCGAGGGCACTCAGCGTAGAGAAAGCACTAATCAAAAATTTGAGGGGATACGCCAGAGGATAGTAGACATTTAAAATGCCATATTCCTCCCCATGCATCAGGGCCTTAAGTCACACAAACCAGCCCTGCTCATCTTCTGCTCAGCAGTTAGCACTGCTGCCGCACAGTGCCAGGGTTCTGGGTTTGATTCCTGTCTGTCTGTGTGGAGTTTGCACATTTTCCCTGTGTCTGTGTGGGTTTCCTCCCACAATCTAAAGCTGTACAGGTCAGGTGAATTGGCCATGTTAAATTGCCCACAGTGTTAGGTGCATTAGTCAGGGGTAAATATAGGGTAGGGGAATGGGTCTGGGTGGGTTTTTCTTTGGAGAGACCGTGTGAACATGTTTCCACACTATAGAGAATCAAATCTTTCACCTGCTCTAATAATGTGAAGGGAAGATTTTTCTGGGTAAGTACTGTTGCTCCCCTACGTTTAGTAGTAAAGAATGAAAAGAATACCCGGTTATAACCCCCTGTTTTAACTTCAGGTGTTCCCCATCATCAAGATGGGTTTCCTGCAACAAAGAGATATCAACCTTTCCCTCTTAAGACTAGAAAGTACTTTTTTTCATTTTAACAGGCAAATGACTTCCCTTAATGTTCCAGGTGCACCATTTAATAAGACACTTAGCCATATCCCCTTTCAGAGACCCTTGAACCCCTGGAAGGGAGAACCCTGCTTACAAAGTGTGGAGCACACGTACATAAAGATTCATAGAGTTGAAGAATTATGTATAGAAAAACTACTCTATCATAACTATAAACAACTATTACTACCAAAAAACTACAAAGAAAACCAACTATAAAACCTTGACTAGAAGACTCACTCCTCTGCTCATAGGAGGCACTCACACTACCCATCACCTCCTTCAAACCCGGACTGTGCCCCAGCCTTAGGCCTGAAAAAAACAAGGAGATGATCCTTAAATCAACAGAAAAAAGGCAAAGTCAGGATGAACACTCCACCCATCCCTGGTTTCATGCCACTCCCCACTTGTGACTAAAAGAGAAACAGAACAAACAAAAAAAGGGGGTGACAACAAAGAACATCCACAAAATTTCCCATTATAAAATCCAGTTCTGAAAAAAAGGCAAAACATATTTCAAGTTCTTTTTTCCAAAAATTAAATTACTAGGGATAAAGAAAGGAAAAAAAAAGGGAAAACATGGGGAAAGAAGGAAAACAGGATGAACATTAACTGTATTCTTCAGGCCAGTTCGTCTACTTTAAAGTTTCTACAAAGTTTTTAGCTTTATCCGCTGAGCCAAATGCATAAACTAAGTCCTTGTGGTTGAAATGGAGCACTGTGGGGTATCTCATGAAGTACTAGATGCCCAGGTTCCTCAGCCTCTTTTTAACTTCATCGAAGGACTTCCTCTTTTGGATTAAAGCTGCCAAGAAATCCTGGAAAAACATGATTTTTGGCCCCTTGTACAGCAGTGCCTACAGTCTTTTCCCAGTAATCGAGAGGTTTCTATTACTTTTTGCTTGTCCTTATATGAGTGGAAGTGCACTAGGACCGAGTGGGGGCCCTGACCTGTGCTCTGTAACCTGATAAACCCTTTCAATCTGAAGCCTGCTGGACTAGATGTGAAGGTCCAAAAACTTTGGCAGCCAGCTTTCAAAGAAGCTGACTGGCTGCTCACCCTCCTCATCCTCCAGGAATCCGAAAATTCAAAGATTCTTACTCCTTCGACCCCACACCTCTTGCTCCGGCACCTAGATCCGACTGCATGAGGACTCCATCGCCATTTCCGATGAGACCCTCCACCTCCTCCAGCCTCTCCCCGAGGCCCTGGATCTCCTGCTTATGCTTCAGCAGCATGGATGCGAATAGGTTGGACCTGGGCTCGAATCTCCCCATGGATCTCCTCAATCTCCACCCCAACCTTTGAGGTAAGTCTCTCCATCGCCACAGCCAATTCCTGAGAGTCTGTCAGGTCCCCGGGGGGTTCAGGAGAGGCTGCTCCTGCTGCAGTCTCTGGTGGGGTAGGTGCTATAGGGTGTCCTCCCTGCTGCTGTTTGCTCGCTCCTTTTCCCTTTGGCATCCTTCGCACTCCCAAATATTAACAGATATGTGTTCTGTACGGTTTTAAACTAATAATTCCACCACATAAGTTGGCCAGGGATTGCAAAAAACGCCGGTATGCCTTGGCTGTTAGGCAGAGCTGTCCACTGCAGTTCTACGGAATCACCACCATCTTGCCAAGTCCCCCTCATGTCCTTTTTAAACCTTCCTCCTCTCACCTTAAAAAATATCCACTCTTTAAAAAAAAGAGGGAAAAAACAACTGCCATTCACCTCAGCTGTAGCCCTCATGATTTTATAAACATCTATAAGGTCACCTCTAAACCTCCTACGCTCCAGTGAAAAATGTTCCAGCCTCTCCTTATAACCTATTCTCAGCAACATCTTGGTAAATCTCTTATGAACCCCCTCGAGCTTAATAATCACCTTCCTGTAGCAGGGCAGCCAAAACTGGGCAGAGTACTCCAGAAGAATCCTAACTAACGTCCTGTACTATCTCAACTCACTTCTACTGATGTCACCATCGATCACACGACCGTTCCCAGACACGCCAACTCCAGAGACAATCCCCATCCCCACTCCCAACTCCAGTTCAACACTAGGCCCCAACCCAAACCCTGATGGCTATTTACCATCCACCCAGAAACCCCCACCTCGCTGTGAATGAACGGGTCAGTCCTCAGCAAAGGACTCACCTTCATTCCACTATGCCAAAGTCAACAAATTTTGCACACGATGAGATGTTGAACTCTTTTTCCACTGCCTCCACCTCCATGCCTACTTCTTCATACATGATTCCTGCTTCCAACAAACTCCTTCCTCCTGAACAACCCATTCTGGCCTCCTACCCTCTCTCGACTTCTTCATCTCCAACTTCCATTGCAACATCAACTACCTCAATCTCTCCAGCCCTCTCACTCACTCCAACCTCTCCATCTCACAATGGGCAGCCCTCTTCTCCCTCCATTCCAACCCCAAACTCACCGTCAAACCAGCAGACAAGGGAGGTGCAGTGATAGTATGGCGCACTGACCTTTACATCACTGACGCCAGGTGCCATTCGCTGACACCTCTTCCTACCGTCCCCTCGATCATGACCCACCTGGCATTACCAAACTATCATCTCTGAGACCATCCACAATATCATCACCTTGGGACATCTCCCATCCACAGCCTCTAACCTTATAGTTCCCCAATCTTGCAATGCCCGGTTGTATCTCTTATCCAAAATCCATAGACCCCACTGCCCTGATCAACCCATTGTCTCTGCCTGCTCCTGCCCCACCGAACTCATCTCCTCTTATCTCACCTCCATCCTGTCACCCTTTGGTCCAGAAATTCCCCACATACATTTGGGACTCCACTCATGCCCGCCACCTCTTCCATGACTTTCAATTCCCAGGCCTCCACTACCTCGTCTTCCCCATGGGCACCCAGTTCCTCTACACCTGTACCCCCCCATGAGGAGGGCCTCATAGCCCTCTGCTTCTTCCTCTCCTGTAGGCCCAACCAGTCGCTCTCCACTGACACTCTCATTTGCTTGGCGGAACTGGCCTTCACCCTTAATGACTTTCCCTTTGAATCCTCCCACTTCCTACAAACCATAGCAGTGGCTATGGTTACTCACATGGGTCCGAGCTATGCCTGCCACTTCATCAGATACATGGAATAGTCTCTCTTCTGCAGCTACACTGGCACCATCCCCCACCTTTTCCTTCATTACATTGATGACTGTATCGCCGCTATATCGTGCTCAGGAATCTTCAGGATTCCTGAAGAAGGGCTGATGCCCGAAACGTCGATTCTTCTGTTCCTTGGATGCTGCCTGACCTGCTGCGCTTTTCCATCTTAGACACCTCCTTCACCTTCCTGGTCCATCTTGGACACCTCCTTCCCCTTCCTGGTCCATCTTGGACACCCCCCTCCCCTTCCTGGACCATCTTGGACACCTCCTTCCCCTTCCTGGACCATCTTGGTCACCTCCTTCCCCTTCCTGGACCTCTCCATCTCCATCTCCATCTTTGGTGACCATCTTAGCACTGGCATCTATTTCAACCCTATTGACTTCGACAGCTACTTTGACTACACCTCCTCCCTTACCCCTACCCCCGCAAAATGCAGCCCCTTACTCCCAATTGCTCCACCTCCACCGTATCTGCTCCCAGGATGAGCGATTCCACTCCAGGACATCCCAAATGTCCTCCTATTTCAAGGACTGTAATTTGCTCTCCACTGCGATCAACAATGTCCTCAATCACCTCTCCATTTCCCGCACCTCGGTCCTCAAATCCCCTTGCCCCTCCCCCAACCACAACAAGGATAAAGTCCTCACATTCCACCCCACTAAGATCAAAATCCAGTGCATCGTGCTCCACCATTTTTGCCACCTACAGTCTGACCCCACCACCAAAATGTTATTTCCTTCCCCACCACTATCTGCTTTCTGTAGGGACCATTCCCTCTGCGACTCCCTCATTAGGTCCACCCCCCCCCCCCCCCACCAAACGCTCCTCCAAAACTAGCACCTTTCCCTACGGCCACAGGAGGTGCAACACCTGCACCCACTCCTCTCCTCTTTCGTCTGTCCAAGGGCCCAAAGAATCATTCCAAGTCTGGCAGGGAATCATCTGCATTTCCTCTAACCTGATTTATTGCATCCGTTGCTCCTGAAATGGTCTCCTCTGCATCAGAGAGATCGAGTGCAAACTTAGGGACTGGTGCACATCTATGGTCCACACGCTCCAATCTACCTCACCTTCCAGTTGCTAACTATTTCAATCCCCTCCCCCCCCAACTCCCCCAACAACATGTGCACCATGGGCCTCCTCTGGCATCAAAATGAGGCCATCCGCACACTCGAGGAAAACACCTCATCGTCCACCTTGGGATCTTGCAAGCATATGGCCTCAAGGTGGAATTCACCAGCTTCCAGATCTCAACCCCCCCCCCTTATCCCAAGTCCAGACCACCCTCTCCGGCCCACACTCCTTGACCCGACCTAACCTGGTCACTTTCCTTCCCACCTATCCGTTCCATCCTTCCCACTGACCAATCACAATCACCTGCATCCATCTATTGCCATCCCACCCAACTCCAATCCCCTCCCTCTGTTTATTTCTCAGCCCCCTCCTCAGTCCTGATGAACGGTCCTGCCCAAAACATTGACTCTCCTCTGAGGCTGCTTGACCTGCTGTGGCTTTTTCCAGCTCCACATGTTAATGACTGACTTTCCAGCATCTGCAGCCCTCCTTGTCTCCAACTCCTATACTCGGAAGTCTGTGCAATGAAGTTATGCGTGCTAAATACCTTCTTAACCATCCTATCCATAGGTGGTGAAAACTTCAAAGAATTAGGTACCTGAACTGCTCGATCTCTCCAGGCTAGAGATATGAGCCCTTTGCTCCTTTATCCTATTCAGATTCCTACTATCCAAACAGCACCAGGTGGATAAGTGGGAGGTTATCCCCCACTTTGGTAAGACTAACAGGCAGGCAGATTATTATCTGAATGGTGATAGTTTGGGAAAGGGGGAGGTGCAATGAGACCTGGGTATCTTTGTCACGCCCGAAACGTCGATCCTCCTGCTCCTTGGATGCTGCCTGACCTGCTGCGCTTTTCCAGCAACACACTTTCAGCTCTGATCTCCAGCATCTGCAGTCCTCACTTTCTCCTATCTTTGTCCATCACTTGTTGGGAGTAAATATGCAGCTGCCGGTTTGCCAAGTCTAAACCAAATGCAGCCCGTACTCTTAAACATCTGGTGGACCGAAACTACCAGAGATGACAAAACAACAACAACTTGATGTTTTAATGCTGTCCACACCCCAGAGCTCTTCAGAGGAGCATTAATCAACAGCATTTGATACTGAGCTACAGAGCATCATGTAAGGGCAACTGATGAAAAAGATAGGTTTTAACAGGATTCTGAAAGGAGAGAAGGATTTTGAGATGCTAATCACCTGATGAAGGAGCTTCCAAATAAACCTGTTGGACTATAACCTGGTGTTGTGTGATTTTTAACCTTATAGAGACGGGGAGGGCTTGAGGAAGGAATTCCACCACTTGGTGTTTAGCAGCTGAATACACTGCTGCTGGTCATGGAAACTGTGAGGCCAGAACTGAACAGAAAAAAACATCAAGGAAAACATTTAGAAGACACTGTGGAAATGTTCTCTTCTGCCCACTACTGTAAAGAGAACAGGAATATATGTGAAATTAAAGGAACAATAAAAACTTGAAAATCCCATGTGAAAAGTCAGTGTTTAAATACAGCCTACTCCTGTTAATACACAGCTTCAGTTCAGTCTCTGACGAACAGATAATTAGCCACATGATTACAAAGTAAGGTCATCCCGTGGAGTTCAATCACACAGAGCTACAGGTGATCATTTTTCTTTCACACTTGACTTTCAGTGAACTTTCATTTCTCTCTTGAAGGTGCCCATGGGATAAAGCTTCACCATGGTAGCTATCATACAGGAAACAAAGGGTGCAACGTCTGCACGGCTGGTTTCACGGGCTCTGAGGAGAGAATAAAAAGGATTCAAGTTCCAGGTAGTGCCCTACATCTGAACCAGGGGAAGGACAGGAGGCCTTGCTCTCACACCATGGCTAACCAACCTTCAAACTATTGGGAGGTGATTCCACACTCTGTGTCTGATGATGCTAATGGATCAAACCAATTTGTCCCCAGACGGTGAGGTGAATGGAGCCCACTTGAAGAAACATTTGCTATTCAAATGGCACTACAGAATTTTCCACCACATCAGCATAATGTGGGTAAAGTGGGAGATTCGGTAGCTAAAACAGGACAGCTGGTTATTAGTTGAACAGAGATAGATTGGGAAAGGGGGAGGTATAACACGATCTGGGTGTCCCTGTATACCACTTGCTGAAAGTAGGCATGCAGGAGCAGCAGGCAGTGAAGAAGGAACATGGTAGAGTTATCGTCCAATGACTTTTTTTTGGAAAGACTGAAAACATTAACTCTGCTTTCTCTCCACAGATGGTATCAGGCCAGCTGAGATTCTCCAGCAAATTCCTGTTTTGGATTCAGATCTTCAGAAACCGCAGGTGTTTGCTTTATTTTAAGGTAAATGGTGTGTTGGCCTCCATAGCGAGAGGATTTGAATAGAGGAACAGAGGTATTTTGCTGCAGATATACAGGGCCTTGGTGAGACCATACCTGGGGTATTGTGTGCAGTATACCCGAAGAGAGGATATACAGAAGAACCTCGATTATCCCACGGGCGGGGAGTATTTTGTCGGATAATCAAACGTTCGAATAATGGAATGCCAGATAACACAGTCCAGTCAAGCATCAGGAACTGGCCAGATAATCCGAAATTTGGATAATTGAATGCCGGATAATTGAGGTTCCTCTTATTTGCCATGGAAGGAGGGCAGTGGAGGTTCACTAGGCTGGTACTGAGAATGGCAGGACTGTCCTATTGGTTCCCCTGGGCCTGTATTCACTAGAGATTGGAAGGATGGGGGGGGGAGGGGAGGTGTGTGGTGATTGAAAAGTATAAAGCTCTAACAAAGTTATATGGACTAGGTGCAGGGAAGATGTTTTCCCTAGCAGAAAGTCTAGAATCCAAGGTCACAGTCTCAAAATGTGGAACAGACCATTTTGAATTGGGATGAGGAAATCATCTTCACTGAAAGGGTACTGAACCTGGGGAATTCTTTATCATAGGAGACTGCGGAGGCTCAACCCCAAAATATATTCAAGAAAGAGGATTGGCCATGATCATATTGAATGGTGGAAGAGGCTCGTGGGGCTGAATGGCCTCCTCCTGCTCCTATTTCCATTGTCTTTATATTATAATGGTTGGAGTTTCAGATGAGCTCATAGATGAATCCCTTCATACCCATTACCTTACACAACCCCCTCAGAGCTCAATCCTTTCAGTTCTGCTGTCATTGCAATAAATCTGTTTTACACCTTTGAAGGGTTTCTGTATGCATTTGAAAATAATCTCTCAGCCAGAACTGTTTGCAGCTTCCAAACCAAGGTCTAACCCAGGTCCAATATAACTTTAACATGACATCCAATGTGAAAAGTAACACTTTGGTTCACCAGTTCTCGAGACAATTTTCTTTTTATTATTTTGAAGTTGTGCTGTTTTGCCCAGGTGCTGTCTAATTTAAAGTAAATGCTCTAGGTTAATTTCATACCTGGTGTTAGCAATCTCATGTCGATTGATAAGTTAACGTTTCCAGTCTGAAAATTCCAGTCTCCAACGTAATTCAGAACCTCAACACTTCATAATGCTCCAGCAACACTGCACCTCATTTCCTGGTGACCAGTGTTAGATGTGATGATCAAGGTATGGTCTGAATAAATTGCAATAAAGATCAATTATTTCCCCCGCTGAAGGTTTTGGCTTTGCAATTCTGCAACGAGTCAATAGATGTTGTCAATTGTTGTTCTGCATTGATTGGACATATTTGTTTTTTGAATCCCTTTGGAATGAAATAACTTGCATTTATATAGTGCCTTTCACAAAATGGCGCAGGTACTTCACAACCACTGAAATACTGTCATACTGTACCCATTGTCATAAGACATGATGAGTGGCTGCAAAACAACTTGACAGAAAGATCCCACAAACAGCAGGTAGGTACATATCTAGAAGCATTTGACTGAATGGCTTCTGTTGTGGGCCCAGATTCTGTTGGTTAGCTCATACATTGTTGATCAGCCTTCGTCTCTTCACCAAAAACGTTGTGGAATCTCATGCATCCACCTCAGAGATCAAATTTCATCATGGCTTGAGTGGGCAGCCATTTTGCGTTCCACCTGTTTTTTTCTTTGTTGTATTGAGCCGTCGCTCATTCTAAATTACCATTCTCGATTAATCTTTGGGCCTGTGTCTATGATCATCTGAAGAGTCCTCCAGGTTAAGGCTTTAACTGCTGGAGTGGGACGTGAACCTCCCTTCTGTATAAGAGGTGTTACATATGGAGGCCATACTCAAGTGAACCAAGTGAACGTTGCCGAGTTCTGATTACGCTGTCGGTATTGACAAACCCTGGATAGCAGTGTAAACTAGCATTTCCTGGAGATGGCATGCAACGTGCAAACAGCAAAGTGTGAACAGAAGTGAACAGCCTATCAAACTGACTCTACCATTTGGTAAGATCGTGGCTGATCTGATTCTGGCTTCAACTTCTCTCTATAATCTTTCAATCCCTTTGCTCATTAATTATCTAGCTATCAGGATGGCACGGTGGCACAGTGGTTAGCATTGCTGCCTCATAGCACCAAGGTTCCAGGTTCAATTCTAGCCTTGGGCAGCTGTCTGTGGGGAGTTTGCACGTTCTCCCTGCGTCTGCATGGGGTTTCCTCTGGGTGCTCTGGTTTCCTCCCACAGTCCAAAGACGTGCAGGTCAGGTGAATTGGCCATGCTAAGTTGCCTGTAGTGTTAGGTGCATTAGTCAGAGGGAAATGAAACTGGGTGGGTTACTCTTTGGAGGGTTAGTGTGGACTTGTTGGGCCGAAGGGCCTGTTTTCACACTGCAGGGAATCTAATCCCTTAATAATGTCGAACAACCCTGCCCCTTCCACAGGCTCATAACTCTCTTAAAGATGAAAATGTTTCTCCCTCCATTTTAACAGAGAGGCCTTTTATTTTCAAATTGTGTCCCTTTGTTCTAGTCTCACTTACAAGAGGAAATATCCTTTGATCATCTCCCCAGTCAAGTCCCCTGAGTTTCTTGTTAATGCCAATGTAATCACTTCACAGTTTCAGGCTAAGATGAGGAGGAATTTCTTCTCTCAGAGAGTTGAGGATGTCTTGCCACAGACAGCTGTGGGAGCAGAGTCCTTGTGTACATTTAAGGCTGAGATCAATTGATTCTTGATAAGTCGGGGAATCAAGGGTTACAGGGAAAAGGCAGGAAAGTGGATATGAGGAGCGTTGGATCTGCCATGATCCTACGGAATAGTGCAACAGGCTTGAGGGGCCGAATGGCCAACTGCTGTTCCTATTTCATATGACATATAGGCTTATATACACAAAGAGACAACCTCCCGGCATCAACATCGACTTCACCAGTTTCCAAATCTCCCCTCTGCCCACCTCCAACCCTCCAACTTGGCATCGCTCTCTTGACCTGTCCCACCTGTCCATCTTCCTTCTCACCTATCCGCTCCATCCTCCCCACTGACATATCACCATCATTCCCCTACCTGTATTGACCTATCACCATCCCACATACCTCCACCGCCCAGTCGCACCCCATCCCCTATCTATGTCTCGGCCCCCTCGCCCCTCTGTATTCCTGATGAAGGGCTTATGCCCGAAAAGTTGACTCTCCTGCTCCTCAGATGCTGCCTGACCTGCTGTACTTTTCCAGTGCCACACTTTTCAATTCAAATAGACACAGGCCCGTCCTGTTCAAACTTTCTTCATAAGACAACTCGCATTGAATGAGCTTTATTGTCACATCTATTCACATGAATACAGCAAAAAGTTTACAAGTCGCCATTTACAGTGTCACCTTACATACCAAGGTACCTAGGTAGAGAATCTTAAGTACAACTACTTTGGGAAAAAATATCAGAAAATAAAGGAATAAAATGTCCAGCAATAAATTGGAAAAATAAAGAAATGAGAGTTCAGAATAAGAGTCATTTCAAAGAAACTGAGGTGGGCTTTAACCTCGAGGCCGGGAGACTGACTCCACACTGAGGCCGGGAGACTGACTCCACACTGAGGCCGGGAGTTTGAGTCCACTCTGAGGCCGGGAGTTTGAGTCCACTCTGAGGCCGGGAGTTTGAGTCCACACTGAGGCCGGGAGTTTGAGTCCACTCTGAGGCTGGGAGTTTGAGTCCACACTGAGGCCGGGAGTTTGAGTCCACGCTGAGGCCGGGAGTTTGAGATCATGCTGAGGCCAGGAGTTTGAGTCCACTCTGAGGCTGGGAGTTTGAGTCCACTCTGAGGCCGGGAGTTTGAGTCCACTCTGAGGCTGGGAGTTTGAGTCCACTCTGAGGCCGGGAGTTTGAGTCCACTCTGAGGCCGGGAGTTTGAGTCCACTCTGAGGCTGGGAGTTTGAGTCCACTCTGAGGCTGGGAGTTTGAGTCCACTCTGAGGCTGGGAGTTTGAGTCCACATTGAGGCCGGGAGTTTGAATCCACACTGAGGCCAGGAATTTGAGGCCACGCTGAGGCCGGGAGTTTGAGTCCACACTGAGGCCGGGAGTTTGAGTCCACTCTGAGGCTGGGAGTTTGAGTCCACACTGAGGCCGGGAGTTTGAATCCACACTGAGGCCAGGAATTTGAGGCCACGCTGAGGCCGGGAGTTTGAGTCCACGCTGAGGCCGGGAGTTTGAGTCCACTCTGAGGCCGGGAGTTTGAGTCCACACTGAGGCCGGGAGTTTGAGTCCACGCTGAGGCCGGGAGTTTGAGTCCACTCTGAGGCCGGGAGTTTGAGTCCACACTGAGGCCGGGAGTTTGAGTCCACTCTGAGGCCAGGAGTTTGAGTCCACACTGAGGCCGGGAGTTTGAGTCCACACTGAGGCCGGGAGTTTGAGTCCACACTGAGGCCAGGAGTTTGAGACCACGCTGAGGCCAGGAGTTTGAGTCCACACTGAGGCTGGGAGTTTGAGTTTACTCGTCATAAGCCAGCTCTCCACCACCTCCCATGGGGACCTAGGGACAGGTAATAAATGGTAGCCCAGCCGGCAATGCCCATGTTCCAAAAGTAAATCAGAAAAACTCTTTCATCCCAGGAGTCAGTTGAGTGAACCTTCTCTGAACTGCTTCCAAAGCAGTTACATCCTGTCGTAAAGCAACAGACCAAAAGTGTACACATGGAGGAAAACAAAGGGAAAACAGAAAGAGGTGAGTGCTCCATTATTTTACTGAACTAAGATTAAATCTTCTCTGTATTGATAAACTTTATTTTATCAATCCTGTCCCTTGATCCCTTTATTTTTGTAATCTACAGCAGTTAGTTATTACCAGTGGAGTCTAAAGTGCTGACCTTTTACACTCAATTAATCTTTCAAGGGACTGTTTGTATAAGCTCTTTCAGTTTTCGAGTAGGCTCGAACCTTCAGGAGGCCGTACTGTCAGAGATTGGCTGCCTAAGGGGACTGATGCCAGCACAATTGTTTGTCTTGACCAAGTGATGTTGAACAGTGTTTTATTTTATGTATCTGGTCTTGACATGAAAAATGGGAGGTGAAGGTTCACACAGGAAACACTCTGGTGAATGAATTCACTTCTGGTTGTATCAGTGGGTTTTTCTTTATATATAACATGATGGAGACAGTTTAAACGAAAGTGGGGGCCAGGTTCATGGTACAAACCCTCCCTCGTCTTTCACTGAGGCGCTGTCTCCTACAGATCAAAGGGGAAAATTGAATTTGTCCTCACACTGTTCCGAAGCACTTCAGAGCCAGAAAAGTTCTGGTGAAATGTCATTATTGTTATAGTGCAGAGAAAACTCATCAGGTAATGCCAACACAAACTCGAGCTGATTAATGGACGTAACTAGCTGTTTTAGTGATGCTGTTTGAAAGATGTATATATATTAGACAAAACACTGGGGGACCATTCCTTCTTTTCTTCGCTGGTGCCAATGTGAAGTTGTACATCCATCTAAATGGGACCTAATATTAATTAATCATCACAAACATGACAATACTACTCCCTCAGCAGAAATTATAGCAGCTCAAGGACTGGTGTACGGCTTGAACCGTCGACCTTTCACAAGGTCATGATCACTGAGCTGAGAGTGGCAGTGATGGGCTAATATTATAATTCTATAAAGGAGGCTTCTGCAGGAAATTCCTTAAGCTGTATCAGGAGTTTTCAACCTCTTCATTAAGCATCCTGCTGAGGCAGGCTATGGGAACAGAGGTGCCTCGGGAGACATTATTGGAGTTAACATGAGTTGTTGCTTCAGATCGAATAAAGGTGACATACCGCAGATGCTGGAAATCTGAAACAAACACAGAGGAGGCTGGAGAAACTCAGCAGGTCTGGCAGTGTTGTGGAGAGAGAAAACAGAATTACGTTTTGAGCTCGGTATGATTCTTCTTTGGAAGTGAAAGGTGTTGAAAAACGGGTTCATTTTTATCCTCTTGACAGAGACAAAGAAGGAGCAAGAGTGCAGATGGTGTACAGGCCCGAAATAAAAGACAAAGAGATTGTTAATAGCAGAGAAAGAGAAAAGAAGTGACATGGATGTAAATTGAGGTGTGAATGGGAGAGTCCTTATGACTAAATTTAAAATAAGCACAAGGTTGACACGGTGGCTCAGTGGTTAGCACTGCTACCTCACAGCAAGGGACCCAGGTTTGATTCCAGCCTTGGGGGGGGGTTTGCACGTTTTCCCCCGTGTCTGTGTGGGTCTCCTCCTAGAGTACAAAGATGAGCAAGTTTGGTGGATTGGCCATGGGAAATTGCCGATAGTGTTCAGAAACAGACTGCTTTACATGAACCTTCAACTTCTCCTACATTGTCTCCTGCTCTGCTTCTGTGAAAAGATGAAACCGAATCTATTTTCTGACACTTTGCAGCTCTGAAGAAGTCACACTGGATTTGAAATTTTTCTCTGTACACAGTGCTGCCAGGCCGGAGTTTCCCCAGTATTCTCTGACAAGACCAGAAAATGTGTGGCGTGGAGATTAAAGTCATGCTGTGAGGAGGCAGCTCTATTGTGCTCAGAAGTGGCATCATGACCCACTGAGATCGGGGATAATACCATCATGGGTGGCACGGTGACTCAGTGGTAAGCACTGCTGCCTCATAGCACCAGGAACCGGAGTTCGATTCCCATCTCGGGTGACTGTCTGTGTGGAACTTGCACATTCTCCCTGTGACTGCGTGGGTTTCCTCCGGTGCTCCGGTTTCCTTCCCCAATCCAAAGATGTGCAGGTCAGGGTGAATTGGCCATGATAAATTGCCCTTAGTGTTAGGTGCATTAGTCAGGGGTAAATTAGGGGAATGGGTTTGGGTGGGTTACTCTTCGGAGGGTCAGTGTGGAGCTGTTGGGCTGAAGAGCCTTTTTCCATACTGCAGAGAATCTAATCACATGTGGAGATAGTACCATTAAATGCTCGAACCATTTGCCATTTGTGAATCTACCCAACTGTACTGTCTAGACAAATAAAACAGACAATGTGATAACTGACACTTGGGGCAGACTATAGCATCGTGGTCATCTCATTGGACCAATAACTGAGAGACTCTGGAAAATGGGCTCAAATCCTACCATGACAGTTGATGGGAATTTTCAATTCATTTAGTAAAGCCAGACTGTAAAGGTTGTGTCAGTAACAGTGACCCTGAAACTGCTGCTAACTTTTGTAACAGCTGTGGTCAGGAGACCAAGAGCTCAAAGTTGGACATTCTCAATTAACCCCCAATCAGAGAAATCAGACTTGACAGAAAATTGGCCAAACTAAATCAGACTGCAGCTGGTCTGTGCAGGTACAGAGAACAAAAGAAACCGAGAACAAAGGGACTACAAAGATTCAAAGGGGAACCAGTTACAACCAGTCGAAGGGTTGTGTATTGGTGAAGTATTGATCAAATGTTCAGGCATCTTGGCTGCCTGCATATGTGCACTTTACGCCTCCCGGCATGGCAACGATGAATGGTGTTGGCGCTACTCCATTGGATGCTTTGAACCCAGGTCATGGCCCCGTTGGGCTAAGCTCGCAGAACATTCTGGAAGGTAAGGGATGAGGGTGATACAAACACACATCTGGACACCACCCCTCAGTGAAGAGTCAGTGGAGACTCAGCAAAGACTTGACCTGGCCCAGCCCTAGAGCTCCGAGCATCTGGAGAGAGACATTTGACCCTGAGCCCTGTGAGACCCACCTTTGTGGAAGAACAGTGGGTCCTATGTCAGAAAGGAAGGAGATCCCAACAGCCCAGCTCAAGAGATCATTGCGGGTAATATTCTTTCTCAGACAGATAGAGCTAGAGATTAAATATTGTGGGAATTTAGGAATTGCTTACATGGCACTTTTCATAAAGAATATGTTGTTAATAAAATCGAATGGAACCACAAACTGAATTCTGTGCACCTTTGTTGGCCTCACCGACTTCGGTAAAATGTTTTTATTACATAAACTGGTCAAAGTGTCCAAAGCATGGACAACGGAACCCTTCAGATTCAGTTAAGTCCTTTGAAGAAGAAAATCTGTTGTGTTGACCCACAAGTGTGACTGGTCTGGATGTGGTTCGGAGTCCATGTAGGATCAGTTGGTTCTGGAGGCAGGCACTGAGGAAGGAGATGTGGCTGTGATAGGGTGCCTGCTTCAGGACATGCCTGAACAGCTGCAGGGCAGAGGAGATGATGTGGGGGTTGCAATAAGAGAGAGAGAGAGACTCACTGAGATCCTTGTGGAGAGAGCAGGAGAACTTCTTCAAGGTAGACATCCTTGGAAGAGGCTTCGCATTGAGGTTAAAATCAACTAGGCCAAAGTGAGGACTGCAGATGCTGGAGATTACAGTCAAGATTAGAGTGGTGCTGGAAAAGCACAGCAGGTCAGGCAGCATCTGAGGAGCAGGAAAATCGACGTTTCGGGCAACAGGACTTCATTAGGAATGGCTCTTTCCTAATGAACGGCTTTTGCCCGAAACATTGATTTTCCTGCTCCTCGGATGCTGCCTAACCTGCTGTGTTTTTCCAGCACCACTCCAATCTTGACAGTAATCTCCAGCATCTGCAGTCCCCACTTCTGCTACAAGTGTGACTCCAGACCCACAACAACATGGCTGACGGTTACCTGCCCTTCAAAATGGCAGAGCAAGCCATTCAGTTAGAATGGGTGAGAAACACTGCCTTGCCTATGGCAGTGATTTCCATTTACATACTTTAATTACTGTCACTGTTCTACATACCAAAGAATTTTTAAAAATCAGTGGAACCAGTCTGAACAGCAATTATTTTTTCATCTCACTCCTTTAATGTGATAACCCATCCCAGTACAGTTCACAAAAGCATGGTATATCAAAATAAAGCACCAAACACTCAGCACATCTCTTCAATAAGGGTATCATTGGAATAACTTTGCAAGGGAGGGGAGTTAGAATACCTTAGGAACCACACAGTGTAGGAGCTCAGTAATATAGGAACTTAGCAACACAGAAAATTAGGAACAACAAGAGACCATTCAGCCCATCAAGTCAGTTACTTTTTCTACTCCAGTTATTCGTCTTGTTTCTGCAGCCGTAAATAATCTTGCTGAACAAAAATCCATTCATGAGGTTTTTAACTGGACCTCAGTCTCAACAGCCTTTTGGTGGGCAAGTTTTAGGTTTCCATGACACTTCTGAGTGAGATCTTTAATTTGTACCAGAATTGGATTAGAAAATGAACAGGGGTAATGATTTGTCTGGTAAAATCATTTATTTCCATTTAAGAACATTGACACATGCATTTCAGAGGTTCTGTTTGTATCTGGAAACTAAATTAATGGATAAAACGCTAACTTTATACATTACTTTTGACTTTGTTAAATAGACTAATTTGTGTTACACAGGGACACTCCAAACACTCTGTAGGTATAAAAGCTGCTTCTATTTTGGTATGTAGAACAGTGACAGTAATTAAAGTATGTAAATGGAAATCACTAACTGCACGGTGTTAATCATTATTGTGAAGAACCAGTTGCTTATCAAACCTCTGAGGACACCTCTTGTTCCTTTACATCTTACTAATGTCCCTCAGAGAATTTGTTTGAAAATATTCTTTGTTTGTATTTTAAAATAATTTTCCTCACCTTTTCCAACAAGTTTTCAACATTATGGAGCTCAATTGTGATATTTTCACTTTTCAGTCAGGAGCTAATGGATGCTGCAATCAGAGACTGAAGCCATGAAAGAGGCGTCATGTAAATGCAAGTTCTTTCTTCTAGAACATAGGACACAGAGCAGTACAACACAAGAGCAGGCACTTCAGCCCATGATATGTGCCAAATATAACGCAAAATTAAACTAGTCCCTTCTGCCTGCCCTTGTTCATATCCCTCACATTGCACATTGATGTCCTTACCTAAAAGTCCCTTAACTGCCCTTATCGTACCTACCTCCACCTGTGCCAATGTGTTCCTAACTCCTATTACTCCCTGTGTCCCTCACAATCCAAAGATGTGCAGGCTAGGTGAATTGGCCATGCTAAATTGCCCGTAGTGTTAGGTACGGGGAAGCGCAGCAGGTCAGGCAGCATCCAAGGAGCAGGAGAATCGACGTTTCGGGCATGAGCCCTGCTTCAGGAAGTGGTCCAGGAAGTGCTCACACTTACCTTCCTCTCTTTCCAAAAAAAATCACACAACTTTGTTCAGTGGTAAGGATGCAGTGCCGTTAGCTAGAAACCCAATAATCCTATTTCTTATAATCTGCCCTGTCATGATAACCAGCACTGCCAAATTACTTAAAGTTAAAAATCACGCAAGTCCAGGTTATACTCCGACAGTTTTATTTGGAAGCACTAGCTTTCGGAGTGCTGCTCCTTCATCAGGTTGTGAGTGCTCCACTAGCTACCTGACAAAAGAGCAGCACTCCGAAAGTGAGTGCTTCCAAATAAAACTGTCGGAGTATAACCTGGACTTGTGTGATTTTTAACATTGTCCACCCCGGTCTAACGCCAACACCTTCACATTAAAATTACTTCAAGATACGTTGATCTCTTACGTAAGGCAGGTTGCTTTTATTTTTGACAAAGGATATATAAGCCAGAGTTCGAAAATGTAATTCAGTGACTGTTTGGCAAAGCCCCCCCGTGCGGATTACAGCCAGCCTCAAGAGGGACCGCAGAATGTTGCACCTGAAAGGGTGTCACGGAATTTCAGAAATACACTTCAAAGGAAGATGTACAGTGCGGAAAGCTGAACTATCTCCCATGAGTTATGTCCACAGTCTGGGAACCTGAAATGGAGCAATAAAAAGCAGTCTTAGTTAAACAGTGTCTGAGGTTCCTTCACTAGGAGTGTATGTGAAGTCAACGGAACCTTTGTGTTAGTCTGGAGCTCTAGTGCTTGAGTGTTATCTGAATATTATAGCTGAATGAGAACGACTAGACAACCTGTGTTTACCAGTAGAAGGGAAAGAATGAGAATGTGTTGCTGGAAAAGCATCCAAGGAGCAGGAGAATCAATGTTTCGGATATGAGCCCTTCTTCAGGAAAACAGGCAGACAGCCTGAAGGGTGGGGGGATAAATGAGAAGGTACTCTTCCATGTTCTTTGTTCTACTGTCAAATGGACAACAACGATCACAAAGAGTTCAAAGCAAGTCCTTGTGCCATGCCATGAACCTGAGACCAAATCATAATGTATTTGCATCCCCTTCGGACTCAGATCTTGAATCCAAAGGGAGATGGTGGGGTAATCTTAATCCAGAAGCTCTGAAACATGGCTTCAAACCCCACCTCAGCAGCCAGAGTCATTTAAATTCATTTTATAAATCTGACACATTAAGGTAAGCTTTAATAATGGTAACCATGATGATTGTCCTAAAAGCCCAGCTGATTAACTCATGTATTTAAGGGAGGGAATTCACTCTCCTTACTTAGTCTGGCCAACATGTGAGTCCAAGCCAACAGCGATGGAGTTGACTCTTTTTGCCCTCAGTAAAGTTCAGGGCAAGAACGGATGGGCACCAAATGCTGGCATTGCCTACATCCCATGGAAAAATAAAGGGAAGAAAATGCACCTAAATTAGCATCTGGAACTGAATCATAAACATGTTGAGCAGTTATTCCTGGTTCTTTGTAGTCAGAGAGCTCATTTTTCCCAAGTATAAATTCCTCATGACATTAGATTGTTACAGCCTACAAATGAATTCAGAATGGAACTAAGGAATCCCAGTTGCTTTTGTTACCCCAAGCAACAACAAAGAATTAGATTAGCAATTAATTTTAAATACATCTGAGAAATCATTGTTCTCAGTGGATGCCGATGTTGCCTCTTTGTGCCTTAGTGAAAATGAGATGGATTTTGCAACTCAGAGTTTGATGGGGCAGGAGTTACATTGACTCTTCATGAAAGGGAAAGATAATTATTCAGAAATTATGGCAATTGAAGTTTAATCAACCATGGCCCCAGGGTGTTATTTTGGCCAGTTTTAAACTAGTTTGAGTATAAATGTAACTGATGGTTTGTTCCATTTTAACTTGTCCTAAATATTCTAAATGGCATTCTAACCAGAACTCCATCAACAACACATCGATTTAGATCCCATTTACCCTCCCTTGAAAAAAAGACCTGGAAATGACATCACCCACCTTAAGAAACCCAGACCTATAAATAGAGAGGCAGGGCATACCACCAGCCCTTCACTGGAGACTCTCACTGATGATATTACCAAGTCATGGTGACGAAATGTCTGAAAATAAACCTTCCAGCTCAGCAAGCTACCTTACATAATTATCATCAACCTGAGCTACAAACCTTCTCAAAGATGGTTTGTCTTTCTGGATTTTATTGTGTATTTTGTTGCCAATCAATAAGAACATGTGGAACCACTGTATTCCAAAATCTAGTGTGAGAGTTTCCCGGTCTATGTTGGAATAGTTTCCCTGAGGTGCCATAGGATTTTCAAACCAAATGCAATACATTTATCATCCAATAATAGACTTGCTCCAAGGCTTTTCTGAGAGGGATCAACTTCCAACATGATGAGGTTGGCGAGATCATAACGTTAAAGAATTGCTGGAAAATAAAGTGTTTTTGAGAAATAAGCAGGGGATCTTCTTACTACATGTATGGAATGTCTTCGTGGAATAACTCTTGAAGGGGAGAGAATTTAATTGAAAATTTCAGAATATAAGCAGAAAAAGAGTTCGAGAAAGCCACCTGCGTCAGCTTTGTCTTGTGGTGTAGGCAACTTCTGCACATAGGTGAAAGTGGGGAATGCAGATACTGGAGATAACAGTCTAGAAATGGAGTCATGCTAGAAAAGCACAAAAGGTCAGGCAGCATACGAGGAGCAGAAAAGTCAACATTTCGGGCTAAAGCCCTTTATCAGGATTGTGTTTGGTTTGAAAATCCCATGACATCTCAGGGAAACTATTCCAACATAGACTAGGAAACTCTCACACTAGATTTTGGAATACAGTGTTCTGATTCACTTGTTCTGATTTGACATTTCATTGTTCATTGTGACAACACACTGTTGGAAATGTTTTATCCAAAACCTCTCACAAATGCACATCAATGTCTACAAAGTCTACTTGTGAAGATCCAGGGGTACAATTCTGATGTACAATACAAACCCGATTCACAGACGACTATTCCTGTGCTCTCAACAGACTCCCAAATCCAATGAACAAATCGATGTTAGTGGATTTACAAGTGGACTGTATTAACTGTAAGGTAGAGGATAATCTCCATATCGATCTCATTCCTGATGAAGGGCTTTTGCCCGAAATGTTGATTTTCCTGCTCCGCGGATGCTGCCTGACCTGCTGTGCTTTTCCAGCACCACTCTAACTTCTGCACATATTCTATTTTGATAGGGATCAAGGAGATTGATCCAAAGATGGCCCACGTTGATTTGCTGCTTCTTGCTGTTGGTTTTGGGCTACCTTTTTAAGCCTTTGCCATGACCGCGTGTTTAGTTTCCTGAGAATTACAAAGCCATCTGTAACACAGAGACAAACTGCTTGATTTTCGATAATATAATCCAAATGTTGTTGGAATATCTCCTGGCTAGTGGTTACTCCAAATGAGATGCTTGAGATCTTGGGATTAAGCTCTTCCTGAGTAGGAATCTGGTGTGGACATCTTTTCAGTGCAGTATTCCATCACATTGGATCTAAACATACATATAAACTGCTTTGATCTTCAAAACACAAGCAATGGAGTCAGGGTGTGAATTACATTGTTCTTGCTTCAGGTTAGATTAGGTTCCCTACAGTGTGGAAACAGGCCCTTCAGCCCAACAAGTCCACACTGACCCTCCGAAGAGCAACCCACCCAGACACATTCTCCTACCCTATATTTACCCCTGGCTAATGCACCTAACACTATGGGCTATTTAGCATGGCCAATTCACCTAGCCTGCACATCTTTGGATTGTAGGAGGAAAGCACACAGGAAGAATGTGCAAATTCCACACAGGCAGGCGCCTGAGGCAGGATTCAAACCCGAGTCCCTGGTGCTGTGAGGCTGCAGTGCTAATCACTGAGTCACCGTGCTGCCAACAACTCCACACAGATAGTCGCCAGAGGCTGGAATTGAACCTGGGTTCCTTGAGCTGTGAGGTAGCAGTGCTGACCACTGAGCCATGGTGCTACCAGTGTGTCATGGAATCCAAATCTGGTTTGAGTGGACCTTGCATAATACGCTGACAAAAGATGCTTGATGCTTGTTTTAGCAGCGTCTTTCAGATATAATGCTGCATCATATTAAAAGTTGCCCAAAGGCAACAGGAGTGTCAGGGTAAAAGCTAGTCAGCTCATGGATTGACTTGATTTTGCAGTTTGGGATTTCTGGTGTTAGGGTTTGATTTATTCAAAGGGTCGCGTCTGAAAGTCAAAAGGTATCAGCCCTCCCTGGGGTCAAAGGAGACAACATCCACATATGGGGCTGCCATCACAGTCAATCCAAGGCTCATCCAATTCCAGTGCAGGGGGTGGAGGGTGTTGAGGTTGGTCATGGTAAATCAGGCACTTAGTGATCATCACCCGTGCAGTCCAGGGATTAGGCCATGACTAGTTCTGCAGGTGATGTGAAACCAGAGTGGGGATCGAGGTCAGCCAGGGAGCTGTGAAGAGATCACTGTGACTGACTGGTCTTAGTCAGGGCTGTCATCATCAGGGGACATCCATCAGAATGGCACCGTGGCTCAGTGGTTAGCATTGCTGCCTCACAGTGCCAGAGGCATGGGTTCAATTCCAGCGTCAGGCAACTGTTTGGAGTTTGCTCATTCTCCCCGTGTCTACACAGGTTCCCTCTGGGTGTTGTGGCTTCATCCCACAGTCCAAACATGTGCAGGTTAGGTGGATTGGCCATGGGAAACTTGAAGGGATAGGGTAGAGAGGTGGATCTGGATGGGATGCTCTTCGGAGGTTCAGTGTGGATGTTGTGGGCTAAGTGGTCTGCTTCCACACTGTAGTGATTCTATGATTCCATTGAATCCTGTGGAAAGATCAAGGCTGAGGATTGGTATCCATTGGACTCGGTCACTTGGGGAATGATTATACTACAAGGGAGTAGTTCATGATTGAAATGCAGGATCTTACAGAGATAACTCCACAGGAGGAGAGAGTATGGCCAATCACAAAGCCCTGGGCTCAGCTGGTAAATTGGGGAGAGGAACACTTCTCTAAAAGGGGATAAACAGAAACAAAGGAACATTCTCCAACATTACTAGCTATTCCCACGTGGAGGGTACCATCTGACACTGCTTTTAGAGTACCTCGTTACCAACTTGCAGAATTAATCGACTGAAATCATACAGAATATATTCTGGGTAGGGATTTCAGTGGCCACACTGAGTGGCTCATTGGCAGCACTACTGATCGAGCTGGTCAGGTCCTAAAGGACACAGCTGCTGGACTGAGTCTACAGCAGGAGGTGGGGGAAAAACATACTTGACCTCATCCTTACCAATCAGCTAGCTGCACATGCATCTGTCCATGACTGTTTGGGTAAATGTGACCACCGCACTGTCTTTGTGGCGATGAAGTCCTGCCATCACATTGGGATAAATCTCAGTTGTGTAGCACTGTCACTGTGGTGAATGGGACAGACCTTGAACAGACCTAGCAACTCAAGACGGGGCATGCACGAAGCGCAGTGGGCCATCAACAGCAAGTGATGGAAGGTGTCATCAACAGTGCTATTGAGCAGCACCTGCTCAGCAATAACTTGTTCAGTGAAGCCCAGTTTGGGTTCCCCCAGGGCCACTCAGCTCCTGACCTCATTCCAACCGTGGTTTAAACATGGAACAAAAGAGCTGAATTCCAGAGGGGAGGCGAGAGTGACAGCCCTTGACATCAAGGCTGCATTCGACCGAGTGTGGCATCAAAGAGCCCTGGCAAAACTGGAATCAATGGGTATCAGGAGAAAACTCTCTGCTGACTAGAGTCATACCTGACACATGGGAAGATGGTCATGGTTGTTGGTGGTCAGTCATCTCAGCTTCAGGACATCTCTGCAGGAGTTCCTCAGGTTAGCGTCCAAGGCCTGACCATCTTCAGCTGCTTCATCAATGACCTTTCCTCCATCATAAGGTCAGAACTGGGGTTATTTGCTGATGGTTGTCCAACATTCAGCACCATTTGTGACTCCTCAGACAATGAAGCAGTCTATGTTCAAATGCAATAACATCTGGACAATATCCAAGCTCGGGCTGATAATTGGCAAAGAATATTTGTGTCAAGCAAGTGCCAGGCTGTGACATTTCCAATAAAAGACATCTAACCATCACGCCTTGATACACAACCGTGCTACCATCACTGAGACCCCACTGTCAACATTATGGGAGTTATCATTGACCAGAAACTCAACTGGTCTTGTTACATAAACCCAGTGGCTGCAAGAGCAATAACAACTGCAGTGAGTAACTCATATCCTGACTCCTCAAAGCCTATCCACCATCTACAAGGCACATGTTAGGAGTGTAATGGAGTACATCGCACTTGGCTGGATGGGTGCAGCTCCAACAACACTCAAGAAGCTTAACACCATCCAGGATAAAGCAGCCCACATCCACAAACATCCACTCCCTCCACCATCAATGCTCAGGACTCATTGTGCATGTTATCTGCAAGATGCACGCACAAGGACTCCATCGACAGGATCTTCCAAACCCAAGGCCACTTCCATCTAGAAGGACAAGATGGGCACACCATCACATGCAAGCTCCCATCCAAGCCACTCGCCATCCCGAATTGGAAATATTTCACCATTCCTTCAGTGTCACTGGGTCAAAATCCTGGAATTCCCTCCCTAACAGCATTATGAGTCAACTAACAGCACATGGACTGCAGCGGTTCAAGAAGGCAGCTCAACTCCACCTTCTCAAGAGCATCAAACGATGGACAATAAATGCTAGCCAGCCAGCGATACCCACACCCCACGAGTAAATAAACAAAAGCTGTCCTTGAGTATCCCCAGGTCCCTGTCAGTGATACAGAATGCCAGCTTTCTGGAGCATTTCCTCCAGTGCAGCTCCAGAGTGTGAAGGTCACTCTCTGGCTTGCCTACTCTGAAGTATGCTGGAGCTGTGGTTTCGATCTGATCAGTGGTGTGGGTGTTACAATGTCCCAGCACCCATGGACCTCACTGAAACAATCACTGCTAACAAAGAGGAAAATTCAGCCAAAAGGATGTGTGTCACAGAATTATGCTCTCCTTACTGTTTTGCTGGCTTTTCTCTTTTCATATAGATCATAGAACATTACAGCACAGTACAGGTCCTTCGGCCCTCGATGTTGCGCCGACCTGTCATACCAATCTGAAGCCCATCTAACCTACGCTATTCCATGGACGTCCATATGCTTGTCCAATGACAACTTAAATGTACTTAAAGTTGGCGAATCTACTACCGTTGCAGGCAAAGCATTCCATACCCTTACTACTCTCTGAGTAAAGAAACTACCTCTGACATCTGTCCTATATCTATCACCCCTCAATTTAAAGCTATGCCCCCTCGTGCTCGCCGTCACCATTTGAGGAAAAAGGCTCTCCCTGTCCACCCTATCTAACCCTCTGATTATCTTATATGTCTCCATTAAGTCACCTCTCAACCTTCTCTCCAATGAAAACAGCCTCAAGTCCCTCAGCCTTTCCTTGTAAGACCTTCCCTCCATACCAGCAACATCCTAGTAAATCTCCTCTGCACCTTTTCCAAAGCTTCCACATCCTTCTTATAATGCGGTGACCAGAACTGTACGCAATACTCCAAGTGTGGCCGCCACAGAGTTTTGTACAGCTGTAGCATAACCTCATGGTTCCGGAACTCGATCCCTCTTTTAATAAAAGCTAAAACGCTGTCAGCCTTCTTAACAACCCTGTCAACCAGGGTGGCAACTTTCAAGGGTCTGTGTACCTGGACACCAAGATCTCTCTGCTCATCTACACTACCAAGAGTCTTACCATTAGCCCAGTACTTTGCATTCCGGTTACTCCGACCAAAGTGAATCACCTCACACTTGTCCGCATTAAACTCCATTTGCCACCTCTCAGCCCAGCTCTGCAGCTAATCTATGTCTCTCTGTAACCAACAACATCCTTCATCACTATCCACAACTCCACCGACCTTAGTGTCGTCTGCAAATTTACTAACCCACCCTTCTATGCCCTCATCCAGGTCATTTATAAAAATGATGAACAGCAGTGGACCCAACACTGACCCTTGCAGTACACCACTGATAACTGGACTCCAGGATGAACATTTCCCATCAACCACCTCCCTCTGTCTTCTTTTAGCAAGCCAATCACTGATCCAAACTGCTATATCTCCCACAATCCCATTCCTCTGCATTTTGTACAATAGCCTATTGTGGGGAACCTTATCGAACGCCTTGCTGAAATCCATATACACCACATCAACCGGTTTACTCTCATCTACCTGTTTGGTTTCGTTTCTCTCTTCGTTGCCATGCCAATATTTGCTGCCATTATTGAAATATAGCCTGTATGTGATGTTTCTCCACAAGAAGTATTTAAGCAACATCTCACTCCCCTTATTTCTGTTTCAGTGTCATTTTTGAAGAAAATACAGTGATGGAATCAACTTTAACTCCCCTCCCACTCCATTATAACAAAATTCATGTGGTAATAAATAAATCAAATCAATGTAATATACCCCAAATAAAATGGCTTCTTATTGAGACACATATCTTGAAGTTTATTCGCAGCAATAACTACGTACATTGATATGATGTCTAAGACTTAAACAATGCCGGGGATCTATGCTTACACATATGTTAAGTTAGTCAAATATAACTGACTGGTTGACTAACTGACTGCTTAATTAACATACAGACAGTATACCAGAGCATCATATGATATGATGACAGTGGCTATCTTAAAGACGTAGAGCCTTCCTGATGCCACAAGCAATAATATAACAGTCGCTGTAGCTCTCAACTATGCTGACCAATCAACCTTCCTGGAGATAGGTCACTGTCTCAGCATTACAAAGGGGATCACTATTACAATGAGCTCAAAGAGAAAATCAATCCAATTACAACAACTATTTGTCTGACTTCAGCTCAAGAACAAAGAGGACATGAGACCAAGAGTCAGGAATATGAAAATGCACTTGTCAAAAAGAAAGAAGAAGACATTTTTCACCACAACTAGTTAAAGACCACAAACCAAACTGCTGAATATTGATGGTGAAGGATGTTCCTCAGTGAGCAAGAAGATTCATTTTTCAGGCCAATGTGAGGTTTTCTTAAAAATGGGATTTAAAAAAAAAATCATTCATGGGGTGTGGGCATTGCTGGCTGGGCCAGCATTTATTGTTCATCCCTAGTTGCCTCTTGAGAAGGGGGAGATGTGTTACATCATAAATCACTACAGTGCACATGCTATAGATTGACCCACAATGCCTTTAAGGTGCAAATTCCAGGGTTTTAATTGAGTGATAGTGAAGGAACAGCCATGTATTTCCAAGTCAGGATTAGATTAGATTCCCTACAGTGTGGAAATAGGCCCTTCAGCCCAACCAGTCCACATTGGCCCTTTGAAGAGTAACCCTATTGCAGACCCATTTCCCTCTGACTAATGCAACTAACACTACGGGCAATTTAGCATGGCCAATTCACCTGACCGGCACATCTTTGGACTGTGGGAGGACACCAGAGGAGACACAGGGAGAATGTGTAAACTCCACGCAAACAGTCACCCAAGGTTAGAATCGAACCTGGGACCCTGAGTGCTAACCACTGAGCCACCATGGACAGGATGATGAGTCACTTGAGAGGAATTTGCAGGTGATCATACCCTTGTGATTCCAGCTGGGAGTGGTTATGGGTTTGACAGATGCTGTCTGTAGTGACTGGGACCAGGGGGCATCATTGACTACAAAGCTCTTGATTGGGGTTGTTAACCTGAGCCAATCAGGAAAGCCTAAATTAGAATATTCTCAGCTGAGTACTGAATCTGAGCTGGCCAGATGTACTGTACACAAGTAAATAAAGGGTGACTTGGTGTTGGGGACTGGCCTTTATTCAGTTATTTCATTGTCTAAAGAAATTTATTGAATTTCGGCCGTGCATCTGGTAGATAGAGTACACTGCTGCTATTGAGCATTTGGTAGAAGGAGTGGATGTGATGCCAATCAAGCGGGCTGCTTTGTCCTGGATGGTGTCAAGCTTCTTCAGTGTTGTTGGAGTTGCCCCATGTCCAGACAAGTGGGGAGTACTCCATCACACTTGTGCTTTGTACATGATGGATTGACCTTATTCAGAGTAATCAAGGAGGATTGAATTTTCCAGATGCAGACTTGAAGAAGATTAATATCCTTTGGGATCAAATCTCTTCAAATGCCAGATAATGGATTTGGAATGTTTGGTTTGGTTACATTTTCAAAAGAGTTAGGATGGGAGGACAGAGAATACCTTAAATGGAATGAGATGATTTGTTTTTGCAAGTTTTTAAAATATTTCCCTTGTATATTTTATATCTCTGAGTTCTGCAGACATGACACTGGTTTGCATCAGTGTAACAACTTATTCATGGTGTTTAAAGTTCAGCTCCGTGCTCACAGAACATCAATAGTAAATAGACTGCTGTAATCATAATGGTGGCTGCTGTTATAGAAATCTGGGCCTAATTCTAAGAAGTGTACAAAGGTGCTGGGGGGATTATTTGAACAGTCCTTAGTTTAACATTGAAGGGAAGGTATCATTTAACTAAATTTTATTAACCCTAGGGTCAGACCATGATGTCAGTTTTGTTGTATGAGCCAAACTGGAAGAAGGATTGGAATATGACAAAATGCTACAGGGATCATGTGATGGACAAAGAGGTCTTGAATGGTGAATGCGTTAGTTCAATGAGAAAATTGCAAGGTTTTGGAGATTTGCCGTTCAGAGAGTTGGTTTTGTCAATGTCCACAGCTGGGTTTTTATCAAGGTTTGTAAAGATTTGTGGGTGAATCCTCAGTGTTCGGAGTGAATGGAACTAGATGGGAAGGTGGCCCACTGTTGTTCTGAGTGCCTGCTGTAAAACTGGGTGAGTGTAGCTGGCAACCCACCAGTGAGTGGGTTTCAGGACCACCACCTGCCTCCTTTATACTAGTTTCATGCTTGTGGTTAAATGATTTCATCCACTCCACTCAGCAGTTGAGGATATCTTGCTGTGTGGAGGCTGAGGTGTGGGAATAGGCATCCTTCGAGACTTTGCAGGAGAGCCTGTCTGAGTCTAGATGAGCATTGATTCAATTAATGTTTAGTATGGCCAAAATCATGACTGTACATTAAGGAATGTTCTCTATTATCAAGGGAGAAACATATGAAAGAATATTCCAAACAAAGTCTAATAGGCCGGCTGATTTATTACATAGTGAAGAATTTCCATGGAAGAATTTCAGCAGGTTTTGAAGTTGACTACAACAACAATCTACTTAAATAGCACACTTAACTTTGTGGCACATCACATGGCAGGCCACAGTTCATGATAAAACTACTTCTGGCACCAAATGACGTAAGGAGATTTTAAACCAGATGACCAAAAGAATTTGAGGAGGAAGATGAAGTAGAGAAGTAAGTTTGGAAGCTGAAGCAATGTTGTTGGAACAATTAAAACTGGGCACGCACAAGAGGCCAGCATTAAGGATGGCAGGCAATGTCAGAGACTACTTGGACAGATTTGGAAATAAGCATGAAATTTTAAAATCAAGATATTTCTTGAGGGCAGCATGGTGGCTCAGCGGTTAGTACCGTTACCTCGCAGTGTCAGGTACCTGGGTTCGATTCCACCCTCAGGTGACTGTGCAAAATCCACACAGACATTCTCTCTGTTGTCAGCGTGGGTTTCCTCTGGGTGCTCCAGTTTCCTTCCATAGGCCAAAGATGTGCAAGTAAGGTGGATTAGCCATGCTAAATTGATGATAGTGTCCAGAGAAGTGTTGGCTAGGTAGATTAACCATGGGAAGTGTAGAGTTATATGGTTAAGGTAGGGATGTGGATCTGGGTGGGTTGCTCTTCAGGAGGTCAGTGTGGGCTCAATGACCCAAATGGTCTGCTTCCACATTGTGGGGATGCTATGAATGAAATACAGGTTAGATCAGCGAAAATGAGGGTGATAGGGGCATAAGATTTGCTGTGAGGCAATAGAGCTTTATGGTATTTGGGAGATCAATGAGGATTGCCTTAAGCCCATTGATTCTCCCGTTAACAAAGACAGGGCTAAGGCTTTAGTGGCTGGTGAGCTGAGATAGAAGCGAAGTTGGGTGATATTATAAAGGTGGAGATAGCCAGACCTGGAAATCACACAAATAGAATATATATTTATCAGATAAGTTGAACTTATAAATTTGAATATTAATGGTAAAGTCTATGAAGCAGAATAGATAATGATGGTGTTGTTGATGATGGTTTTGTGAATAATTACACGAGAATGGGAGATTTAGGAACAGAGTAGGCCATTCAGCCCTTAACCCTGTGTAGCTGTTCAATAAGACCATGGCTGAACATTTACGTTACATCCACTTCCCTACCTTATCCCGTTACTCCTAATTTCCCTTCATTCCCAATAACCTATCAATCTCAGTCTTGAACATCTCAAATGACTGGTCATCTCTGGCACTCTAGATTCAAGAATTCTTAAGATTCACAATTCTTTTTGATCTGATTTGATTTATTATTGGCATATTTTGTGTCCAGAACAGGCAGATCATAATATACAAAGACCGCAGGGTGATTGTACCTCTTGCTCTGTTCAAAGTGATGGCTGCAGAAAAGATGGTGAAAAGGCAAGATCAGCATGAGATTTGAGTTATTGAGTGTGGACCTTCGTAGGATTTTCAGAGCTGTGAGTAGATTGAATAGAACATTGTTAGTAATTGTTACAGACTTAGAATTGAGTTTTAAAAGGTCAGAGCGTTTGTAAGAAATGAGAGAGTGAGACCTGGCAAAGAGATCACAAGAGTTGCCGTGTTGGCACCATCTTGAATCTTTGAGTGACGAAATGCCTCAGTGGTATGTGGCCGACCACCTAATTCTCAGACCATGTCCCCTAGTACCAGAGTTGCCAAATGGGGGATGAGCTCTCAGCACCCTGTCGATATCAGAAGGTTATTTGTTCCAATAAGATCTCTTCTCGATCTTCTGAACTTCAGAAGTCTGCATCATTTTATTCAATCTTTCCTCACAGAGCGACTGTCTCATCCCAGGAATTGATCTAGATCAGAAATGAAACATTGCATCTGCTGGAAATCTCAAACAAACACAGAAAAATCTGGAGAAACTCAGCAGGTCAGGCAGCAACTATGGAGAGACGCAGATACTGTCAATCTAGACCATCTTTGTTATAGCCACTGTAAACCATTGGCTGTCATACTTTTCCAGTGGCCCATCTATGTCTAAGGGAAATGTACATGTGCTGAGAATCATGGCGTCATTGACGTTAACAGCATGGAAACAGACCCTTCTGCCTAACTCGTCCACACTGCCCAGTTTTCACAACTAATCTAGTCCCACTTACCTGTGTATGTTCCTATCCCATCCATGTCTCTGTCCAAGTGTCTCTTAAATTACAAAATTGTACTCTCCTCTGCCACTATCTCTGGCAGCCCATTCTCGACACCCACCACCCTCTGTGTGAAAAAAAAATTGTGTTTCTCCCCTCTCACCTTAAAGCTATGCCCTCTAGTTTTAGACTCCCCTACCATAGGGAAAAGCTGTTACCTATCTACCTTATCTCTGTCTCTCATGATTTGATAGACCTCTATAAGGTCACCCCTCAGTCTCCTAGGGTCCAGGGTATCATGAAAGACATCTTCAAATGGTTGCCATTGTCTGTCTGCCATCTTAACTGTTGATGTTGATAAATGACATCTGACACTGTGCAAATCCAACAAGTTAAAAAAAAAGCAGAGATATAGTCAATTCAGAGTGGCTCAGTGGTAATGCTCTCTGTTTAAATCAGAGGGTGCAGATTCGTATCTGACTCGAGAAACCTGAATGCCAAATCCAGACTGACAATGTTGTGCAATATAGAGGGAGTTGCTCTGTAACAGCTGGTGCTATCTCTTAAAAAGAGAGGTTAAACTGAGCACTTAAAGAGGTACTTCAGCCCATCATGTCTGTGCTGGTTATCCACATATTCTCATTCCATTTTGTCTGCTCTCTCAGATGTTAAAAGATCCCAGCGGATTTGTTTCATTAATCAGAGTAATACTTATCTCTCTATTGTCGGACTTTGGCTCAATATACCAGTTTACTTTCTTCTATGTGTGAGCCCAGTCTTGCGTGTTCTTTAAATGAAGCAATAGGAGAAGATATTCGGTCTCACACTCTTAATTTATTTTAGCAGTAAATGGATAAAACATACAGAGCTCTGGGTCTAGACCTTTCTGTCCCTGACAAACTATATAGTGTGTCAGTTCAGAAAATACCACACCCTTCTGTCCCTGACCCAGTCTTTTTATATAATAAAAAACGTCATGCAATCACTGAGATGGGATTATCTTCTGATTGGCTGTTGATCTGACTCCATTCTCCGCCTCCTTGCATTCCCGGATGTCCGACCCCACGTGACCTTGTTTTGCCCGCGAAACGGAGTACCATGTGACTTCCTCGCGCGCGAAACAGAGCACCACGTGACCTTGTTTTGCGCGCGCGCATAGCGGAGCATCTCCAAAGTCTTCCGAATGTCGAGTATTTTTACACTCGCAGCCAGTCATATATTTACAAGTAAGTCATATATTTACACTATTATAGAGTCATTGAGTCACAGCTCGGCGACAGACCCTTCAATTCAACTCGTCCATGCCAACCAGGTACATACACTAAACCCATTCCATTTGCCCATGTTTGGCCCATATCCCTCTAAACCTTTCCTATTCCTGTACCTGTCCAAATGTCTTTTAAATGTTGTATCTACTACTTCCTCTGGCAGCTTGTTCCACATACAAACCACCCTCTACGTCAAAACGTTGCCCATTAGGTCCCTTTTATATCTTTCCCCTCTCACCCTAAACCTATGCCCTCAAGTTCTGGACTCCCTATCCAGCCCCTCATGATTTTATAAACCTCCATAAGGTTACCCCTCAGCCTCAGACACTCTGGGAGGTAAACAGCCCCAGCCTGTTCAGCCTCTCCCTATAGCTCAAACCCTCCAGCCCTGGCAACATCCTTGTAAATCTTTTCTGAACCCTTTCAAGTTTGACAGCATCTTTCCTATAGCAGGGAGACCAGGATTGAACGCAGTAGTCCAAAAGTGACCTAACCAGTGTCCTGTACAGCCACAGCATTGCCCTCCAGCACAGTATCTAGTTGTTCTCATGGAGATGCTGGTCTGGTCATTGCTTTGTGCGAATTGATTCTGAGGCTTTCTGCATTACAACCCCGACTGCACACGTACTCCAACAATTACTGCAGAACCTCCTGAGTTGTAGTAGATAATACAAATTACAGGCATTCTCTTCTAGCCTATGCATTATGCAATCGATGCATTAATTGGTTTGCACGGCAAAGATGGGTTTTAACAGAAATCATGTTGTGTTGAAGTGCAAAAAACATTTCAACACCAATGTTAATAGATAGAGCCCTTTTAACATATTATTCAGCATTGCCTGATTGATTGGCAGCCAAGTAGCGTTGTAACATCTTGCAAGCTCTATCTAATTATTACATTGTTGAAATTTTTGGCTTTAAATGAATTCTGCTTTTCTGCATTTTATTCTTTTTTTGTGGTTTTTGAAAAGAAGCATTCTTGATCTTGAGTATTTGATGTGAATGCAGCTTTAATGCATCATTTTTTTTTCAAAAAACCACAAAACATAAAACAAAGCTTTGAAGTGCCCTGCACAATTTGAGCAAACCCCTCTTTTAACCTGAGATTTCTGCAGTTACAATAGTTGCGGGATAGTGATTCTGTTTAATTTTAAGCCGTTTTGAGAGAACTAAAAGGTTGACTGAATTCAGAGCCTGGTTTGTTTTTGTTTGAATAACTGCCTATTTATCAAGTATTTATAAATTGTGGTTTTTGAAAAGAGGCAGCACAATTCTGGAAATGTTTTTGAGCAAAGGTACAATTTCCTCTTCTTGCACAACAATTACTTGCATTTGGAAAGCACCTGCAATGTACAGAACTATTCCAAGCAAAATCAGACAAAATTTAACTTTGTGTCACATAAAAGCAGCGAGTGACCAAAACCATGTTCAAAGAATTTTAAGGCACTTCAATATTTATGGGAGGAGAAGGTTAGAGAGTTGCTGAGAAATGTAGGAAGGAAATTCTAGAGTTTTGTGCCCAGACAGTTGAAGACACTTTTTTTTCTTAGAAATTTAACATTTTTACAAGTTTACAAAAATAAACAAAATTCTCACATGCAAACATTGATATACAATTAAATCAAATATACAATAGCCAAAATTTAACAAAAGAAAAAATACCGAAAAAGAAAAAAAACAAAACTCAACTGTCTACTAATCTAACCTACAACTAACCAGAGTGTATATTTAAATCTCTTACATGCTCGGAATGTGTTAACATCAAATGTAATAAAACCCCTATTCGTGCGGGATTCCTCTCCTAAGGGGCCCCGGACCAGCCAGGTTTGTAATCTCAATTAAATAAAAGCCCGTATTAGGATGTCCGAAATATCTGTATTTATGTAATTCAAGAAGGGCTGCCATATTTTACAAAATAATTCGGTCTTTTGGTACACCATATTTGTAAGGAAGTCGAGGGGAATACATTCCAGAGTTAATCTGTGCCAATTTGAAAGTCCAGGGGGGCCCTCAGCCACCCAGTTCACCAAAATATTTTTCCTTGCACAGAAAGAGAGAATAGAAAATAGTCTCTTCCCGTACATGTCCAGGGAGGGAAAGTTCGAGAAGCCCAAAAGGAGAGATACAGGGTCCACTTTAATTTCCGTTCCTAAAATTTCTGTCAGGGTACTTGCTACTTTAGTCCAGTATCTACGGATCTTATGACAGGTCCATAGGCAATGCACAAGAGTGCCCACCTCTGTTTTACATTTGGGACACATTGGAGATGCCCCTGCCTTAAATTTTGCCAATCGATCCGGTGCTATATGGGCCCTATGAAGTATCTTCAGCTGGGTAGCCTGAGTTCTGTTACAGATAGTAATTCTTCTAGCGTTTTCCCAAATATCATTCCATGTTTCCATAGAGATTTCTAGTCCCAAATCCTGATCCATGTTTTAAGCAGATTATCCATATCTCCTGACACTTCATCATGTAGTCGATGATAAATAGTACTGACGGAAGATACCCCCACTGGTTGCAGGACACTACATTCTCTATCTGATTTATAAAGACTATCTAATAACGTAGTCTTCTTCTGTATATAGTCTCAAATTTGGAAGCATCGAAAGAGGTCTCCATTAGGTAATCCGAATTTCTGACGCAGCTGTTCAAAAGACATCAGGACCCCATCCTTAAATAGGTCCCCTAGACATGAGATACCCCTGGATCTCCAGAGTTTAAAAGTGGCGTCTGTAAACCCCGGTTGGAATCCCCATGCTCTCACTAACGGCGCATAGGGGGATGTTTTATGTGAATTACCCTCATTTTGCCGCATTATATTCCAAGCCTTAATTGTGTTTAGTTTTATAGGGTTTTTACAGTGATCTGTAATGATTTTCCTCTTGTCTGAAAATAAAAGGTTAATAAGTGGGTATTTTACTTGAGAGGCCTCGATATCCAACCAGATTGATTGCGGATCAGACAAGACCCAATCAGCTATGTAACTTAATAGGGAACTTAACTGATATTTCCTAAAATCTGGGAAGTCCAATCCTCCCCTTGCCTGTGGAATGAAGACACTTCTACCAATGATATAGTGAGGAAAATGAAGATGATCGACGAGAAGCTAGAAATGGAAGGACACAGAATTCCCAGAGAAGGAGGTTACTAAAATAAGGGTAGGTTAGATTAGATTTCCTACAGTGTGCAAACAGGCCCTTCGGCCCAACAAGTCCACACCAACCCTCCGAAGAGCAACCCACCCTGACTAATGCACCTAACACTACGGGTAATTTAGCATGACCAATTCACCTGGCCTGCACTTCTTGGGACTATTGGAGGAATCCGGAGCACCGAGAGGAAACCCACGCTGACACGGGGAGAATGCTCTGTTTCTGATATGCAATAAAACATGTTAATAAACCTGCACGATATTATATCAGTGCTTTCTTTTCCTCTTCATCTGACGAAGGAATGGTGCTCCAAAAGCTTGTAATTTCAAATAAACTTGTGGACTATAAGCTGGTGTTATACGAATTCTGACTTGGTCCAGTTCAGTCCAACACCGGCACCTCCATATCATCTTCTCCACTGCTTAATGGAAAACCATATCTCTTTGGCTTTGTCAGGACTTTGACTCAATTGATCACATTAGTGACAGGTTCTTGCACATGGTAGAAGTACAGAGAAAATGGTTCCCCCTGCTTGGAAGAGTATACCTAGAGGGAAGCAATATATGGTAGTCATCTCGGAATCCAATAAGGAGTTTACAAGAAGTTTCTTCTGTCAAAGATTGGTGAGAATGTGGACCTCCCATCGACAGTAAATGGTATGAATATATATAAGGGAATACTATCTGAGTGTATGATGAAGAAGGGAATAGAAGATTACATATTGAATTGAGATAAAAGATGGAAGAGGCTTGAGTAGTGCCTGAATACCAGTATAGACTGGTGTGGCTGAATAGCCTACGTTTTGTGCTGTATTTCCAGTATAATCTTATACAATCCTCCACCAAAGATTCTCCTCTATCAGGAAACTTGTGGAAGTCAACTTACATGGTTCCATTTATAACTTGTCTTCATAACTTTTTTTGATCTCCTCCGCTTACTCCATTCCCTAGGCACCAACTGGGAATATGGGAACCTCACCTTCTGCAATCCACTTGCCATCTGGATCTGGACATATAGCTGTCCCTTCACTGTTACTGGAATTCTGTCCCGAAGGGAATTGTGGTTCAACCACATGGACCTTAGTGGTTCAAGAAGGAAGCTCACCACCACCTTCTCAAAGGGCGGTTAGGGATAGGCGATGCATACTGACCGAGAAAGCAACATTTCAATGAAGGAACACAAAGAAATAAGACACTTAGCCTGCTCCTTGTTAGAATTTAATCATCTGTCTCCTAGCCATCTGATTTTCTTGCAATTAGTCCTGCCACTACACTGAAAGTACAATAGGAAAACACACGACCAAAATAGGTCAGTGTGTAATGGACAGTGAAGAAGATCATCTCAGAATACAATGGAACCTTGAGCAGATGGACTGAGAAGTGACAGATGGAGTTTAATGCAGGTAAATGTGAGGTGTTGTATATTGGTCAGGCACACCAGGGCAGGACTTATACAGTTAATGTTAGGTCTTGGGGAGTGATGCCAAACAAGGGGACCTAGAGTTGCAGGACATAGTTCCTCGAAAGTAGAGTCACAGGTAGACAGGCTGATGAACAAGGCATATGGCATACTTCGCATTCATTGGTCAGAGCACTGAGTAGTAAAGTTGGGATGTCATGTTGCAGCTATACAGGATGTTGGGTTTTTAGAATACTGCATGTGATTCTGGTCATGCTTCTACAGGAAGGATATTGTTAAACTTGAGAGGGTGCAGAAAAGACTTGCAAGGATGTTGCTGGGATTGGAGGCTTTGAGTTACAAGGAGAGGATGAATAGGCTGGAGCTTTTATCTCTGGAGCGTTGGAGGCTGAGGGATAGAACATAGAATACAGAACAGTACAGCACAGTACAGGCCCTTTAGCCCTCAATATTGTGCTGAAATTATGTCCTACTTTAAGATCAAACTAACCTACATACCCTTCATTGTGCTATCTTCCATGTGCCTATCCAAGAGTCACTTAAATGTCCTGAATATATCGGACTCTACTATCACTGCTGGCGACCTTTATAAAGAGTTTTTGAGAAGATTAGTAGCTCAGGTTGAGGTTTTGGATGTAGGTTTGCTCGCTGAGCTGGAAGATTCATTTCCGGACGTTTTGTTAGCCTACTAGGTAACATCTTCAGTGGGCCTCAGGCAAAGCACTGCTGAAAATTCCTGCTTTCTATTTATATGTTTGGGTTTCTTTGGGTTGGTGATGTTATTCCCTGTGGTGAAGTCACTTCCTGTTCCTTTTCTCAGGGGGTGGTAGATGGGGTCTAACTCGAGGTGTTTGTTGATAGAGGTCCGGTTGGAATGCTATGCTTCTCGGAATTCTCGTGCATGTCATTTTTTGGCTTGTCCTAGAATGGAGGTGTTGTCCCAGTCGAAGTGGTGTCCTTCCTCATGTATACGTGAGGATACTAGTGAGAGAGGGTCATGTCTTTTTGTGGCTATGGCTTTTTGAGACATAGTTAGACTCGTCAGGTCAAACCTACAGATCCAGGCAGTGTAAGTCACGTGGTTTCTCACAGGACTGTAAATTCAAGGAGCAGCAGGCAATTCAGCTAATTAAGACGACGTTCATTCGGTGCAGTACCACAACTGAATTTAGAATCAGATAATATCAATGGAAACTACTTTCAAACAATTTTAAAAATTCATTCACTGACGAGGCCAACATTTATTACCCATCCCAGAGTGCTGTTAGGGTCAACCACATTGCTGTGTGAGGGCCTGGATTCACATGTAGGCCAAATCAGGTAAGGATGGCAGTTTCCTTCCCTAAAGGACATGACCAGACTAGATGGGTCTTCCTCTGACAATCCATATTGGCTTCACAGTCATCATTAGACGCTTAATTTCAGATTTTTATTGAATTCAAAATCCACCTTCTGCCATGGCAGGATTTGAACCCAGTTCTCTAGAACATTAGCTGGTTGTCTGTGGTGAAAGTGAAGACTGCAGATGCTGGAGATCAGAGTAAAGATTAGAGTGATGCTGGAAAAGGGCTTCCGGATGAAGGGCTTTTGCCCAAATACATCGATTTTCCTGCTCCTCGGATGCTGCCTGACCTGCTGTGTGTTTCCAGCTGGATCTCTAAGTTAACAGTCCAGCAATAATACCGCTAGGTTATTACCTACCCTTACTTTTGTCCATCTTTTTTACAATACTGCAGCTGAATTTAAAATCAGCTCATAATATCGATGGAAACTGCATTCAAAAAATACTTTTGTCCATCTTATTACATTTCAGCTTCAGTGAAAGTATTATTCAACAGCTTTATTCTTTCTATTTTAGTAAACAATGTGCAGTTTACAAAATAATTAACATTAACTGCTGTATACAAAGAAACAGCAATTTTACAAGGGTGAGGAGAAGTAAAGCCAGGCCCCAAACCCCACTGTTCAACTAGTTTTCAGGGAAATGAGGACAAATCTCAAATCCCACTTTCCATCATCACAGGACAGGAGCAAATACATATGAGACAGTCCAACTACATTTAAAAAGTGCATAAAATAGAGACCCTCCCCCCACCAAACAGCCCAGCAAGCCCCCGCCCCCCCGTATTCAAACGCTTTATTGCACCACATTGAGGCCTGCCATTTGCTGAAGTTCATGATTGACCATTACACATTCCCTGTCTTTCCCAGGAAATCACAGAATAAATTTGTAAGCTCAGGTCAAAGAGTGAAATGATAGAAAAAGGCAGCATTCAAGTCCAAAGTGACTTCTCTTCAGAGCTTGAAACATGAGCTCTGTTTCTCTCTTCATGGATGCTGACAGACCTGCTGAGTTCCTCCAGCATTTTCTGTGCCCGTTTCAGATTTTCAACATCTGCAGTAATCGATTTTTATTCGCGTATGTTGCAAATTGTTCCAAGGAAGGGAAAAAATCAGCAAAGCTTGGATGACTTTAAAAAAGGCAGATGCAGAATAAAGAAGGATTTATTTTAATGTGGGTGGTAAAACCGCAAAATTAGATTTTTTGGCAATGTCAATTCCAAACAAAGCCAAGAAAGTAATGGTTCGATATGTTTATTACCCCCAGGAGAGAACAATGTCTTCTGAAGCAAAGAAACTTCAAAGGGCTTTTGGCTTAAGGCCTCTTTATTCTGTAGATTTATACAGGACCGGGAATGAAATGGTAATGTGACAGATGAGGTGATCAGAGAAACATAGCTTAAAGACTTTGCTTGTATTGAGGTTTAAATTGAGAAAGCACCTTCTCCAGTTCAGAAACTGAATGTAAACTGCAGGTGTGAATCCTAAGCAAGTCTGGGAAGGCTCCAAATTATTGTGGAAGGTTTTAATGTCACCGTCCATGCTTAAAGTACTTTTACACAATATTACCAGGCTAAACTTTTCGAAAAGAGGCTAATCCTGAAGTGGTTAAACAGTTAATCGACACCTGTCTTTATGAAACAGTCATTACTATACTCACCTATTGTCATACACCTAAACATCAAGATGGCTTGGCAGCGATATTCCAGGCCTCTCTGAATGCAGCATTAATCCCAGGGCACTGAAGGCTTGCAAATGTGATACCATTGTGTGACAATATAGTGGGTGGGGTCAAACTCCCACCGAACTAGGACTTTTTTTTAGTTTTAGTTTTTTCGTAGCTTTTGCTGGGGTCTTGAAGCTGGGTTTGGAAACTTTTCTTCCTCTCTCTGTTATAGCTAAAAGATGGGGGTCCTCTTTCTGTTGATACAATTGACTGAGACAATCTATTTTACTGACTTTGCCTTTGCCTAGGTGTGTTTATGGGGTGTTACTATATTGGAACACTGACTGTTTAGTAGTTAAATAACTTATTATTCTGCTAAGTTATTCAAATTTCTTTTCTTTTGGTTGCATTTTAACTACATTGTATGAATAAAGTATGTTTTGCTTCATGTTGACTAGTTGACCAATCAAATTGCATCTGGAATACAACAGCTTACACTTGTTTTTAAATAAGAAAACTTCAATGTCTAGACTATCTTTTGAATATATTTTGTGAAGATTTGGTTTGGTCCATAACAATTGTTTAAGAAACATCAAAGGTAACCCAGAAAACTACTGACCTTCAGTTTGACATCAATATTTGGAAAAACTAATGGAGGCCACAGTATGAAATAAGATAAATATACACTTAGAGAAAAATAAGTTAATAATAGGCGTTCATAGATGTACAGCACAGAACCAGACCATTCGGTCCAACCCATCCATGCCAACCAGATATCCCAACCCAATCTAGTCCCACCTGCCAGCACCATGCCCATATCCCTCCAAACTCTTCCTATTCATATACCCATCCAAATGCCTTTTAAATGTTGCAATTGTACCAGCCTCCACCACTTCCTCTGGCAGCTCATTACATACATATACCACCCTATGTATGAAAAAGTTGCCCCTTAGGTCATTTTATATCTTTCCCCTCTGTTCTGAACTCCCCCGCCCCAGGGAAGAGACTTTGCCTATTTACCCTATCCATGCCCCTCATGATTTTATAAACCTCTATAAAGTCACCCCTCAGCCTCCGACGCTCCAGGGAAAACAGCCCCAGCCTGTTCAGCATCTCCCTATAGGTCAAATCCTTAAACCCCGGCAACATCTTTGTCAATATGGCTTTGCCAAGGGCAGGCCATGTCTGACAAATTGGCTTGAGTTATTTTGAGATAACACAGGCTGTGGATGAGGGTAGTGCTGTGGATGTTGTATATTTGGATTTTCAGAAAACATTTGTAACAGCGTCAGGTTGGTTAGAAAATTAGAAATACTTGGGATTGATGAGTCCTTGGCAGCTTGGATTAGAGATTGGCTAAAAGATAGGAAACAGAGGATAGATATTGATGAGCATTCTCAGATTGGAGACGAGTTGAAAGTGATGTTCCCCAGGGATTGGTGTTGGGATCCTTGCTTTATATAAACACTTTGGAGATGAGTGTTGAGGCCTATACCTCTAAAGCTGCTAAGCTTGAGTAAATATTGAATTGAGGATGGCGCTGAACAACTTCAGAGGGACATTGACAAGTTGGTGAAATAGAAAGAAATCACGTCAGATGAGTTTCAATGCTGATAAATGTGAGATAGAGTTTTGACACAAGAAACACGGAGAGACAATGCAGGCTAAATGGTACAACTTGTTTCAAGGGGAGTAGAGAAACATAACGACCTTGGGGTAACATGTATGATTCTCTGAAGATGGCCAGGCAAGTTGAAACAGTTGCTAAGAAACTTCATAGGAATCTTTGGGTTTATAAATAGAGGCATGGAGTATAAAAGTGGGGATGTGCTGCAACATCCCTACAATCATTGGTCAGACCCCATTTGGAGTATTGTGTTCAGCTCTGGGCACCTTATTTAAGGAAATGGTTAAAGTCCTGGAGAGAATGTAAAGAAAATGATTTCAGATACAAGGAACGATAAGAGAAGTTGGGCCCATTCTCCTTGGGGTGGGGAAGAGTAAGAGGTGACCTTATTGAGGGATTCAAAATGAAGAACAATTTTGACAGGGTAAAGAAAGTATTCTGTTTCCACTAGTTGGTATATCAGTAAGTAGGGTCACAATTGCAACATTGTCAGCAAGTGAGCTTGGAGGGAGATGAGGAGAAACTTCTTTACTTAGGGATTAATTAGGATTTGGAATGTGATGCCTGGGAGAGTGTTGGAGGTGGATTCCATAGAAGGTTTCAAATGAGCGTTGGATATATATTTGAAAGTGACTTTAGCTTTGACTTGCCTCTCTCTCTTTCGAGGGAAGTCCCCTTGGCCCATTCAGGTGTGACATTGCCAGGTTTCTCTCCATTTACTAAAAACAGCAACTGTGAAAAACCTTAGCAGGTCTGGCAGCATCTGTGGAGAGAAAGCTGAGTTAACATTTTGGGTCCAGTGACCTCTGTTTTCAGTCCACAGATGCAGTCAGACCTGCAGAGCTTTCCCAGCAATTTCTGTTTTTGGTTCTGATCTCCAGCATCCACAGTTCTTTCAGTTTAGTTTTAACCACTTCATTCATGTCCTCAGTCACCTTTTGGCTTCATTGTCACTTTTTAAAATTATAACACATCATTCTTAAAATTCAACATGTCTGTAAGAACTGTGGCTTTCTGATATATTGTCACGATGCTGGAGCCCTGGGTAAATTCCTAATCTTCTTCAAATTGTGCTGTTCATCTCAGAGGGTGGCTGGTGCCCGATGGAGGGAATAGCTGTCAGACATAGGGTGCCCACTGGGAGTCAACCCCTGCCCTTTCTTCTCAGCACCCTGTCCCACTCTTATATTGACCCGTAAATCCAAGTTAGCCTCAAACATCCACATCATGTACCTGGTCCTGGGCAATACTGGCACTCTGGGGGGTAGGCTGTTGCCCTTCCACCATAAGGTCCAGCCTCCTCCATAGTGATGCTCCATTCTAGAACTGCCAGCCTGTGATTGGGCCACAGTGCTCCTGAGTCAGGATTCAAGGGAGGACCCCACTAATGGCCTCCTCATTGCCTGATTGCCATACAGGTCTGTGGCCCATCCTGGAAGAGGCAGCACAGATCTCTCACTGGCCCTCCATCCAACTGCCAAAATTCCAGACACCTCAACAGGTTTCTGGCCAAATGTTCATTAGGGTCCATGCCTAATGATTCCATCTGTGCACAGAAGATGTACATTTTTGGTTTGTTAATTACACAAATGTTTCCTTTTACATGAAGGGCTGACCCTTCAGAAGTAGTTTGGAATTTTGACCCTGCTCTCTGTCTTCTGCCAGTCAACCAATCCTCTATCCATGTCAGTACCTTGTTCCTAACACCATGGGCTCTTATCTTATTCAGCAGCCTCCTTTAAGGCACCTTGTCAAAGGCCTTTGGGAAATCCAAATAGATCACATCCCCCTTGCCTATGTTGCTTGTTACCTCCTGAAAGAATTCTACTGGATTTGTCAGGCATGACCACCCCTTGAAGAACCCATGCTGACACAGCCCTATTCTACCATGCACTCCCAAATATTCTGCGTTCTCATCCCTAGTCATAGAGTTAGGCCAACTGGCTAATAACTTCCTGTCTTCAGCCTCTTTCCCTTTTTAAACAGCAATGAATATTACATTCGCCATTTTTCTGTCCTCTGGGACCCTCTCTGACTCCACTGATTCCTGAAAGATCACCACCAATACCTCTACAATCTCCTCAGCGATCTCCTTCTGAACTCAGGGGTGTCGCTCACCTGGTCTGGGTGATTTACCCACCTTCAGACATTTCAGTTTCCCCAGCACGTCTTCCTTATTAAAGGATTCACCTCTACCCTCGACTCTGGCTTGCTGCTGGCGCCTTCCAGCATGACAGCTGATGCAAAGGACCTATTTTTATTCCTCCGCCATTTCTTTGATCCCCAAGCGTATTTCGCTTTTATGAAATAAAATAGGAACCTGCATCTATGTAGCAGCTTTCACAGCTTCTGCAGGTCTTTACAAAGCTCTTCACAGCCAATGAAAAACTTTTCAATGTGTAATCAGGATATGAGGCTCTGCACAGTCGCACTACTCAGTCATTATCTAATCCTGCTTTGTTAGTCATTCGCAGTGCGGTGTGGGGGTGGGTTAAATATGAGAGGACTGGTAGTTGTGAGATATGCAGCTAATCTCTGGTGGTCATATTACTCAGGCCCCACGCTCTGGATTTTCCCCCGTAAATCACTTTCCCCCATGCTCTACCTTTAAGTCACTCCTCAGAACCAACCAGTTGGGACTTAGCAACAGGCTTGAAACTGAGGTGTCTGTTCAATGCAGCGTGAAGTCTCTCTGCCCACTCCCGCTGCAGATATTTCCAGTTCCACACTGGAACATGGAGTTTTCGGGAAGGTCAAATCATGTTCAGCTTTATTAAGGTCAATAAAGTGCCCCATCACCCGTGCTCTGCTCTTTAACAATGTGCACCAATGGGACTGGCTCACATCAGGAGGGGGTCGCCTGACACCTTTCATTGCAAGTGTTGGTTTTGGACAAAATGGGGGCGTGGGAGAGCCTCTTTGAAGCTGCCCGAGGCTAATCCCTCCACTGAGGTCATATACTCCTTGAAATCTTCCCCTCATCCTTTCAAACCCCTCCCCCTGCCTCACCCCTCCCTTCCTGGGGTCTGCTAGTGAGGGGCTTATCTGAATTCCAACATCTAATGGACCCTCGTCATTGGTGCTGCCTGCACTCCAGTTAAGTTGGCTTTGTGTATCTTCAAAAGATACACCAGGCCATCCCATCATATCAAGCAACAGAATCCTGTGTGAGAACCTGTCTGGCTATGTTAAGGGCATCTTAAAAATCAATGAACAAAGGACCCCTAGCTTCTGTCACGACACTACAGATTTCTTACAGAAACCCGGCATCCACAGACCAATCAAACCGGGAATATTCCTCGTCACAATGGACGTTTCCGCACTCTACACCAGCATCCCCCACAATGATGACAACAGCCTTAGTTCTCAACACCAACAACTGCCAGTCTCCAAACACCATCCTACAACTCATCTGCTTTATCCTCGATCACAACATCTTCACCTTTGACAGCCAGTTCTTCAGCCAGACACATGGAATAGCTATGGGGGCCAAATGTGCACCCCAAAATGCCAATGTTTTCACGCACAGGTTCGAACAAGACTTCTTCTCTACGCAGGACCTCCAACCAACACTATGCACTAGGTACATTGATGACGTTTTCTTCCTCTGGACCCGTGGAGAGGAGTCACTGATAAAACTACACAGTGATATCAACAAGTTTCATCCCACCATCAAGCTCACTATGGACTACTCTCGACTATCTGTCTCATTCTTGGACACATGATCACCATCAAGGATGGAGATCTCAGTACCTAACTATACTGCAAACCCATGGATACCCTCACGATACTGCACTTCTCTACCTTCCACCTGAGACATATGAAAACAGTCATCCCCTATGGACAAGCCCTACGCATACACAGGACCTGTTCAGATGAGGAGGAATGTGACAAACACCTGAAGGTGCTAAAGGATGCCCTCATAAGAACGGTGTGATGCTCAATTCATTGATTGCCAGCTCCAACGTGCAACAGCAAGAAACTGTGATGACACTCTCCCGGGAGTGGAGAAACTACGTCATGTTCTTTGCAGCTTGCAACACATTCTCAATGAGGATGAGCACCTCGCCAAGACCTTCCCCATGCCTCCACTTCTCACCGTTTAACAACCAGCAACCTTAAACAGACCATTGTTCACAGCAAACTGCCCAGCCTTCAGGACAATATCGACCAGAACACCATACAATCCTGTCATGGCAACCACTGTGTCAGAGTGTTGATGTGGATACCAACATTACACGTGTAGACACCACCCAGCATGTATGCAACAGGTGCTCATGTGGCTCGGCCAATGTTGTCTGTCACATGCTCTGCAGGCAAGGATGCCCCAAGGCATGGTACATTGGTGAGACCAAGCAGGCGCTATGACAATGGATGAATGGACATCACGCAACAATCACCAGATAGGGATATTCCCTCCCAGTTGGGAACACTTCAGTGGTCAGGGACATTTGACCTCAGATCTATGGGTGACCATCCTCCAAGGCGGACTTTGGGATACACAACAGCAGAGTGGCTGAACAAATGCTGATAGCCAAGTTCAGTACCCATGGGAATAGCCTCAACTGGGACCTTGGGTTCATGTCACACGACAGGTGACCCCACTGTACAATACACTCTCTCACACACACTCTTACATACTCACACACTCACGCAGACTCTCTCTCATACACATACTCTCTCTCATACACACACACACCCACACCCTCACCCGTGTACACACCCTCTCACAGGCTCCATCACATGCGCATACACACTTTACCAAGAATGCACACATGCAAGCACACACTCTCTCATGCGCACTCACACTCACACTCCCTCTCTATCTTCATGCACACATGCAGACATATAAGTCTGAGGTGAATTTATATTTGCAGAATTGTATTTGCAGATATGTTCTATTTTGCTCACTAAATGCACAACCTACAGGCAGTCAATCCATGTAATATTTTGTAAATTCTACTTTGGAAATAGAACAGTCAAACTCAAGATTGGGATACAGACAGATCTTACACCTTTAAGGCACTGTCTGAGCTGAAATGTCACCTTTTTAAATCAAACCTTAAGTTATCTTGAGAATGTGACTTAAAAGAAGTTCTGGGATTTATATATTAATGAACCAAAACCTGCAACCCATTCTACAAGCTGAAAGACTTAATAACAATCTAGATTTGTTCAATACATCATTTCAGTTGCATGGCACTGTAATCTTTTACTATAAAATCTGTGTCTTAAGATCCCGCTTCACAGCTATCTGATGAAGGAGCAGCGCTTTGAAAGCTAGTACTTCCAAATAAACCTGTTGGACTATCACCTGGTGTTGTGAACTTTTAACTTCATCCATAACAAGGATCATCCCAGTGAACCTTCTCTGAAATAATATCCTTTCTTAAATAAGGGAACCAAAACTGCTCACAGTACTCCAGACGTTGTCTCCTCAGCACCTTGTACAGTTGCAGTAAGACCTCCCTGATCTTATACTCCAACCCTCTTGAAATAAGGGCCAACATTTCAAAAGCCTCCCTGATTACTGCCCTTGTGCAAGCTTTCAATGTTTCTTCAATCTTTTTGTGTTGCAGCTTTCTGCATTTAACTAATACTCTGTTCTTTTGTTCTCCTTTCCAAAATGAACATTATACTTGTTGCCCCCAAAAAGTCCAGCTCTACTTCATTGACTAAGATTCTAGTCATCTGACCCAATTACTTCTCCTGAGGCTTGGTATCACATTTTATTTAATAAGGCAGCTTGTTTGGATTATTTAATTATGTTAAAGGTGCTATAATCAAGTTGCTGTTGTTCTATTGGGAGGAGCTGGGGAATCCCATGCTTCCTATTGGCTGCAGCTATTTCATGCATGCCTCAAAGTCAAGAACGACAATTTGCATTTACAGAGAGTCTTTCACATGATAAAGGAACGCTTCCAGACCCACCACAGAAATATCGTTAAGACAAATTTCAACTTTGGCTTTTGCAAGACAGGAGAGGAACCTGACCCTTTGTTACATGAGCTCCTGTCAGATCCAGAAAGAAATTGTTAAATGGGATGGCTATTTTAAATAGAGTCATACAACACGGAAACAACTGCTCCACCCAACCAGTCTGTGCTGACCATAACCCCAAACCAATCTAGTCCCACCTGTCTGAACTTGACCCATATCCCTCCAAACATTTCGTATTCATGTACTCATCGAAACGTCTTTTAAACATTGCAACTGTACCTGAATCCCACTTCCTCTGGAAAATCATTCCACGCATGTTAAAAAAATTCCCCTCATCTCCTTTTTAAATCTTTCACCTCTTACCTTCAAAATATGTCTGCTCATCTTGAAATCCCCCACCCTAGGGAAAAGACACCTTCCCTCCACCTGATCTTTACCCCTCAAGATTTTATAAACCTCAAGAAGGTAAACACTCAATCTCCCATGCTCTCAGTACAAAAACTCCCAGCCTATCTAGCCTCACCTTATAACTCAAACTCTTCATTTCCAGCCACATCCTGGTAAATCTATTCTGAACCCTCTCCAGCTTCTTCCTATAAAATTAGTTTTGTTTGTCTCTTCAGAGGTGCTGTCAGACCTGTTGAGTTTCTCCAGTATGTTTGATAACTCTCTGAGCATTGCTGGGGGGTGGCAGCCGGGTGACAGATGAGGAGTGAAACTACTAGGGAGCAGCAGATTAATCCCAAAATTAACAATGACAGACCAAAGAGTAACAGAAAATAAAAGTAGAACAAAATACTGTGGATGCTGGAAATCTGAAATAAAAGTGGAGAATGCTGGAAGAACTCAGTAGGTCTGGCAGTGTCTGTGCAGAGAGAAACCAAGTAAAAGTTTCTGGTCCATTGACCCTTCTTCAGAACTGATGACCAGATCCTAGCCAAGAAATTCCGATGGTCTGAGATTTATTGCAGCAGTGAAGGCTGCAGATTTCCCTCATGACCATACAGTATTCCCAAAGGAGCTAATGTTGAGAGAATTAACCAGGAGCCTGACGATTCTAATGGGCAATTTCGCACCACTGGAACCCTTGGAGAAAGTTCCTTAAATATCGAAAAAATCCGAGGGTTCTGATTAGTTTAAGCTTAGTCGTTACTCATACATACTTAGAGGATTAAAAACCCACTGTCCTGGGTAACTATTCATCTGAACTCCATCTCAGCAATGACCCGAGGAAACACATCCTCCTCAACTTCTACCACCATTCCAGCAAGATTCCCCCCTTTACTCCAATCTTCCCTTCAGAATCATATCCAATCTGGGGTGGCATGGTGGCTCAGTGGTTAGCACTGCCATCTCACAGCGCCATGGAGCTAGATTTGGTTCCATCCTCTGGCGACTGTGTGGAGTTTGCACATTCTCCCTGTGTCTATGTGGGTTTCCTCTGGGTGCTCTGGCTTCTTCACACAGTCCAAAGGTCTGCAGGTTAGGTGGAATGGCCATGCTAAATTGCTCCTAGTGCCCAACGAGGATTAACAGTGACAAATGAAGGAATAGGATGGGTCTGGGTGTGATGCTCTTCAGACGGTCAGTGTAGACTTGATGGGCCAAATGCCCTGCTTCCACACTGTAGGCGTTCTATGAAACCTTAATACCCTGCACCACCCATCCCAGAGTGCCCCCTCTCTCACCTGACCCCTGACTGCTTTCCCCTCCTGGTTGGGTCTGATCTATTCCAACCTACCACCAGCCCAGCAATCAACTCCCCTCACAACCTGCTGGACCTGACAGACCCCATCTCACCTGAAGCACAACATATCATTTGGCATCCACCGAGGCAAATTCCTGATGAAGGGCTTTTGCCCGAAATGTCAACTCTCCTGCTCCTTGGATGCTGCCTGACCTGCTGTGCTTTTCCAGCACCAAATTCTTGACTCTAATCTCTAGCATTGACAGTCCTCACTTTCGCCTGACTGACAGAAACAATGGCAAACTCCCCCTTTGCTAGCAACTTGGGGCTTGGGTATAAAGTTAGATGGGAGTTAGCAGTTATCAACATTGACTTCAGACTCCACAGTATGTCATGGTTTCAGGTCAAACATGAACATAGAAACTTGGAACATGGAAACACTGGGTCAAAGTCCATTGGTTCGGTAGCTCCATTACTGATAGAGTTCAAAAGGATATAGCTGCTAGACTGTGGCAGATGGTGAGGAAACTAATAAGGGTGGGGGGGGGGGTAAGAACTTCATCATCACCAATTGAATCTGCTCATGATAGTACAGATATCAGTGACCACCGCAAAGTTATTGTGGAGTTAAAGTCTCATCTTCACTGTGAGGATACCCTCCACCATGATCTATGCCAGCACCACCGTGTTAAATGGGACAGATTTCAGACACATTCAGCAACTCAAACTTAGGAATCTATGAGTTGTTGCAGGCCATCAGCAGCAGAGTTGTTTTCCACCACAATCTGTAATGCCATGGCCTGGCATCTCCTGCAGCTGACCATCAAGACAGGGAGTCAGCCTTGGTTCGTGAGGAGTGTCTGGGTGTTCGAATCAGGGGTGCTCCATTCTCTGTTCCTGATGAGGTGGTAAGGAGATAACGATGCTCTTTAATTATGTTGTACCAATTCAAGGGTCTTTTGAAGGGATCATCTTAAGGAGTCTTTAGCACTCTACAATATCACAGATAGCGCCTTCCCACATGTCATGTGTCTGTCTTAAAAAAAAACTGTGATCCATTGTGAAAAGAGGGGCACATGAGGTCAAAAGATGTATCAACTCTGACATAAAAAAGTTAAAACGAGAGAACACTCTACCAAAAAGGCTGATCCCATTATCTCTGATATCTGATTGCAAGCTCGCCATTCAAGCCAACCTTAAGTGATCATTATAAATCATTGTGTCACTCTCGATCAATTGAGACCATCTGTTTCTTGCTCCAAAAGCTTCTTAATGAACATGCCGCAATTTAAAACGGCATGGAACTCCATCTATCTTCTGTTAATGTAGCGACTGTACAAGCTGAACCCAAACCCTGGTACCAAGCAATTTCTCTCTCCATTCTTTTTCTTCCTTTGGCCTGGATTTCCTGGAGTTTTGAAATTAAAAGCAATCATTATCACACCCGTGCCCCGAAACAAAAGCAGAATATGGCAGGAAGCTGCTGAAGAGATTCATATTCCATGTCGGAAAATCCATTAGAGCGATTCAGGTTTAAATACCAATTACCATCTGATAACACTGGAGGTGGTTAACACAATTTGCAGAATACGCGAGTGTGCCTTCTCCCTTCAAAACCTGCAGCAAATGAAGATTTCATTTAAATAATGTATAACATTTACAGCCACAAGGAAAAATGTTTGTGACTTTTCTTTGCCATAAAAATGTAAATTTTATGGAATACACACAATGCAGCCCAGACTGTCTCTAACCAAGCTTTTCCAGCTCCTGTGAGATTAATGAAGAACATTGTTAATATTATCTGAATACATTACAGTGATAACGTCATTATTAGATCTTGGTTTTCCCAAATGTCCTTTGGTAAGGAAACCTACAGCTCTGGCCTGATCTGATCGATATTCTAGTCCCACATAAATGCAGTTGACCTTTATGGCTGTCTGAAGTGATTGAACAAGTACTCAGTGATATGCAGAAATGCCTCAAAGATGATTTCTACCACCATCATCTTGGGGGAACTGGGATGTGTAATAAGTACTGGCCTTGCTAGTGAAGTAGCTCGAATTAAATCGAAACCAAAGCCATTACAGCACAGAGCTGTGAGGCATGATTGTAGTCTTCAGCCCATTCTGAAATATGCCACTTTGTTGAAGTGAATTGGAACTCCCAGTTGCTTTATAAAGTCCTCTTCAGAACAGTTTTGACAACCACTAGAAAGCCCACGCCCTGAACTCACATCTTTCAAATGGACACTTGGCAGCACAGACTGAGAGTTCTGCTGAATTTCCATCTTGCTGTCACCAGGAAATATGCGAGAAGTCTGGGGAGCCCATAGTGTCTTAATGATTTCTCCACAGCAACACCTCACCAATCAGAATCTACTTGCCAACTTTTACTCCTGGAGTAAAAATTGATGTCATCGTTTGAAATTTGTTCTGATCAGTGCAAGACGACAAACAAAATCCCTTAAATTGCTGAATGTTAATTTTCAATGGCTCTGGAAAGCATACTTTCATCAAGATTTAATGAAACAGTGTAGATATCAGAGTTTCTGCATTTTGTAGTGAACATTCCTCCCACATAAAAGAGTGAGAGATCTGGAGCCCACAAAGTATTCCAACCAAGAGATTCTGGGACCTGTTCATGCCTATTGTAGAGTCATAGGGATGTACAGCACGGAAACGTCCATGCTGACCAGTTATCCGAAACTAATCTAGTCCCATTTGCCATCACTTGGCCCTTTTCCCCCTCAATGTTTCCTATTCATTTACCCATCCAGATGCCTTTTAAATGCTGAAGTTGAACCAGCCTCTACCACTTCCTCCAGAAGCTCATTCCATGGACACACCACCCTCTGTGTGAAAAGGTTGCCCCTTAGGTCCCTTTTATATCTTTCCCCTCTCACCCGAAACCTATGCCCTCTAGTTCTGGACTCTCCCACCCCTGGGAAAAGACCGTATCTATTTATTCTGTCTATGCCCCTCATGATTTTATAAACCTCTATAAGATCACCGCTGAGCCTCCGACGCTCCAGGGAAAACAGCCCCAACCCTGTTCAGCCTCTCCCTGTAGCTCAAATCCTCCAACCCTGGCAACATCCTTGTAAATCTTTTCTGAACATGGACGAGTTGGACTGAAGGATCTGTTTCCGTGCTGTACATGTTTATGACTCTATGAGTCTATAAATCGCTGTAAGGTTCACCCCTCAACCTCCAATGCTCCAGAGAGGAAAATGCCCAGCCTAGCCAGCCTCTCCCTATAGCTCAAACCACCCAGTTCCAGTAGCGTCCTTCTTGTGAGTTTCATCGTTTGGCTTTCACTGTTCACCTTCGGTCCTCCATCTATCCAACTGCACCCTATCCATCTCCAATACATATACATGAAACAGGTTCAGGGAAAATGAAACAAAAACAATTATCCTTGCAATGTTTCCTTTATGTTGCTCACAGCAGCTGCTTGAAATCCTGGAGACTCCAGGATAATCTTGAACAGCTGGTAACCCTCACTGTGCTTAGGTTTATCAGAGCTGTGACTAGGAGACAAAGCGTGGGCACCTCACCAGTCAGCTGGCACTATCGGTGCTCTGGTTGGCGTTAGTGAACCAATCACCAAGCCTCATCCTTTGCTGTCCTCTCACTCCCCCAACCCACACACAAGACACACTGCTGCTGGTCAACAACCCCTTGGCACTTTGTACCCAATCAACCCTTCCCTCCTCTTGTAGAGCCTATTGTAGAGTCATAGGGATGTACAGCACGGAAACGTCCATGCTGACCAGTTATCCGAAACTAATCTAGTCCCATTTGCCAGCACTTGGCCCTTTTCCCCCTCAGTGTTTCCTATTCATTTACCCATCCAGATTTACCCTCCCTTTTTCACTCATTCACAGGATGTGGGCCATTGTCCAAATTGTTAACATTAGGAGCCAACCACGTTGCTGTATGTTGGGAGTCACGTGTAGGCCAGACCAGGTAAGGATGGCAGATTCCTTCCTGAAACATATTAGTGAACCTGAAGGGTTTTTTCCCCAATAATTGATTACGGTTTCATGGTCATCATTACACTCTCAATTCCAGATTGCTTTGGCAGGATTTAAACCTGATCACCAGAATGTTACCTGGCTCTCTGGATTAAGAGTTTGGTGATAATACACTGAGCCATCGCCTCCCCTCCTAATGGCTAAACATTTAACTCCACAGTGTGCATGTTCTTTTAACGCAGGGTCATTGCAAGAATGCACCTGGGTAGGCCTGATTCCCTGTCAGATTTAGAATATTAGAATTCTAATCAGCTTTAGTGGTGTCACGGTGGCTCAGTGGTTAGCACTGCTGCCTCACAGCGCCAGGGACCTGGTTCAATTCCCATCTCGGGTGACTGTGTGGAGTTTGCACATTCTCCCTGTGTCTGCCTGGGTTTCCTCCGGGTGCTCCGGTTTCCTCCCACAGTCCAAAGATGTGCAGATCAGGTGAATTGATTGTACTAAATTGCCCATAGTGTTAGGTGCATTAGTCAGGGGTAAGTATAGGGTAAGGGAGTGGGTGTGGGTGGATTACTCTGCGGAGGGTCAGTGTGGACTTGTTGGGCTGAGTGGCCTGTTTCCATACTGTAGGGAATCTAATCCAATAAAAATCTATTGCCACGAGTCCAGTGAAACGTTTACAAGTCACCACTTATGGCGCCAAGTTAGAGAAGATACCTAGGTACAAAATCTTCAGTGCAAGTTCTCAGGGGAAGAACATTAGAAATATAAGGAAATTCAGAATAAGACTCCTTCCAGCCCAACCCACCTAGCCTCCAGACCGTGCCAGAACTTGACTCCAGACTTCACCTTGATGCCAAAAGTCTGCACTGGAAAAGATTCCTTCTGTCTCAGGCAACAGGGTGGTCAGGCCCAGCATGGTGTGGTTTCATGCAATGGGAAAGGGATCTGGGATTGTCAGAGGGAGATATCAGAGCAGGATGCAGACCGAGGAGGGGAGGCAGTGGATCCTCAGAGGGAGGGTTCGGAGAATTGAGGTTGGATTCTGAACTGCCGAGATCAGTTGGCTTTTCCCATTTTCCCAGGTCCATTGGGTTTGCCCTGGATATCAATAACCCGTGGCTGTTTTAACAACAGAATATACTCAACGTTCTTTATTAAAACGAAGTACACAACTGAAAATACTGCAAAAGTCTCAGCATACAGTCACAAGTGAACCCTTTTACGTGGCCTTACCAGAAGATCAGACCAGACGATCAGCCCATGCCATCCCAACATCTTGCCATTGATCTGTCAGTATGTCCATCTGAGATAGCTAAGTGTTTACTGTGAACCAACCTGCTGCATAAGTTGTCCATTTTACACCTTTTTTTAGATAACTTACAGTGTGGAAACAGGCCCTTCGGCCCAACAAGTCCACACCGACCCTCCAAAGAGCAACCCACCCAGACCCACTCCCCCACATTTACCACTTCACTTAACACTATGGGCAATTTAACATGGCCATTTCACCTAACCTGCACATCTTTGGACTGTGGGAGGAAACCAGAGCACCCGGAGGAAACGCACACAGACACAGGGAGCATGTGCAAACTCCACACAGACAGTTGCCTGAGGTGGGAATTGAACCCAGGTCTCTGGCGTTGTGAGGCAGCAGTGCTAACCACTGTGCCACTGTGCTGCCCACCTTTAATAATGTGCAGCCTCCCAAACGTATTCAGTTTGACCAGTTTCCACATCAGTTTGATCAATTAACTCACTAAGACATGCTTGTGTCTCTTTGGCAAGAGACTTATGTCTTGCCCTTCATAAATATTAACATAATTCTGAGCTTGTGGGATCTTGTGGCATCAGCGTTTTTCTGGTCACTATCACTTTGCTGTTTGTGGGATTTTGATCTGAGCAGATAGATTAATAGTAAAGTACTTCATTAGTTGTATAGTGGTTGTGATGGGTGCAAGTTTTTTAAAATATAATTTTGAAGGTGTCTATTAGGCAACTCCTCAGCCCCTCTTTTCAAGAGAAAAGGGATCAATCATCTTGTTTTATAATAATAATAAAATCGCAGAGTTCTGTTACCATCCTTGTAAACTCATTCCCGCTAATAAATCTCAATGTCCTTTTTACAAGAAGGCACAAAACATTGTGTTTTAAGTAATAGCCATGATTTCAGAGTATGCCATAATGTTTTCCAACCAGCTGAGTTTGCAAGTTGCTTTTGTAGGACGGAGAGGTTAGCAGCCAACACAGAAAGATTCCACAAACAGAACATTGGCTGAGGTTGATTGACAAACATTATCTGCAAAATGGTAGTCATGATTTCGAGATGTTGGACTGGGGTGTACAAAGTTAAAAATCACACAACATTAGGTTATAGTCCAACAGGTTTAATTGTGTGATTTTTAACTATCTGCACCAAGTAATTAAAAGCATGGCTCTTAACTGGAGACCTTGCTACAGATTGTCCTTGGTTTTTACTTGCTATAGTGTATAGAGACTCCTTGTAAGCAGATGTTGTTTGCTGTGAATGAACTGCTTGCTGTAGGTCATACCCAGCCTCCAGCGTATTGTCTAACCTGGTGTCATTTCGCACTTTGTTTCAATCTCAGTCCAGTAAACCACATCCCCTGCCCACCCAGCCCCCTCAAACTAATTTAAAACAACAATGCAGAAATAATTTACTCTGTGCGGTAATCTGTGAAAATTTGAGAGGCCAAGAACTATTTAAAGTAAAAATTAACAACCTTATTTCTTAAAGTAGAACAGAAAATAATTAACTAACAGCTATTTACAACTCCTTCCTCAAACCTATCTTTTATTTTCTCTTCTATAATACTAGTCCGATAAAACACCCAAGTAAGATTGACCAAAAATTCAGATTTCAAAACCAGCCAGCTGTTGAATCTTCCATTTGTATCTTTCTCTGTAGAATTTCTTCTTCTTAGGGTATTCTGTTTCACAGGTCATTGACTGCTAAAGGTACCTTTAAGAGAGGTATTTTTCGGCAGTCTGTACATGCTGGTGGCTTAGCAGTTCTCCCTCAACTGTTCAGGTTTTCCCGGTCTTATACCCCAAAGCATCGGAATGTGTTATTGGGTTTTAAGATTGTCGCTATACTCAATTCAAACTTGATTGGAGTTTGGTATTTTGGTGTGTAATTTAAATTGATTGGCCGAATTTGAATTTGTTTTGTCATCTCCAGGCAACCCAGTTAATCTAGCTGTTCGACCCACATGTTACATTGTTACCTTATTCAGAACACTTGGGGCTGTATCAGGTAGTTCTGCTAGCTTTTAACTCTCTCTAAGGCACGGTACCCTTTACACCTTCATTACACCTGAATGAGCTGAATTGAAATTTTCAAATAATCTCCAACTAGAAGACAGAGTTAGTTCTTGAGAGAACCCGAAAGATACCACAAAGGAATGTCAGTAAGATGGGCCAAAGGATTAAAAGATGGCAGCTGGAATTCAGTCTGAATATGAAGGAATGCATCTTTGTAAAAATCATAATTACACTCTGAATGGAATTTGGTTGACATTGTCATTGAACAGCGGAATCTGGGTCATGAGTTCACAGGGCATTAAAGAAATCTACTGGAATTGATTGCAAGAGGTTTCAAATATAAAATAAAGCAAGAACGATGGGTGTGTAAAACTTCACAAAGAGCTGCGCTTGAGTGTTGCGTGCAATATTGAGCACCATTCTGTGGTGAGTAGACTGAGTGAGGGTGAAATGCTGATTTATTGGGATCCTGTCTCGAATCTAAAATGCAAAGCAAGACTTTTGCATGGATTCTGGTTAGAGCAAGACAGGTTGCATGATCACATGATACAGGAGATTAAACTCTTGAAAGGAGCAGTGATATGGTAAACACAAAGAACAACGAAAATTTACAGCCCAGGAACAGGCCCTTCGGCCCTCCAAGCCTGAGCCGATCCAAATGTACGATCTAAACCTGTCGGTCAATTCCTGAGCATCTGTATCCCTCTGCTCCCCACCTACTCATGCATTTGTCCAGACGCATCTTAAATGAATCTACCGTGCCTGTCTCTACCACCTCTGCTGGCAACGCGTTCCAAACACCCACCGCCCTCTGTGTGAAGTACCTGCCACGTGTATTCCCCTTAAACTTTCCACCTCTCAGCTCGAAAGCATGACCTCTTGTTATTGAATCCTTCAATCTGGGAAAAAGCGTGTCTCCATCCGCCCTGTCTATACACTTCATGATTTTATAAACCTCAATCAGGTCCTCCTCAATCTCCTTTTTTCGAGTGAAAATAAACCTAACCTACTCAACCTCTCTTCATAGCTAGTGTCCATAATAGTCTTCATAATAGAAGCAGATTATTTCCACTTTCTGAATGACCTGTGATAGGAGACCAGAGATACGTGACCACAGAATCCCGACAGCGGGCCATTTAGCCCATTGAGTCCACACTGACCTTCCGAGCAGCATCCCACCCACCCCAACCCTATGCCTATAACCCTGCATTTCCCATGGCTGACCCACTTCGCCTGCACCCCCTGAACAATTTGCCATGGCCAATTCCACTTAACTGCACATCTTTGGACTGTGGGAGGGAACCGGAGCAGCCGGAGGAAACCCACGCAGACACGGGGAGAATGCCCAAACTCCAAACTTCAGACGCCTGAAGATCTCTCAGGCTGACGTCATAAGGATCAGTAAATCCTCCTATGCCAGTCTGTATGACGCGAAGCCGACCGACAGCGCAGCCTCCCAGTTGTTCCTGTCCTCTATCACAGAGGTCTTACACGACAGAACACGTGAGAGGCTGGACCAGCCGCTATCTCTGGACGAGCTGACCAAGGCCCTCGAGTCCTTCGAAAAGAATAAAACTCCCGGAAGCGACGGCTTACCGGTCGAGCTCTATTCCGCTCTGTGGGACTTGATTGGCCAGGACCTGCTGGAGGTGTATGTCAGTATGCTTCGGGCAGGTACCATGAGTGAATCCATGAGGAAAGGCATCAACACCCTCATCTACAAGCGGAAGGGGGAGAGGGAGGAACTCAGAAATTGGAGACCAATCTCACTGTTGAATGCGGATTACAAAATTCTGTCAAAGGTAATCGCCAACCGGTTCAGGTCTGCTCTGGGGTCGGTGATTCACCCTGACCAAACCTGTGCTGTACCGGGCAGGAAGATCACTGAGAGTCTCACACTCCTCAGGGATACGATCGCCTACGTGCAGGACAGAGGGTTGGACACCTGCCTGATCAGCCTGGACCAGGAGAAAGCCTTTGACAGGATATTACACAGGTATATGAGAGATGTTCTCTCCAAAATGGGCTTTGGGGAGGGAATCTGCAATTGGATCAGACTGCTCTACACCAACATTGTCAGTGCAGTCTCAATCAATGGGTGGGAATCAGATAGCTTCCCAGTCAGATCTGGAGTCAGGCAGGGCATAGAGCCATTTGCCAAGTCCATCAGGAAGAATGCAAGCCTGAGAGGGGTGACTATTCCTGACAGCGGGGGCCTGCAGGTTAAGGCCTCCCTGTACATGGATAACGTTGCCGTTTTCTGCTCGGATCCGTTGTCCATGCACAGACTCATGTGCATATGTGACCAGTTTGAATGGGCCTCAGGGGCCAAGGTAAACCGAGGCAAGAGCGAGGCCATGCTCTTCGGGAACTGGGCCGATCAATCCTCGATCCCCTTCACCATCAGGACCGACCACCTGAAGGTGCTGGGTATTTGGTTCGGGGGGGGCTGGGGCTGCTGCTGCAGTCAACCGGGCCATCTTCCAGTTTATATGGAGGTCAAAGATGGACCGGGTCCGAATGGGCTCGCTGTACAAAGATCTGGGCAACGGGGGAAAAAGTACACCCAATGCCACCCTCACCCTGATGGCCACCTTTGTGTGTGGCTGCATCAAGCTGTGCGTGGATCCCTGGTACGCAAACACCAAGTGTCACTATGTACTGAGGTTCTACCTGTCCCCGGTGTTGCGAAGGATGGGCCTGGCCTCGCTGCCGCGGAACGCTCCGAGTAGTTGGACCGTTCCGTATCACCTGTCCTTCGTGGAGAAGTTTATGAAGAAAAACACCTTTGACCACAAGTCCATCAGGAAGTGGTCAGCACGTAGTGTCCTTGAGACCCTTCGTGAAAAGGAGAGGGCGGATCCTATCGAGTGGTTCCCTGAGCAGACTGTCAAAGCCATTTGGCAGAATGCCTCATCGCCAGAACTTTCCAACAAGCACCAAGACGTGGCTTGGTTGGTGGTGAGAAGGGCTCTGCCTGTGAGATCCTTTATGCACGCCCGGACTCTCAGCCGCACGCACGCTGACCTCGAAACGGCTGTGGGGGAGGACGAGACTGTCACACACCTCCTTCTGGAATGTGCCTACGCAGAAGAAGTCTGGAGTGGAATGCAGTGGTGTTTGTCGAGGTTCGTCCCGAGCAGCGCCGTGACATGGGACTCCGTGCTCTATGGTCTGTTCCCCGGGACGCACACCGAGACGAACATCAACTGTGCCTGGAGGATCATCAACTCGGTGAAGGACGCTCTCTGGGCGGTCCGAAACCTGTTGATCTTCCAGCTGAAGGAGTTGACCCTGACTGAGTGTTGCAGACTGGCACATTCCAAGGTCCAAGACTACGTGTTGAGGGACGTGCTGAAGCTTGGGGCAGCTGCATCCAAGGTGCGGTGGGGAAAAACCACCGTGTAACGTCTGCCTGCCTAAAGAAGAACAGGGGGCCCAGGCAGTCATTTGGGCTCTGCTGATGCCTCAGCTAAAAATGTAATCATACAGACCTGCAAATAGGAATGATTACTCTGTTTCGGTATGCAAACAAATGGAACGTTTACATATGTATGGCATGTTCAACTGTACAGACCATTAAAGTATTTTATGAATAAAGTATGTTTTTGAAATTTAAAAAAAATTCAGGCACCTGAAGATGGAATCAAACCCAGGCCCATGGGGCTGTGAGGCAGCAGTGCGAACCACTGTGCTGCCCCTAAGGGTTAGACAGCTGTGAACAGAAATGGCTTCACATACTGAGCTGTCAATCTGTGGACTTGCCAGAGTTCGTTGTCATAGTACAAGCAGCATTAAGGTTCATGATGAGACTAGATTGGTAGCTGAAAGAAAAAATAATTAAGGGTTGGAACACAAGACAGCCAAAGGCGATGAGAATTATTTGATGGTATGGAAGGGTGAAACATGAAATGGTATTGAATTTCTAGGGCAGCACATTGGAGCAGAGATGGTCATGTAACCTGTGGTTTCCCTGTTTTTAGATTTACTTGACAGTAAACAATGGCCCATGCTGCAGTGAGCAGGAATCGAGTACTAAGGAGTTTTAATAAAGTGGCCAGTGAATCATATCTACAGAGCATAATTAACTCCTCTCCACTCAGTGTGCAATCTGTACTGTCAGTGCCAGCAATCGGTGAACACTGTAACATTCAAGGAACGGACAGTCCTAAGGGAATGCCATACTGTAGGTGGCATAGGGGCTCAATGATTAACACTGCTGCCTCACAGCACCATGGACCTAGGTTCAATTCCACCCTCAGGCAACTGTCTGTGTGTAGTTTGCACATTGTCCCTGTGATTAGAGTGGTGCTGGAAATGTACAGCAGGTCAGGCAGCATCCGAGGAGCAGAAAACGTTTCGGGCAGGAGCCCTTCATCAGCAGGGCTTCATCGCCACTCTAATCTTGACTCTAATCTCCAGCATCTGCAGTCCTCGCTTTCACCTACATTTTCCCTGTGTCTGTTCTGTGTGGGTTTCCTCCCACAGTCCAAAGAAGTGCAGGTTAGGGTAAATTTCCCACAGTATCTCAGGATGTGCAGGCTGGGTGGATTAGTCAAGGGAAATGCAGGGTCACTGGTGTGCGGTGGTTATGGGTGGGATACTCTTTGGAGGGTTGGTGTGGATTCAGTGGGCCAAATGGTCTGTTTCCTGGTTGCAATGTTTAGTTATATCTAGCATGAGGGGCAGGGCTCGATGCGATGTTTTCAGGAGTTAGCTCAACACTTGCGAGTGATTGATGTATAATCTCAGGGTTATAGTTCGTTAGACATGAAGGAAGTTGGTGGCAGAGGCAGGCTTCAAATAGAAAAGAATTGCTAAGCTGTGCTGCTGAGCAGGTCCCAGAGGGCCAGAGACTCTGAATACTTGGAACTGAGAAAAAAACATTCAAGGAGTAAGTAGCCACAGAAGTAAGAGCATAGTCAGGGAGTCAATGAGAAGTCAAGAGCAGTTGGATAACTCTGTAGCTTTAGAACTCAAGAATACATCCTTGGAGTTATTAAGTACAGTCGGTTCTGCGATAATGCATGTTCCTTCAACGTGACTTGGTTTAACAGGATTGAAGAATTTAGATGGTTATTTGTAGAACACAAGCATTCCTTACCTGTATTGACTATAATGTGATTCCAGCCCCGATTAGTTTAAATGGTGCAGCTATTGCACGATTTTCTTATAAAGCGACATTGCACAGGAACGGAACTATCACATTATATCAGAACTGACCGTACAGGTAAATGTTGAAGCTAGTACTGAGGAAAAGTCCTTGGAGCTGGGGGATCTGTGAAGAAGCGTGTGCCATTCATAGTTTGGTTCAGTTGTAAGCAGGGAGGTAGGAAGTGAGTCAGCCTGTGGAAGCTGAGAGTTCAGGATCCAAACCAAGGGCAATGGTGGCTGAGTAAAGCTTGTTACTTGCAAAAAGCTGGAGTTGTATCTGCGAGTAGGGTCTGCAATACAACTTCTAAAATCCTGGGGAGCAGAGTCCCATGAAAGGAAGGTCAGCATCAGAATGTATGTAGTCATTCAGGCAGCAAATAGTGAAAATGCTTTTGAGGGAATTCCAAGGCTAGATCATCAAAAATGAGAATGGAATTTCTTTGGTGAGTTTTAATATGATTTGGTGACCCACAATGTCACTAACATTTGGGGATAGAGGAGAAATGGTGAAACATTCAGTCTTGAATGCAATTGCCATGTTGATTAGATTAGATTCCCAACAGTGTGGAAACAGGCCCTTCAGCCCAACCCTCTGAAGAGTAACCCACCCAGACCCATTTCCCTCTGAATGATGCACCTAACACTACGGGGCAATTTCACACCATCAATTCACCTGACCTGCACATCTTTGGACTGTGGGAGGGAATCCACACAGGAACAGGGAGAATGTGCAAACTCCACACAGTTACCCAAGGTGGGAATTGAACCCAGGACCCTGGTGCTGTGAAGCAGCACTGCTAACCACTGAGCCACCATGGGGATTTTGAGAATTGCTTGTCTCTTACCACATTTGCTTCAAGTTAAAGTTGGGATTTTAAACGAGAAGTCACAATGCTCTTTGCACAGTCCAATTTTGTTTTTGTTGATAACTTTTGCATGTTTATTTAAGTTTTATTTGTCATAAAACTATTTTTTTCTGTTAACTAAAGAAACGTGGCTGTCTAATTTCTTATACTGGCCAGAAACAGTCTAACGTTGACACGCTTGGCTAAATTTCAACTTTGTTATGACCCATAGAGGAGTGGGATCAAAAAGGATTCTGTGACCCTCGAATCTGAAGATGAACATCTATCATCATCAGACTGTGAAGAATCTCTTTTTGAACATAGAACATAGAACAATACAGTGCAGAACAGGCCCTTCAGCCCTTGATGTTGCGGCGACCTGTGAACTATTCTCAGCTCGTCCCCCTACACTTTCCCAAAATCATCCATGTGCTTATCTAAGGATTGTTTAAATCTCCCTAATGTGGCTGAGTTGACTATGTTAGCAGGTAGGGCATTCCACGCCCTTACCAATCTCTGCGTAAAGAACCTGCCTCTGACATCTGTCTTAAATCTATTGCCACTTGATTTGTAGTTATGCCCCCTCGTACACGCTGACGTCATCATCCTAGGAAAAAGACTATCACTGTCTACCCTATATAATCCTCTGATCATCTTATATGTCTCTATCAAATCCCCTCTTAGCTTTCTTCTTGCCAATGAGAAGAGGTTCAAGTCTCTCAGCCTTTCCTCATAAGACCTTCCCTCCAGACCAGGCAACATCCTGGTAAATCTCAACTGCACCTTTTCCAATGCTTCCACATCCTTCCCGAAATATGGCGACCAGAACTGGACACGATATTCCAAGTGTGGCCGCACCAGCGTTTTGTACAGTTGCAGCATGATATTGCGGCTCCGGAACTCAATCCCTCTACAAATGAAACCTAACACACCGAATGCCTTCTTAACAGCACTATCCAGCTGGGTGGCAACTTTCTACTTAATAGAATGCTGAAAATCTAAAATAAAAAAACACAATATTCTGTCATGAACCAGCAGAGGCTGCGTCTGTGGAGAGAAACAAAGCCTCTCCTCTGAATGTTTATGTTCTTTTTGTCACTGTTTGTCTCAAGTGATAGTTTTAGATCGGCTTTCCATTCCGAGCAAAGTGTCAAATTAAATGATGGGAATAATTATAAATAATACGATGGAGTTTTCTTCACATAACTAGTACCAGACAGAATAGGAACACACTTACTGATCCCATAGAGACAAGCTTGAGGACAAAACCAAGAGGGACATCAAATCAATGGGCTAAGGAGTTCCTGCCTTTGGCCAGTCTTACCCTCTGGTTGGGTTACAGTCTCAGGAAAGGGAAAGTGCTAATGAAGTTCTCATCTCGAATGTAAATGTTAGCAGCATCCAATCCTAGCTGCAGCAGAAACCTTCCAGGTACAGATCCACTTTAACAGGCACCTAGGTCGCTACCAGAACGCTAACAAACCCACCAGAAAATGAAAGTGGGCCTGGGAGGTGATGGTCTAGTGCTGTTATCACTGACTGTTAATCTAGACACCCAAATTGTTATAGAGTCATAGAATTATAGTAACTCTATAGCATGGTAACATACCCTTTGGTCCAATTCATTCATGCCAATTTAGATATTCTAAATTCATCTAGTCCCATTTGCCAACATTTGCCCATATCCCTCTAAACCCTTCCTATGTATATACTCATCCAGATGCCTTTTAAATGCTGTAATTGTACCAGCTTCTATCACTTCCTCTGGCAGCTCATTCCATACACGCACCACCCCCTGCATGAACAAGTTGCCCCTAAGGTCTTTTTTAAATCTTTCCCCTCTCACCTTAAACCTACGCCTCTAGTTTCTGCTATTCTAGGGAAAAGACATTGGCTATTCATCCTATCTATGCCCCTCATGATTGTATAAACTTTGATAAGGTCACCCCTCAGCTCCCAACACACTAAGTAAAATTACCCCAGCCTATTCAGCCTCTCCTTATAGCTCTGACAACCCGGGTTGGAATCCCACCATGGCAGGAGATAGAATTTGGATTCAGTAAAAATTTGGAATTGTGTCTAATGATGATCCCGAATCCATTGTCGGGAAAGGCCCATCTGGTTCACCAAGGTCACCCTGTTAGAGGTTTCCTATAGGCCCCTGATTAGTTCCAGAGATGGAGAGGAAAGGACGGCTAAGTTAACTCTGGGTAGGTAGTGTAGTTGTTATGGGGGATTTGAACTTTCCAAATATTGACGGAAACACTATAGTTTGAGTACTTTAGATGGGTCAGTTTTTGTCCAGTGTGTGTAGGAGAGTTTCTTGACACAGTATGTAGACAGGCCAACAAGGGGCGAGGCCACATTGGATTTGCTACTGGGCAATGAACTCGGCCAGGTGTGAGCACTTTGCTGATAGTGATCACAATTCAGTTTGTTTACTTTAGCGATGGAAAGGGATACGGATATACCGCAGGGCAAGAGTTATAGCTGGGGGAAAGGCAATGATGATGCGATTAGGCAAGATTTAGGATGCATAGGATGGGGAAGGAAACTACAGGGGATGGACACAATTGAAATATGGAGTTTATTCTAGGAACAGCTACTGTGTGCCCCTGATAAGTATGTACCTATCAGGCAGGGAGGAAGTGGTCAAGTGAGGGAACCATGGTTTAATCAAGAAGTTGAATCTCTTGGCAAGAGGAAGGAGGAGGCTTCTGTTAGGATGAGACATGAAGGCTCAGTTGGGGCGCTTCAGTGTTACAAGTTAGCCAGGAAAGACCTAATGAGACAGCTAAGAAGAGCCAGGAGCGGAACATGAGAGGGCGTTGGCAGGTAGGATCAAGGAAAACCCTAAAGCTTTCAATAGATATGTCAGGAATAAAAGAATGACTAGAGTAAGATTAGGGCCAGTCTCTGATAGCAGTAGGAAGTTGTGTGTGGAGTTTGAAGACATAGGGGAAGTGCTAAATGAATATTTCTCTTGGTATTCACACTGGAAAAAGACAATGTTTTTGAGGAGAATACTGACATACAGACTACTAGACTAGACAGGATTGAGGTTCACAAGGAGGAGGTGTTGGGAATTCTTGAAAGTGTGAAAATAGATAAGTCCCCTGGGCTGAATGGGATTTATCCTAGGGTTCCCTGGGAAGCCAGGAAGGAGATTGAAGAGCCTTTGACTTTGATCTTTATGTTGTTATTGTCTACAGGAATAGTGCCAGAAGACTAGAGGATAGCAAATGTTGTCCCCTTGTTCAAGAAGGGGAGTAGAGACAACCCTGACAATTATAGATCAGTGAGCCTTACTTCGGTTGTGGGTAAAGTGTTGGGAAAGGGTTGCAAGAGAAAGGATGTCTAATCATCTAGAGAAGAATATAGAGTCATAGAGATGTACAGCATGGAAACACACCCTTTGGTCCAACCTGTCCATGCCGACCAGATATCCCAACCGAACCTAGTCCCATCTGCTAGCACCCTGCTCATATCCTTCCAAACCCTTCCTGTTCATATACCCATCCAAATGTATCTTAAATGTTGTAATTGTACCAGCCTCCACCACATCCTCTGGCAGCTCATTCCATACACGTACCACCCTTTGTATGAAAACGTTGCCCCTTAGGTCTCTTTTATGTCTTTCCCCACTTATCCTAAATCCTAAATCCCCACTTATCCACTCTAGTTCTAGACTCTGTAACCTGCAACATACTTCGGTACTATCCACAACTCCAATGACCTCAGTGTCATCCTATCCATGCCCCTCATAATTCTTTAAACCTCTATAAGGTCACCCCTCAGCCTCCGACCCTCCAGGGAAAACAGCCCCAGCCTGTTCAGCCTCTCCCTGTAGCTCAGATCCTCCAACCCTGGCAACATCCTTGTAAATCTTTCCTGAACCGTTTCAAGTTTCACAACATCTTTCCAATAGGAAGGAGACCAGAATTGCACGCAATATTCCAACAGTGGCCTAACCAATGTCCTGTACAGCTCCAACATGACCTCCCAACTCCTGTACTCAATACTCTGACCAATAAAGGAAAGCATACCAAACACCTTCTTCACTATCCTATCTACCTGCGACTCCACTTTCAAGGAGCTATGAACCTGCATTCCAAGGTCTCTTTGTTCAGCAACACTCCCTTGGACCTTACCATTAAGTGTATAAGTCCTGCTAAGATTTGCTTTCCCAATGTTGATTAGGGATAGTCAACACGATTTTGTGAAGGGTAGGTCATCCCTCACAAACCTTATTGAGTTCTTTGAGATGGTGGCCAAATAGGTGGATAGGGGTAAAGTTGATGTGATATATATAGATTTCAGTAAGGCATTTGATAAGGTTCCCCATGGTAAGGTATTGCACAAAATACAGAGGCATGGGATTGAGGATGATTTAACGGTTTGGATCAGAAATTGGCTAGCTGAAAGAAAACAGAGGATGGTTATAGATGGGAAAATTTCATCCTGGGGTTCAGTTACAATTGGTGTATTGCAAGGATCTGTTTTGGGTCCACTGCTGTTTGTCATTTTTATAAATGACCTAGATGAGGGCGTAGAAGGACAGTTTAGTAAATTTGTGGATGACACTGAGGTCATTGGAGTTGTGGATAGTACTGAAGTATGTTGCATGTTACAGAGAGACAAAGATAAGCTGCAGAGCTGGGCTGAGAGGTGGCAAGTGGAGTTTAGTGCGGAAAAGTGTGAAGTGATTCACTTAAGGAACAATAGGAACAAAGAATATTGGGCTAATGATAAGATTCTTGGTAGTGTAGATGAGCAGAGAGGTCTCAATGTCCATGTACATAGATTCCTGAAAGTTGCCACCCAGTTTGATAGGGTTGTTAAGAAGGAATATGATGTATTAGCTTTTTTTAGTAGAGGGATTGAGTTTCAGAGCCACGAGCTCATGCTGCAGTTCTGGTGACCGCATTATAGGAAGGATGTGGTCGCTTTGGAAAAGGTGCAGAAGAGATTTACCAGGATGTTGCTTAGTATAGAGGGAAGGTCTTATGAGTAAAGGCTGAGGGACCTGAGGCTGTTTTCGATGGAGAGAAGAAGGTTGAGAGGTTGAGAAGGTTCAGAGGATTAGGCAGGGTGGACAATGAGACCCACTTTCCTCGGATGGTGATGGCTAGCACAAGGGGACATAGCTTTACATTGAAGGGTGATAGATACAGGACAGATGTCAGAGGTAGTTTGGAATGCACTGTCTGCAACAGTAGTAGACTCACCAACTTTAAGGACATTTAAATGGTAATTGGATAAACATGTAGATGAAAATGGAATAGTGTAGGATATATCGGCTTCAGATTGGTTCCACAGGTTGGCACAACATCACAGGCCGAAGGGCCTGTACTGCGCTGCAATGTTCTGTGGTCTGTGTCACATTCTTTCCAAGAAGAATGCTGCTGTCCTGGTCTGGTCTGGTCCACATGTGACTCCAGACTCACAGCAATGTGATTGGTTCATAACTGTATTCTGGTTAATAAGTGCTGGCCTAACCAGCAATGCTGTCATCCTGTGAATATATAGTAAAGGTTTCTCTTGCAGGAAGAGCGGAAATTGCAGAATGTAATGTCGTGCGATTAACAAGAGAATGCTAACTATTGCCTTTACATTACACTGCACACCCCACATGTTGCTGAAAAGGCCTGGAATTCACCCCCTAGAAATGATCATGTTAAACCTGCCAATCTTTACCATTTTGGTTGGGGCCATACAATAACGATCCAACTCTCCCACTGGAAGCATTGGGGTGGGGGGAGTCTCAAAGTGAAATGGGGTTCTATAATGTCAGGAAGTCCACCACACCATGGCAAGACACCATTGAGTGGACCCACACTCTACCCATTGGTAACTTGATATTCAGGGGTTTAATTAAAGTTCTGGTCTGCACAGATGAGAAGAAATTCAAATCATCAGGTTTTCTAATCGGATCACAGAATCAAAAATCCCAACAGTGTGGAAGGGGCCGTTCAGCTTCCAAAGAGCAATCCACCCAGACCTACCTTCCCACCCTGTCCCACTTCCCCTGCACTTCCCATGGCTAACCTGCACATCCCATACTTTTGGAAGGAAAGGAAGGAAAGCAGGACAGGTCTGCACTTACTCAGCAACGTGCGTGACGCTCAGTCAAGTTTCTCATGAAACAGCTCATTTCTGCACAACAAGATCCCACAGAATGAAATGTGATCACATCATCTGCCAACTGAGGGAGAAATATCGGTCAGAGAGAATATCCCTTGACAGAGCCCCATATCCCCTTCTCCACTAACCCCCAAACCACACACACAAATGCAAAATGGTGCTATGGAATGTAATGTGTCCAGCCAAGAGAATGGGTGGTGTTGGTTCAATAAAGGACAGAATAGTATTTGACCTGAATGTTGAAACCATAACCTTGGCATCTCTTAGACAAACTGACCGTCAAGGTATACAAGTACACAGGCCTCTAAATGTAGCAGTACAGGTAGATAAGGTTATAAGGACAGCATGTGGAATGCTCTCCTCCATTAGCTAGGTATAGAAATCAAAGTTAGGGACATAATGATGAAACTGTGTAAGATACTAGTGAGGCCGCAGCTGGAGTTTTGAGTGCGGTTCTGGTGATCACATTACAGTAAGGATGCAGTTGATCTAGAGAGAGTGCAGACAGGATTCACCAGAATGTTGCCAGGGTTGGAGAATTGTAACTACGAGGAGAGATTGGAAAGATCAGGGTTGTTTTCCTTGGAACAGAAAAGGCTGAAGGGGATGACATGATTGAGGAGAACAAAATTGTGGGGGGGAAGAGAATGAGAGTAGACAGGGGGAACCTGTTTCCATTGGCAGTGAGTTCAAAATCCCAGGGCCATAGATTCAAGGGAAGTGGCAGAAGGATTAGAGAGGATGTGTGGAAAAGCACAGAGGGTGGTGGGTGTCTGGAATTCGCTGCCTGAACTACTGGTAGAGGCAGGTATTTCTATACCTTGCTAATGGAAGAGAGGGTTCATATGCCTTCCTTACAACCTTATCTACCTGTCCTGTCTGTGTACTTGTACACCTTGAAGGTCAGTTTGTATAAGAGATGCCAAGGTCATGGTTTAAACTTTCAGGTCAAATATTATTTTCTATTCTTTTATTGACCCTAAACTCTTTTAAAAGTATCTGGATCTGCAGGGCTATGGGTTGTGTATAAGAAGAGGGGATTGTACAAGAGGCATCTGGGTGTCTCTGGGTCAGTATGGACAAGCTGGACTGAATGGCCCTCTTCTGTGCTATATCATTTCTATGGTCCTATGGAGAGGCAGCCTTTAGCCTCACAACATGGGAATGAGTTTGATTCAGGCCTGTTCCAATGTGGGAGTACAGGCCGCTTTCCTTCTCAATGGACAGATTCAAACAACCAGACAGTCCCTTGGTTTTCCCAGCATACATTTGTTTCAAATAAAACTCTTGGCTGCCCTTGAAATCTTCGCTGCAGTCTTTGTGATAGCTCAGGCTTAGTTGAAATCCCACCAGGCTTTTAACATGCTTGCCTTTGAAGTTTGTGTGGAACTGTGCACCTCGGGTGGGTAGACAGGTCATTCAAACAAAGTACAAACCTTCCACATTCATTAGTGCATCCACCTCCTCAATGATCATTCCCGAACTGGCCTGGCCCACAGTGGGAACTGATGGTAGCTGAAAGGAAAGGGAGAACTTGCGATTATATGGTGCTTTTCATGACCACTCAGACCAACATTAAGTGATTTTCAAAGTGTGTGTTCACTGGTGTAAAGGAGAGGGTGTAGAGGCTAATTTGTGTTCAGCAGGGTGTGATAATGAGTCAACATATCTGTTTCTTTGTGTGTTTGGTTGGTATAAAATGTATTTCATTCACTTTGGTCTGTTAAGGATGCCTGAGGTCAAATGGATCGAGGGTTGTGTGTTAAATAAGGGTGAGTACTTGACTGCGTGTATTCCGGTGGGGATTGGCTGTTGTGGTGCAGTGGTATGTCCCTATCTCTGGAATAGAGATCCTGGGATCAAGTCCCACTTGCTCCGGAAGTGTGTCAAAGCACATCTGAACAAGTTGATGAAAAATGTCTGCATCCAGGATATGGAGAGTGAATTATCAGCAGGGTCTGAGTTTGTGGTGAGTGAATTAGAAATAAGAGCCTGAATGGAGAATTACCTGACTTCTTTAGAACTGAGATGAGGTAGAATTTCTTCGGCCAGAGAGTGGTGAAGCTATGGGACTCACTGCCAAATAAGAATGTGGAGGCAAAGTCATTAAGTTTCTTTAAGTCAGAGATAGATGGGTTCCTGATTGGTCAGGAGATCAAGGATTACTGGGAGAAAGCAGGAGAATAGGGTTGAGAAACAGAGCAGTGATAGTGAATGGTGGAGCAGTCTCAGTGAGCTGATGGACCAGTGCTACTCCCAAATCCTATAACTGGGGCAGGACTTACAAAGTTCATGGTAGGGCAGTGTTGCCAGAGAGACCGAGGGATGCAGGTACATAGTTCATTGAAAGTGGCATCGCACATCGACAGGGTGGTAAAGAAGGCATTTGGCACACTTGCCTTCATTGGTCAGAACATTGAGTATAGGTATTGGGATGTCATCCTGTACAGGACATTGGTGCGGTCATATCTGGATGACTCTGTTCCTGCTACAGGAAGGATGTTATTAAACTGAAAAGGGTGTAAAAAGTTCAAAGGATGTTACTGAGACTGAAGGGTTTGAATTATAAGGAGAGGATGGATAGGTTGGGACTGTTTTCTCTGGAGCATTGGAGGCTGTGAGGTGACTTTATAGAGGTTTATAAAATTAGAAGGGGCATAGGTAAGGTCTTTTCCCCAGTGCTGGGGAGTCCAAACTAGAGGACATAGGAGGGGCTGTTTCTGTTCTATATGACTCTGACTCTAAACATGTGATATTTATAAAACAAAAGACAGCCATGACAGCTCCTCTGCTCCTGTTCAGAATATTGTCATGGGTCCTTCATCACCCATCCTAGTTTCAGTCAGCTGTGTAAGCTGGTGCTTCTAACAACACAGTGCTCACTCATTACTGCTCAGATCCTGTCGTAGGATTTAAACCTGAAACCTTGTCACTCAGGTGAGAGTCTTACCAACTGAGACGCAGTTGACCCTAGACATGACACAAGTCATCCTAACTTCCTCAGGCTTCCTGGGACCAAAGAGTGGGTCGTCTGAGCCAGTGCCAGTTGAATACAAAGTTGCATTTCCTGCCACTCCAGATAACTCAATCACAATCTCATAATTACCAGGGTCACAATCACTTGGAACTGGTATTGAGCCCCATTGTTGCCAGAGGCAGCCCAAAAAATTAATTAAACACTGAAAATGCCTAATTTTCAGGCTCTGACTGACTGTGAGGTAGGAGCAAAGCAAACCACACCAACCTTTGTCAGGGAGAGTAAAAGTAACACAATTAGCTGCAGCGTACAAACACTCTTTATATTCATCTTTTGGAGATGCTGGTGTTGGACTGGGGTGTACAAAGTTAAAAATCACACAACACCAGGTAATAGTCCAACAGGTTTAATTGGAAGCACCAGCTTTCGGAGCGACGCTCCTTTATCAGGTGGTAGTGGAGGGCTCAATCCTAACACAGAATTTATAGTAAAAATTTACAGTGTGATGTAACTGAAATTATACATTGAAAAATTGATTGTCTGTTAAGCCTTTCATCTGTTAGAATACAGTGATAGTTTCAAGTCTTTCATGTGTAAATCACAAAACCTTTTTTTTAAAAGTTGTCTTCTCAGGTTAGCTGTTAACAATAGTGATAGCTAGACAATGTGTTGAAGGTAAAATACTGGATTAGTGGTGCTGGAAGAGCACAGCTGTTCAGGCAGCATCCAACGAGCAGCGAAATCGATGTTTCGGGCAAAAGCCCTTCATCAGGAATCAAGGCAGTGAGCCTGAAGGGTGGAGAGATAAGCTAGAGGAGGGTGGGGGTGGGGAGAGAGTAGCATAGAGTACAATGGGTGAGTGGGGGAGGAGATGAAGGTGATAGGTCAAGGAGGAGAGGGTGGAGTGGATAGGTGGAAAAGGAGATAGGCAGGTCGGACAAGTCATGGGGACAGTGCTGAGCTGGAAGTTTGAAACTAGGATGAGGTGGGGGAAGGGGAAATGAGGAAGCTGTTGAAGTCCACATTGATGCCCTGGGGTTGAAGTGTTCCGAGGCAGAAGATGAGGCGTTCTTCCTCCAGGCGTCTGGTAGTGAGGGAGCGGTGGTGAAGGAGTCCCAGGACCTCCATGTCCTCGGCAGAGTGGGAGGGGGAGTTGAAATGTTGGGCCACGGGGCGGTTTGGTTGATTGGTGCAGGTGTCCCGGAGATGTTCCCTAAAGTGGTCTGCTAGGAGGCGCCCAGTCTCCCCAATGTAGAGGAGACCACATCGGGAGCAACGGGTACAATAAATGATATTAGTGGATGTGCAGGTAAAACTTTGATGGATGTGGAAGGCTCCTTTAGGGCCTTGGATAGAGGTGAGGGAGGAGGTGTGGGCACAGGTTTTACAGTTCCTGCGGTGGCAGGGGAAAGTGCCAGAATGGGAGGGTGGGTGGTAGGTGGGTGTGGATCTGACCAGGTAGTCGCGGAGAGAACGGTCTTTGCGGAAGGCGGAAAGGGGTGGGGAGGGAAATATATCCCTGGTGGTGGGGTCTTTTTCGAGGTGGCGGAAAAGTCGGCAGATGATTTGGTTTATGCGAAGGTTGGTAGGGTGGAAGGTGAGCACCAGGGGCGTTCTGTCCTTGTTACAGTTGGAGTGGTGGGGTTTGAGGGCAGAGGTGCGGGATGTGGACGAGATGCATTGGAGGGCATCTTTAACCACGTGGGAAGGGAAATTGCGGTCTCTAAAGAAGGAGGCCATCTGGTGTGTCCTGTGGTGGAACTGGTCCTCCTGGGAGCAGATACGGCAGAGGCGGAGGAATTGGGAATACGGGATGGCATTTTTGCAAGAGGTAGGGTGGGAAGAGGTGTAATCCAGGGAGCTATGGGAGTCGGTCGGTTTGTAAAAAATGTCAGTGTCAAGTCGGTCGTCACTAATGGAGATGGAGAGGTCCAGGAAGGGGAGGGAGGTGTCAGAGATGGTCCAGGTAAATTTAAGGTCAGGGTGGAATGTGTTGGTGAAGTTGATGAATTGCTCAACCTCCTCGCGGGAGCACGAGGTGGCGTCAATGCAGTCATCAATGTAGCGGAGGAAGAGGTGGGGAGTGGTGCCGGTGTAATTACGGAAGATCAACTGTTCTACATAGCCAACAAAGAGACAGGCATAGCTGGGGCCCATACGTGTGCCCATGGCTACCCCTTTGGTCTGGAGGAAGTGGGAGGATTCAAAGGAGAAATTGTTAAGGGTGAGGACCAGTTCGGCCAAACGAATGAGAGTGTCAGTGGAAGGGGACTGTTGGGGATGTCTGGAGAGAAAAAAATGGAGGGCTTGGAGGCCCTGGTCATGGCGGATGGAGGTGTAGAGGGATTGGATATCCATGGTGAAGATAAGGCGTTGGGGGTCGGGGAAACGGAAGTCTTGGAGGAGGTGGAGGGCGTGGGTGGTGTCTCGAATGTATGTGGGGAGTTTCTGGACTAGGGGAGATAGGACAGTGTCGAGGTAGGGAGAGATGAGTTCAGTGGGGCAGGAGCATGCTGAGACAATGGGTCGGCCAGGGTGGTCAGGCTTGTGGATCTTGGGAAGGAGGTAGAACCGGGCAGTGCGGGGTTCCTGGACTATGAGGTTGGAAGCTGTGGGTGGGAGATCTTCTGAGGAATATGTTGAAGGTGTTGGCCCCCTGTGTTCTCTGTCTGTGCCATGATGTTTAGATTGATTTATACCAAGGGAATGCTGTGCTGTCAGAACAGGCAACTTTTCAATTCAGACATTAAACACATAGGGTGGCAGGTATATAAATGCCACATGGCAACAGGACCATCTTAAGCTAGTGTAATACCAGCTGTACCAGGCTGGAGTCCTCACAGGATCGTTAATTGGCCACTTAATGTCCTCAAGGTTTTCGCGAAGATCTGTAGCTCAGGTTGTAGATGAGATAGTTGGTTAGATCGCTGAGCTGTTGGGTTATTGTGCAGATGTTTTCTTACTGTACTGGGTAACATCATCAGTGCAACTTTCATGAAACACTGTCCTCAAATAGCAGTGGGGTGAGAACATTGAGTAAAGAACCTGTTACCCAAGAATTAATTCTGGAGGGGGTGTGTCGCGCTCTCCACCCAACGAAATGCTCTTCGAGTCTCCAAACTCACCATTTCCAGAGGCTAGAGACCCCACCCCAGCTTTGAATCTATTTTCACACTTAGTTTTTGTACTTAGGGAGGAAGAGTATGAAATATTGAATAATATAAAAACACTGGAAGAGGAAACATCACAGTGACTTAACAACCTGGAACGTTGACAAGTCACCAGGGCCAGATGGAATGTGTCCCAGACTATTCAGGGAAACAAGTGCTTGGCAAAGTTTCTGACCCATGTTCTGAGCCTCCCTGGTTACAGATGTGTTACTGGAGGGACTGCTGATGTTACACTGTTAATTAAAAGGGCAAGTCTGCTCAGATGACGAAAAGCTAGTGATCCAAAACTGATTCAGTGGCAGGAAGCAGCAGTTTATGATCAGTAGGTGTTTTTGAGATAGGTAGGCTATTTTCAGTGGGGTCTAGCAGGGTTCAATACTGGGTCACTTGCTGTTCTTCAGAAATCTGAATTCCCATCCAGGTCAGAAAACTTGGGACCAACGAATACAAGTGCAACAAATGACTGAATTCTCAGAAATGTGGAGGATGTGTATCTGTAGATCCTAAGATTTTTTTCCCAGGTACCTTTATACTGAAGATGGTGTCGGAAATGACAACGTTATACACTGTACTCGCTTAATTCTGTATTTGAGTACACACAACAATAAAATCTAATTCTAATCCTAAATAGACTCCTGAAGATAGTAGGATGGGTAGACCAGGTAGGTCAGATGATATATGGACTATTCTTGTCTTGTTACTTCAGAAGAAGCACTATATCAGACTTGACCTGTTTTTGTCTGCACAACTGTCCCAAACCTGCTGAGTCTCTCCAGCTGTGTCTGTGGGTCCTGCTCTCAGTCTTAGTCTTGTTCCAGTCACAGTTTTTTGTCAAAGGAATTCAGGCCATTCAGACCCACTATTGGGAGAAACTCTGATGACACTCTAACTGGCTGCTTCTTTCAGAGGATAGGTTACGCCAAGGTAGAGATAGTGGGAACTGTGGATGCTGGAGATCAGTGTGGATAAGGAGTGGAGATGGATAAAGCACAGCAGACCTAAAGCAGCATCAGGCTAACCCCGAGGTACCACTTTCCCTCTCAGTCAGGTATAAATCAATCCAGGGCACCGTCTGACGAAGAGCCGACAAGTTCTTCCCGCTAAATTGGCCAATATTTATCACCCAATCAACAGAAAGAAACAAATCAGCCAGTCACTTCTCGCAGAGCTGTCTGTGGGATCTGACTGTGTGCAAATGGGTTTCCATGGCTCTTGCTTCAATCCATTAATTGGCTTGAGTTTGTGACAGCTTTTTCCCTTGTGCTCCAAAATGGGGATGTTAACATTGGATTATTTGGATTTGTCCAGGATCAACAGTATCTGGCTGATTGATGCAACTAATCCATGCTCGAGTCTATGCCCCACATGGGCCTCCTCCTATCTTTTCGCATTAAATTTACTGTCTTGGCCAAGCCTTCCCTTCTCCTCTGCCTCAATTAATTGGATTATTGGTCGTCCCTTCACTTGCTGACTTTACTCCCACTGTCTGACACTTCTGATCACCTGCAGAGACTTATTATTCAGCTTTACGACACTCTACTCTCACCATTTGTCTGATCTTTTGATCTCTCTGCCTATAAATTCAGTGCCTATGTGCTTCTCTTCACTTCACCTGACGAAGGACCAGAGCTCTGAAAGCTTCAGATTTCGAATAGACCTGTTGGACTATAACCTGGCGTCATGTGACTTCTGACCTTGTCCAACCCAGTCCAACACCAGTACCTCCACATCATGCTTTCAAAGGACAGCACCTCTCCCAGAGCCAAATTGGTCTCTCGGTTCTTGTACCGTCCAGGGTCTGCTACCAACAGGTCTGCGGTGGGACAAGGTTTTGCAGCCACCACAGCAACTTCTTGTCTCCTGTGTTAGATTGATTGACGCTCTCTTGTCTTCTTAGAGGGCACCGTTGAGAGGATATGTCAGCGGAGGCACAGAGTTTGCACATTTGCCTCAATGTTGCCCCAGAGGCAGGAATGAAACTGGAAAAATGACACATCTAATTCTCCAAAGCTGATTTCCAACCTAGAAAAATGAGAGTTTGACAAGATGGTTAAACCAGGAATGAAGCAGCAATGAAGGGAAAAGATGAAGCAAACATGGATGTTTTTGCTCGCGTTATGCTGCAGGAGTTTGCAATGAGATCATTAGTGATGAGTAATGTTTTGGAAACAGTTCAAAGAAGGATGTCAAGAATGGACGTGACGATCAAATCCAAGAAGAAAAGCAATCTGTACTTGAGGGGGAAGACAAACCAGAGAAGGAGGGGGAGAGGGAGCAATTTCAATCTCAGAAGTAAAAGCATTTCTGACTGGATTCAGACAAGTGTGATGGGTCGTCTGAAGGGAGTGGGGGGGATTTTATCATAGGAACCTTAAGATAAATGCAATATAGTGAGGACAGTCAGCGTAATAGGGTGGCATGGTGGCTCAGTCTTCAGTCTCACTGCTGCCTCACAGCACTAGGGCACAGGTTCGATTCCAGCCTCACGTCACTGTGTCTGTGTGGGTTTCTGCCCAATGCTTCAGTTTCCTCCCACAGTCCAAAGATATCCCAGGTTGAGTGGATTGGCCAGGGTTAATGTGGGAATAGAGTGGGGTGGCCTTCAGAGGTGGCCCTGTTGCAGCTGATGAGCCAAATGGCCTCTACCTTCACTGTAGGGATTCTAATTAACTAGAGTCGATAAAGTGTGAAGCTGGAGGAAGCACAGCAGGTGAAGCGATAGCAGGGGAGTTGATGCTTCAGGCCCCTGTCATTAATTAACCTGGTACACTGACTAGTTAACTCATTGAAGAATTCAAAGGAAAATAGCCCTGGAACCTTTGATTGTCAGAGAGTAGAACTGTGTGATATTGTGCTGGAAATGTGTTGCTGGTCAGGCAGCATCCAAGGAGCAGGAGAATCGACATTTCGGGCATGAGCCCTTCTCCTGAAGAAGGGGTCATGCCCGAAACGTCGATTCTCCTGTTCCTTGGATGCTGCCTGACCTGCTGTGCTTTTCCAGCAACACATTTTCAGCTCTGATCTCCAGCATCTGCAGTCCTCACTTTCTCCTGTGTGATATTGTGCCTGGAACAGGTTGGTGACGATAATTGTCTAATTTGATCTTGCCCATGAAGTGAATGAAGTTTGAAGAGATAGACTCTTACTTGGCACGCGTCCTTTTCACGAGCCTTACTGCTGTCCTGATGGGAAGAATTTCAACTTAGTGTGAGCTTGCTTTCTACAACAGGTGCTGTGTCGGGGGCGGCACGGTGGCACAGTGGTTAGCACTGCTGCCTCACAGCGCCAGAGACCCGGGTTCAATTCCCGCCTCAGGCGACTGACTGTGTGGAGTTTGCACGTTCTCCCCGTGTCTGCGTGGGTTTCCTCTGGGTGCTTCGGTTTCTTCCCACACTCCAAAGATGTGCAGGTCAGGTGAATTGGCCATGCTAAGTTGCCCGTAGTGTTAGGTAAGGGGTAAATGTTGGGGTATGGGTGGGTTGCGCTTCGGCGGGGCGGTGTGGACTTGTTGGGCCAAAGGGCCTGTTTCCACACTGTAATCTAATCTAATCTAAAAAAATCTAAAGAGTCACAGCCTGCTCACTCTCCCGGCTCGGAGCACATCCCCAGTACTGCTGCTTCAGGAGGAGAGTTGTACACATCTCCTGTTTCACCAGTTTTTGATAGTTAATGTCTGACCAGGTTTATTCACAGAGGAGTTCATTTCACCGTCATGACTGGCATTCCATAAAGCTTGAAAGGAAATGTAAAGGACACATTTTTCCCTGAAATTTCTCCCTCAGAAATGTGGAGCTGTACTTCCATTCTGATGCCCTTCCATATGTCGAACTGTCAGGGGAAGGCTTCTTGATTGTGCTGTGATTGTTGGCGAATATTCACAGAGCAATTGCTGACGAATCAGAAATCAGGCGAGGGTGTTGCTGGCAGAGTTGATGAGAGGAGCTTTGGCAAATGAATGCCCTCTTGTTTCTTCAAATGTTGCCATGGGATCTTTTATGTCTGACCAAGCGGACAGATGGTCCTTCAGCTAAATATCTTACCCAGGACATGGCATCTCCAACAAAGCAGCACTCAGCAAGAGGGTGTTCTGAGTTAGGGTTGTAACCACACTGGGCTTCACTCGCTGATCTATGATCAGCTCCAGGGAGTCTCCGTATTGAGGGTAGACTCTCAAAATTAAGTCCTTATATCGATCCATGTATCAGGTTACTGGACGACTGGTGTACTTTTGTGCTTAAATGCTCCTCTTGGCCAAAGATGTGTTTGATTAGGTCACCTGGAACATTGTGTCATTGCGATACAATAAATTTAAGATCAATTAACACATTTGGTGGTTAAGTGGATTTTCCTGCCAGCTGCACATTTATTGACAATAACTCGATTGAACTAAGTACTCAATGTTGGCAGTGTCTCAGAATGCCGTGGGTCCATTATCTTTTCTGTGGTAACATCTGCTCTGGCACACGACCAAAACATGAGTTTGCCAAGAGACCCACACAAAAGCACATTCTGGATGCAATGCAGGATAAAGTTACCTCAGTGCTGACTGGATAGGAAGTCTTCCAGAGTATATCAGAAGGAGTGCCTTTCATTTACTTGTCGACATGATGCAGCTGGAACTTTGAAGGCAATTCATTGATTTAGGCAATCATTCCCTGGATGCAAGGTCTATGATAGCCCACCATAAGCCCATTTGATGAGGAATCATCCATATACACAGGCAGGAATACACCCATTCCCTGTCTCCTGGCTGCAAAGCTGAGGAACGCAGTTTAACACTTTGTTGGAAAAAATAGATCATTCTGAAAGTATCAGCATTTCTGGAAAGATCTTTGGTGAGATTGTGACAATGGATCAAAACTTCAAAATACTTATGGACATATCAAGCTGTTAATTTCAACATGTGTTTTTTTTTAATGGCGGTGGATGTAAAGTCAGTGTCTCTCTGTGGATCCATGGACAGTCACACCTAAAGAAGGCAAGGGAACTTGAAGTAACGACCCTTCAAAGGGGGCAAAGACAAACCAGAACAGATTGGACTGTGACCTCTCAAGGCTACAGTCATAATGAAAGGTCGATGGTAACCTTACCTACACTTTATCTCCCAAACTGCAGATGTAGTCGTGTTTGCCCTGGGACTGAGATTAAAATTGTAGCTCAATGCTGTTCATGTCTACTATTGAAGATGGGAAGAGAATGAGCTGAGGTACTCATGCGTCCTTGCCTGGGTTCAAGCACTAATGCCCAGTTAAACAATCACCCCTTTGGCAGACCTGCACTGCAGGGAAAGAAAATAAAAAAGGACCCACTCACTCTGAGTGCTGCCAACTAACCACTATCAAAGAAATTCAAGGCTAGAAGGTCAAAGGAAGATATAATTGTTGGTATTAAGTTGACATGGGAGTATCAGAGGGAATCATTTGGGGAGGCTGACTTTTCCTTAAATGGGAGCACATAGTCCCATTTTGGCATGGACTGGGCATAAAAAATGAAGAGGGTGATGTGGTGGGAAGGCTAAGTTTTAAAGGGTCAAATAATAAATAAAACAATGTCATGCAAAGTGTCAGCAAACCGAGGCAGGCCTTCTAAGTTGAATCAGGAGCTGAAATTGGCCTGTCACAAAGATGTTACTACAGTTGTTATGGGGGATTTCAACATGCAGGTAGACTGGGAGAATCAGGATGGTATTGGACCTCAAGAAAGAGACTTTGTGGAGTGCCTCTGAGATGGATTCTTAGAACAGCTGGTGCTGGAGCCGACCAGGGAGAAGGCAATTCTGGATCTGGTATTTTGCAACAAACCAGAATTGATCAGGGACCTCGAAGTGAAGGAGCCATTGGGAAGTAGTGACCATAATACAATAAGCTTCAATCTACAATTTGAGAGGGAGAGGGTACAATCGGAAGTGACAATATTTCTGTTGAATAAAGGGAACTATGGAGCTATGAGGGAGGAGCTGGCCAAAGTTCAGTGGTGCAATACCTTAGCAGGGATGACAGTGGAGGAACAATGGCGGATATTTCTGTGTATAATGCAGAAGATGCAGGATCAGTTCATTCCAAAAAGGAAGAAAGATCCCAGGAGGAGGCATAGGTGGCCATGTCTGACAAGGGAAGTTAAGAAACATATAAAGTTAAAAGAGAAAAAGTATAACATAGCAAAAATAAGTGGGAAAACGGAGGACTGGGAAGCTTTTTGAGAACAACAGAAGATTACTAAGAAGGAAATATGCAGAGAAAAAAATGAGGTACGAAGGTAAACTGGCCAAAAATACAAAGGAGGATAGTAAAAGCTTTTTTAGGTATGTGAAAGGCAAAAAAATGGTTAAGACTAAAATTGGGCCCTTGAAGACAGAAACAGGGGAATATATTACGGGGAACAAAGAAATGGCAGAAGAGTTGAATTGGTACTTCAGATCTGTGTTCACTGGGGAAGACACAAACAATCTCCCTGAGGTAACAGTGGCTGAAGGACCTGAACTGAAGGGAATTTATATTTGCCAGGAATTGGTGTTGGAGAGACTGTTAGGTCTGAAGGTTGATAAGTCCCCAGGGCCTGATGGTCTACATCCCAGGGTACTGAAAGAGGTGGCTCAAGAAATCGTGGATGCATTGATGATTATTTTCCAGAGTTCGATAGATTCAGGATCAGTTCCTGCAGATTGGAGGATGGCTAATGTTGTACCACTTTTTAAGAAAGGTGGGAGAGAGAAAACAGGAAATTATAGACCAGTTAGTCTGACCTCAGTGGTGGGAAAGATGCTGGAGTCTATTATAAAGGATGAAATTACGACACATCTGGATAGTAGTAACAGGATAGGTCAGAGTCAGCATGGATTTATGAAAGGGAAATCATGCTTGACTAATCTTCTGGAATTTTTTGAGGATATAACTCTGAAGATGGATGAGGGAGATCCAGTAGATGTAGTGTACCTGGACTTTCAGAAAGCTTTTGATAAAGTCCCACATAGGAGGTTAGTGAGCAAAATTAGGGTGCATGGTATTGGGGGCAAAGTACTAACTTGGATTGAAAGTTGGTTGGCTGATAGGAAACAAAGAGTAGTGATAAACGGCTCCATTTCGGAATGGCAGGCAGTGACCAGTGGGGTACCGCAGGGATCAGTGTTGGGACTGCAGCTTTTTACAATATATGTTATGATATAGAAGATGGTATGAGTAATAACATTAGCAAATTTGCTGATGATACTCAGCTGGGTGGCAGGGTGAAATGTGAGGAGGATGTTAGGAGATTACAGGGCGACCTGGATAGGTTAGGTAAGTGGTCAGATGCATGGCAGATACAGTTTAATGTGGATAAATATATGGTTATCCACTTTGGTGGCAAGAACAGGAAGGCAGATTACTACCTAAATGGAGTCAAGTTAGGTAAAGAGGCAGTACAAAGAGATCTGGGTGTTCTTGTACACCAGTTAATGAAGGTAAGCATGCAGGTACAGCAGGTCGTGAAGAAGGCTAATAGCATGCTGGCCTTCATAACAAGAGGGATTGAGTATAGAAGCAAAGAGGTTCTTCTGCAGCTGTACAGGGCCATGGTGAGACCACACCTGGAGTACTGTGTGCAGTTCTGGTCTCCAAATTTGAGGAAAGACATTCTGGCTATTGAGGGAGTGCAGCGTAGGTTCACGAGGTCAATTCCTGGAATGGTGGGACTACCTTACGCTGAAAAACTGGAGCGACTGGGCCTGTATACCCTTGAGTTTAGAAGACTGAGAGGGAATCTGATTGAGACATATAAGATTATTAAAGGATTGGACACTCTGGAGGGAGGAAACATGTTTCCGTTGATGGGTGAGTGCCGAACCAGAGGACACAGCTTAAAAATACAGGGTAGACCATTTAGGACAGAGATGAGGAGAAACTTCTTCACCCAGAGAGTGGTGGCTGTGTGGAATGCTCTGCCCTAGAGGGCAGTGGAGGCCCAGTCTCTGGATTCATTTAAGAAAGAGTTGGATAGAGCTCTCAAGGATAGTGGAATCAAGGGTTATGGGGATAAGGCAGGAACAGGATACTGATTAAGGATGATCAGCCATGATCATATTGAATGGTGGTGCAGGCTCGAAGGGCAGAATGGCCTACTCCTGCACCTATTGTCTATTGTCTATTTTAAACATCGCACATTGACATTTCACCATCCCTGTGGTCACTTCTATCTGAATTGTGATGGTTAGGCCCAAATCCATCATGCACTTGTTCCAGAGGGAAATGTCCCTACTCCTGGCACTTAGAGACATGTGAGGTGTGACGGACGGTGAAAGAAATACAAATGTGAGACGAGAGAATAATGAGAGAGTTGGTGGTGCAGAGTCAAAGGCAGTGGCAACGGAACACATAAAGAAACAAGTGACTTGTCTCGGCGAGGTGTGAACGACCAAATCATAAACAGCTGCTGTCCGAAAGCAAAAACAGGAGAAAAACCTGCATTGCAAAATGAAACAAAGATGTTGGTCTGAAACTGAATGCAGACAGTAACGTGCCTAATCAGAGGATGTGGTCTTTCCCTGAGATTACCCTAAGATTATTAGAACACTATAACAGACAGAGAACAAAGAGCATGAGAGCAAGGTGGGGAAATTGAAATGACAGGCATCTAGAAACCTGGAGTCCTGTGAGCATAGGTCTTCTGCAAAGCTGTCACCCAATCTGTTGTCTCTATATCTAGCATAGAGCAGATCGCTCATTACTTCACACCAAGTTTCCAGCTGCCGGGTTCAGACTGCTCTTTATATGGGCCTGTGTGTAGGAAGACTCTTGCCTCGGCCAACACAACTCATAACTTTTTTAAAAAAGTTTGATTTACTTATTACTTTAGTTTATTTCATACTTAGCACTTGACTAAAATGAAGCCTGGTTGTGAGACAGAAAGCAGAGACTTGTGAAAACAAAATACGTTTAAAGTTTGGGAGAAGATTTGTAGCTCGGGTGCTCGTTGTTGTGGTTCTGTTCGCCGAGCTGGGAATTTGTCTTGCAAACGTTTCGTCCCCTGTCTAGGTGACATCCTCAGTGCTTGGGAGCCTCCTGTGAAGCGCTTCTGTGATGTTTCCTCCGGCATTTATAGTGGCCTGTCTCTGCCGCTTCCGGTTGTCAGTTCCAGCTGTCCGCTGTAGTGGCCGGTATATTGGGTCCAGGTCGATGTGTTGGTTGATAGAGTCTGTGGATGAGTGCCATGCCTCTAGGAATTCCCTGGCTGTTCTCTGTTTGGCTTGTCCTATAATAGCAGTGTTGTCCCAGTCGAATTCATGTTGCGACAGTTAACGATCCGTTTACACGAACACCAACTAGCCACGAAACGACACGACCAGCTATCCTTAGTAGCCACACACATAGACAACAAGCAACATGAATTCGACTGGGACAACACTACCATTCTAAGGCAAGACAAACAGAGAACAGCCAGGGAATTCCTAGAGGCATGGCACTCATCCACAGACTCTATCAACAAACACATCGACCTGGACCCAATATACCGGCCACTGCAGCAGACAGCTCGAACTGACAACCGGAAGCAGCAGAGACAGGCCACTATAAATGCCGGAGGAAACAGCACAGAAGCGCTTCACAGGAGGCTCCCAAGCACTGAGGATGTCACCTAGACAGGGGACGAAACGTTTACAAAATACGTTTTTTATAACCAAATTAAGGGAAGGTTGAAGGTTAGGACTGCTCTGGTTTTTGGTATATACCAATGGTTTGAGTGCGTAGGTGGGTAGCCTTGTTTTTAAAGGGGGCATCCCTCAATTAAACCCTGTTATGGGTTTGCTGACTTTTCTTTAAAAGGGAGCACATTGTCCCATATTTTTTGTCCTCTTGGGCCTACATAGTGTGGTGGAGCTGACTGCTCATCCCCCACTCCCCAGCAAACAATAAAGACAGTCAGAAACCAACCAAAGACGGGTCTGACCTGCAGTGATATTACTCTGTCGTTTTATTAATCTGCAGTGATATGAGGCTTTTATCTATGTGTGCAAAATCTCAGGCAGTAAGTTGGATTGTATTAGCTTCAACATCAACAGAAACGGAGCACGATTGGGAAGAATCTTTCTTCCCTCGCTTAGTGTGGATACATCACACAAAAGGTCCTGTTCTTGTGTACTTCCACCCAGTCCAGTATAAACACAAAGGATTTCTTCTCTATCCAGCAATGCTACTGAAGGCCAGTGCAAATGCCTCCATCAGCCGACAGAGACACATTCTCTCAATGCAAAGCCTTCATACAGAAAACAGCGGGACTGCTGGGAAATAAATAATGCATGGCAAAAGCTAAATGTTTGAGTAATTGGAATAGCGGCAGGCCAATCAGCCCCTCGAGCATACTCCGCCATTCAATATCACCATGGCTGACTTGACATTCCTCACATTCACTTTCCTGCCCTTTCTCTGTAATCCTTGATTCCCCAACCGATTAAGAATCTATCTCAGTCTTAAATGTACTCAAAGACACGCCTCCCCGCTCCCCTCCCCTCCCCCCAGCTCTCCGTGGAAAGAGATCCAAAGACTCACAACCTTCTCAGAGAAGAAATTCCACCTCATTTCAATCTTCAGTTGGTGCCTCTTTATTCTGAGACTCCGCCCTCTGGTCCTAGACTCTTCCATGAGGGAAAACACCCTCTCAGCATTGATCCTGTCAAGCCCCTTAAGAATCTGATATGTTTCAATAAGATCACCTCTCATTCTTCTAAACTCCAGCGAGTAAAGTCCCAACCTGTTTAACCTTTGCTCATAAGACAATCCCTCCATACCGGGGATCATTGCTCTGATTGACTTGCAGCCCTTTTAAATAATTCCACCGTCTATATCAACATTTGTTGACCTGAAGCATTCTAAACTGTGAGACATATTTCCTTTCTGTTGGACCAGCACTGGAGAAAATGTTGATTCTTGATGGGCCCAAGGCCTATCTTCTCTCTCCTGACCAATGTCGAAGCCTGGCAAAGAAGCTGGGCTATTCATGAGTATTTGGATCAGCTTAATGTTGGACAAAAAGGTTAATGTCAATCAGTCTGAAATGTTCTGAGAACTTAATTTGAAAATTTTAATCTGCTGTCCGAAAGCTGAGATTTTCGCCACCAACCTCCAGTCCAGGCAGCATCCTGTTAAATCTCCTCTGCACCCTTTCTAAAGCTTCCACATCTTTCCTATAATGACGTGACATGAACTGAACACAATGTCCCAAGTGTGGACTAACCAGGGCTCTATAGAGCTGCAGCATAACCTCGCGGCTCTAAAACTCAATCCCCTGCTAATGAAAGCCAACACACCATATGACGTCTTAACAACCCTATCAATTTACTACTGATATAAGGCTAGCAGGTCTGTAGTTCCCTCAGTTTTAACATCTCATCCAAAAAACAGCAACTCCAACAATACAGTAACCCCCTCAGTGCTGTATTGGAATGTCAGTGATGATTTTTGTGCTGAATTGAGTTACCCTATAAAATAAGTACCAGAACTGTTGTAAAATAACCAAAATTAATGAGCTATAATCTTCTAGAGCCTCACTATTTGTTTTTTTTTAATTGAGTAACCAAGATTAAGGACCAATAATCATGATGCAGTACATCAATCAAGTTGAAAACACTAAATGGGAGTCTGAGGCCTAGTGGGAGGTAGGAGTTTGTTTGTGGATTGCACCGGTTTCCTCATTTCCCCTCTCACCCCCTCATCTTAACCCAGTCCAAAGCCTCCAACTCGGCACCCCCCTCTTGACCTGTCCATCTTCCTTCCCATCTATCGGCTCCACCCTCCTCTCTGACCTATCACTTTCTCACTCACCTTCATCTACCTATCACATGCCCAGCCACTTTCCCTCCACCCCCACCCACCCCCATTCCCATTTATCTCTCAGCCCTGACCCACAAGCCTCATTCCTGACGAAGGGCTTTTATGCCCGAAATGCCGATTCTCCTGCTCCTTGGATGCTGCCTGACCTCACTGTTCACTCTGAACTCCAGCATCTGCAGTCCTCACTTTCTCCATATCGAAAAGCCGGAAGGATGGTTCGTCATTGCCTGGTACACTCTTGCAGCTTACTTGTATTTTTAAATTCACTTGTTTGGTGAAAGAAGTTACAGGCAAGGTATTTTTCAAACCAAATCACCCCAGTCCATCCACACAGGAATTTTTTAGGACTATATTTTGAAGGTAACAAGCAATTAAAGGCAGTCCAGATGCAGCCTAGCTTTTTGAAATCCAGAATAGCAGTCATCCTAGGAGATGATAACTTGTTGAATATCCTCTCTACCTCCATGGCTGTTGCAATGACCTGCACTTCCTGAACCCTGCTTACACACAGCATAATGTTCTGTTTGTTCAAAGTACAAATGCATAATTAGTATTAGAAAATTCTTCAGCATGCAGCTGAGACATGAGCAGATTAGAATCCCTACAGTATGGAAACAGGCCATTTGGCCCAACAAGTCCACACCGACCCTCAGAAGAGTAACCCACCCAGACCCATTCCTCCATCCTATATTTACCCCTGACTAATGTACCTGATACTATGGGCAATTTAGCATGGCCAATTCACCTAACCTGCACATGTTTGGACTGTGGGAGGAAACCGGAGCACGCGGAGAAAACCCCATGCAGACACAAGGAGAATGTGCAAACTCCACACAGACGGTCACCCAAGTCTGGGATCGAACCTGGGACCCTAGCACTGTGAGACAGCAGTGCTAACCACTAAGCCACCGTGCTGCCCCTAGTGAGGTACTCTGGTAGGGGTGGGGGTGCAGCAGCACTAGGTGTAAGTAAAGAATCCTACAAACCTCCTCCAATCTCCAGATCCTTGTTGCTGAGTATCAAGGACTATTTCTCAAATATGTGGCATAGATTTCTGATTGGGAGTAAGAAGGAAAGAGCTGTAAAACCAGTGGCCAGTGCTGCTAATCGTGGAGAAGGAAGGCTTCACAAACTCAACACTGGCTAGGTGGTGGATTCGGTCTCTAGTCAGCACTTGATTCAACAATCTATGCAGAAAGAAGTTAAATATTTGTGCTGCTGTACCTAATGGGAGAATCACCATAGCCTTCCTCCCGAGTATTCTCCAACTAATGAGTACAGCAACTGGAACTTTATCGCAAAGATTTAAGAGTTTGCACATTCTCCCTGTGTCTGCGTGGGTTTCCTCGGGTGGTCCGGTTTCCCCTGCAATCCAAAGATGTGCAGGTCAAGTGAATTGCCCATGGTGTTAGGTGCATTAGTCAGAGGGAAATGGGTCTGGGTGGGCTACTCTTCGGAGGGTCAGTGTGGACTTGTTGGGCTGAAGGGCCTGTTTCCACACTGTAAGGAATCTAATCTAATCATATCCCTTCCAAGATTCTCCACTGTCTAGGTCCTAAACTTGAATTGTTTTTCTCCTCTAGTTTCTCTCCTGTCTCTCATTATTTGCTTCTGAGTGGCCTTGTTCATGAGACTGAGGGTGACACAGTGGCTCAGTGGTTAGCACTACTATCTCATAGCACCAGGATCCCAGGTTCGATTCCAGCCTCAGGTGACTGACTGTGTGGAGTTTGCACATTCTCCCTGTGTCTGTGTGGGTTTCCTCTGGGTGCTCTGGTTTCCTCCCACAGTCCAAAGATGTGCAGGTCAGGTGAATTGGCCATGCTAAATTGTCCACAATGCTAGGTGCATCAGTCAGAGGGGAATGGGTTTGGGTGGGTTACTCTTCGGAGGGTTGGTGTGGACTTGTTGGGCCGAAGGGCCTGTTTCCACACTGTAGGGCATCTAATCTAATCTTATTGCTCTGTTAACCAAACTCTCATCAAAGTACTCCCTGTTCACCCTTTGTTTGTGGCTCTCATGCTCGCTGCCATTGGAAATTATTCTTTGACACCATTTTTTTTCTTACATTCAATCACCACTTATTGACCTTCTGTAATTAAACTCAGGGTGGTGGTGATTGATGCCTGAAATACAGCTGCATGACTTGATAGACCATTTCAAGATCCATCACATTACTGTGGGTCTCGAGTCATGTTTAGACCAGACCAGTTAAAGATGATAGACTTCCTCCCCAAAGGACATTTAAGTTGTTTTTGTTTCACAATGCTACAGTATTTTCATGATCACCATTATTAATCTGGCTTTGTATTCCAGATTATGTGTAATTATTTAAATTCTCCAGTATTCTGGAAATTAAACTCCTCTGGATCATTTGTCTCCTAGTGCAATCGCTACATTTATGTGTCATCGAATCATGTTCTCATGTATTGATTTTCTAATTCATAACTTTTAATACTCTCTTGCAAGAACATAGCATTAACTTTTTTACTGCTCCTCTTCATAACATTCCATTATTCCCATTTTGAGTATTGTCACTGTACAGGTCCAAGATTATCTTGCAATTCCACGCTTGAATTTTTCAAACATATCCCCACCCCTGCTATGGTATAAACAGTCCTATGTGAAGTCACACATCTTACTTTCTTATTGTGACTGCAGTGAAGGATGTCTCTTGATTTTCACCAATTTTTTTTCCACACTTTTTATGGCCAATTACACCATCTACCTACAATGTCTGTTTGGGTAACTTGGTGGACCTGTTTACATAGTCAGCCATGGTTATGGCATGCCCAGTCAAAATTATTACTGATAAAGTCAACCAGGATCTAATTGCCCAGAGTGTTCAGGGATGTGTAGGTTAGGTGCATTAGTCGGGGGTAAATATAGGATAATAGGGTATGGGAATGGGTCTGGGTGGGTTACTCTTTGGAGGGTTGGTTTTGTACTTTGTTGAGCTGAAGGGCCTGTTTCCACACTGTAGGGATTCTATGATTCTAACCTAGATGGTAACTTTGAGGGATCTATGGACAGAGACCTCAAGATCCCTCTGTTCCTTCACACTCCCAAGAATCCTGCCTTTAACCCTGTATTCTGCATTCAAATTTGACCGTCCAAAATGAATCCCTTCACACTTTTCCGGATTGAACTCCATCTGCCACTTGTCAGCCCAGCTCTGCATCCTGTCAATATCCCACTGCAACCTATAACAGCCCTCCACACTGTCCACCATTCCACCAGCCTTCATGACATCAGCAAACTTACTAACCTACCCTTCCACTTCCTCATCCAAGTCATTTATAAAACTCACTGCTGGTCACAAGGCTCCAGGCTGAATATTTTCCATCTACCACCATGCTCTGTCTTCTGTGAGCCAGCTAAGTCTGTATCCAGACATCCAAATTTCCCTGTATCCTGTGCCTACTTACTTCTGAATGAGCCTACCATGGAGAACCTTATCAAACACCTTGCTAAAATCCATATACACCACATCCACTGCTTTACCTTCGTCAATGTGTTTAGTCACACCCTCAAAGAATTCAATAAGGTTTGTGACACATGACCTGCCCCTCACAAAGCCATGCTGACTATCTCTAATCAAACTATGGTTTTTCAAGTAATCATAAATTCTGTCTCTCAGAATCCTCTCCAATAATTTTCCTACCACGGACATAAGACTGACTAGTCTGTTATTCCCAGGATTATCCCTACTCACTTTCTTCAGGGGAATAACATTTGCCACCTTCCAATCATCTGGCACTACTCCAGTGGACAATGAGGACACAAAGATCATCACCAAAGGTGCAGCAATCTCTTCCCTCACTTCCCGTAGTAACACAGGGTATATATCCAGGGGATGTATCTATCCTTATGTCTTTCAAATGTTTCAGCACATTCTCCTTCTTAACATCAACCTGTTCAAACATAGCAGCCTGTTTCACGGTGTCCTCACAAAAAAACAAAGTCCCTCTCAGTCGTGAATATTGAAGCAAATTATTCATTAAGGACCTTCTGACTCCAGGCGCAAGCTCTTTCCACTATCCCTGAAGGGCCCTATCATCACTTTGGCCATCCTCTTGTTCCTCACAGAAGTGTAAAATGCCTTGGGGTTTTCCTTAATCCTACCTGCCAAGGCTTTTTCATGCCTCCTGCTAGCTCTCCTAACTCCATTCTTCAGTTCCTTCCTGGCTACCTTGTAACCTTGAGTCCTGTAGATGCTGGACATTAGAGTCAAGAGTGTGGTGCACCTTGTAACTTTGTAGAGCCCTGTCTGATCCTTGCCTCCTCAAAGTTAAGTAAGCTTCCTTGTCCTTCTTGACTGGATGTTCTATTTCCCTTGTCACTCAAGGTTTCTTCACCCTCCCATTCCTTCCTTACCTCAGTGAGACAAACCTGTCCAGCACTCGCAGCAAGTGCTCCCTAAACAACCTCCACATTTCTGTCATGAATTTTCCTAAGAACATCTGCTCCTAATTTAGGTGCCCCAGTTCCTGCCTAATAGCTTTGTAATTAAGCCCTCCCCCAATTAAATACTTTCCCATACCATCTGCTCCTATCCTTCTCCATGACTACAGTAAAGGTCAGACACCTGGCCTTGTTTGTAGTCAAGCACCAAATCCAATATGGCCTCCTCTCTAATCGGCCTATCTACATATTGAATCAGGAATCCTTCCTGGGCACAACTGACAAAGTCTGCTCCATCCAAACTATTTGCACTAAGGAGGTTCCAATTAATATTAGGGAAGTGTGTACCTGTTCACCAGCTACCCCATCCTCTGATCTGTAGCCGAGGTTTCCATCACCCTGTCAAACTAGTTTAAACCCTGCTGAAGAGCTCCAGCAAACCTCCCACCCAGGTGCAACCCACCCTCCTTGTACAGGTCCCACCTTCCCCAGAAGCCACGTGTTCTGCTGCACTCGCTCTCTGTCCCTAGCCTCACTAGCATGTGGCACTGGCAGCAATACTACTCTGCTCATCCTGCCTTTTAGTTTCCAACCTAACCCCCTATAATTGCCTTTTCAGGTCCTCCTCCCTTTTCCTAGCTATGTCATTGGTACCAATGTGTACCACAACTTCTGGCTGCTCTCCTTTCCCCCTTAAGAATCCGGTCAACTTGATCCGAGACATCCCTGACCCTAGCAGCTGGGAGACAACACACCATCCGGGAGTCTCACTCATGACCACCGAATCTGCTGTCCGTTCCTTTCATGATTAAATCACCTGCCACTATCACTCTTCCATTCTCCCCCTTTATCTTCTGAGTCAGAGCCAGACCTGGCCTTACCCCAGGATAGCCCAATGCTGGATACTTATTGTTGAGGGGAACGGCCACAGAGGGGCCCTGCAGTGTCTGTCTATTCCCTTTCCCTCTCCTGACAGCCACCCAGCTATCTTTACCCTGTAACTTAGGTGTGATGGCTTCTCGATGACTCCTCTCTGTCACCCCCTCATCCTCCCAGGTGATCTCGAGTTCATCCAGTTCCCTAATGTGGTCTGTGGGGAGCTGGGGTTGGTTGAAGTCAGCAAGGGACCCCAGCAGTGACCCTTACCTCCCACACCCTGCAAGAGCAATGCAACTGCCCTAGCCCCCCATCCCCTCTGCTCTCGATTGCCAAGGGAGAGATCGAATAAATAATTTTTTCAGGAACCCTTACCTTACTAACCTTCCTCACAGGGTGTTTTTATTTGGTTAGAGGAGGAGGACGGATGGGAGGCACTACACATGTAGTGTCCCGGCTTTAGCCACAGCCTGAATATATCAGTTCCTGTCCCCAGCAATCCCTATGTCCACATCCACTCCAGGTGAGCCTTCGGTCCACCTATTCATGAGGTAAGTATTTAACAGGAAAATTTACCCTCCCGGCAGCCCCCTGATCCTTACTCTCACTGCTCCCACTGATGCAATGGAGGCTGCTGATTCACCAAGTAAGTCTTTAACTTAAGAGGATTAAGGATTTACTCTAACTGCTGTAACTTTTAAAATGACCACCTGACTCACTTGGCCTTCTCCTCCAGATGCCTGACAAAGGACACTTCGATCAGATCCAGTCCTCCTACCCCCTGATTCCATTACCCCCCCCAGGACCTGATACCCCTATCATCAGTCTGACCACTGCCCCTGAACCTGATACACACACCCCAAGCCTGACCATAACTGTGACCCTCCTGGGAGCCAACACCTCCTCTGGTCCTGACAGCCTCCAGCTGGCCCCCAACCTAACCCCTGTCCCCATGTGGCTTCACATCCTCCACACACTGGGCCCAGCAACCCCATATCCTCACCACCTGGCCTGACCCCTAACTGGCCACTGCTGCTTGATCCCTAAGCCTTCTATCACTTACCCAGCTCCTCACTTACTTGGGACCCTACCCACCTGGCACTCTACTAACCTGGTACTTTACCCAGCTGGTACTCAGCACACCTGGCACTCTAATAATTTAACCAACTGCCACCTTAATTTCACACGTACCTTACACAATTTATCCTTTGACCTGCAGCTTTCTAAGTATCTGGCTGTGCCAATGGACATTTGAATCTCAGACCAAGCCACACTAACTCCTGCAAAAGGGGATTGTCACAGATTTGTAACAGGAGAATGTGTGTGATAGTGCAGGCACCTAATGGTGTCATTAGCTGTAGCAACAACATAAAGGGCAGATTTTCCATAAATCAACTGATGATTGAATCATGGTTAGAAACAAAAACAAAACTGCTGATGCTGGAATCCAAAGTAGACAGGCAGGAGGCTGGATGGACACAGCAAGACAGGCAGCATCAGGAGGTGGAGAAGTTGATGTTTCGGGTGTAACCCTTTGTCAGGACGAGGGGTGGGTATGGGAAGAGCTGCAGGTCAAGGGGGGTGGGGGGGGGTGCAGGGTGGTGAAGTGGGTTGACGATGGGTGAAGACAGGCAGAGGGTACGACCCGGTTGGTCAATGGAGGAATGAATCCGGTTGGTGGCTGGGAGCAGTGGAAAGGAGGGGGAAGGGCTGGGAAGGGAGTCCGGGGATGGGGAGGAAGATTAGTTGAAGTTGGAGAACTCAATGTTGAGTCCTCCGGGTTGTAGGCTACTCAGGCGGAAGATGGGATGTTGTTCCTCCAATTTACGGTTTGGTTCACTGTGGCAATGGAGGAGGCCAAGGATGGTCCTGTTAGAAATGGAGTGGGAAGGGAAATTGAAATGGACAGTGACTGGGAGGTCCAGTCGGCTCCTTGTGGGCCCGGCTGAGATGCTCAGTGAATTGTTCCCTCAGTTTGCGTTCTGTCTCCCTGATGTAGAGAAGGCCACATTTGGAGCACCTGATGCAGGAAACTAGGTTGGAAGTGAACCTCTATCTCACCTGGAAGGACTGTTTGGAACCCTGGATGGAGGTGAGGTGAGGTGAGGCGAGGTGAGGTGAGGTGAGGTGAGGTGAGGTGAGGTGAGGTGAGGTGAGGCGAGGTGAGGTGAGGCGAGGTGAGGTGAGGTGAGGTGAGGTGAGGTGAGGCGAGGCGAGGTGAGGTGAGTTGGGTGAGGTGAGGTGAGGTGAGGTGAGGCGAGGTGAGGTGAGGCGAGGTGAGGTGAGGCGAGGCGAGGTGAGGTGAGTTGGGTGAGGTGAGGTGAGGTGAGGTGAGGCGAGGTGAGGTGAGGTGAGGTGAGGTGAGGCGAGGTGAGGTGAGGCGAGGCGAGGTGAGGTGAGTTGGGTGAGGTGAGGTGAGGTGAGGTGAGGTGAGGTGAGGCGAGGTGAGGTGAGGTGAGGCGAGGTGAGGTGAGGTGAGGTGAGGCGAGGTGAGGCGAGGTGAGGTGAGGTGAGGTGAGTTGGGTGAGGTGAGGTGAGGTGAGTTGGGTGAGGTGAGGTGAGGTGAGGTGAGGTGAGGTGGGTGGTGTACCGGCATGATTTGCATCTTTTCTGGTTGCAGAGAAAAGTACTTGGGGGTCCGGTGGTGAGGGTGGCATGAACCAACAACTGTTGGAGGGAACAGTCTTTGTAGAAGGCAGAGAGGGTTGAGGATGGGATGATGTTCTTGGTGGTGGGGTCTGTTTGAAGTTGGCGGAAGTGTTTAAGGATGATGCGTTGGATGTGGAGACTAGTGGGATGGTAGGTGAGGACAAGGGGAATTCTGTCTTTATTGTGTTTGGGGGGAGAGGGTTAGAGCAGTGGAACAGGGAAGAGCAGCTATATGAATTTGTTAAAAAGTGTCAGCGATATTGGTGACAACCACTTTACCTCATAGCTTGGTGTTGTGGTGGAGTTGGCAAGAGCTTGTAAGATAGGCCATGGAATGCTGGAGCTAGCGTTCTGGAACAGGAAGTCCCTCATGTCCCTCATGATGTCATAAACCTCTATAAGGTCACCCCTCAGCCTCTGACACTCAAGCAAAAACAGCCCCAGCCAATTTAGCCTCTCCCTATAGTTCAAATCCTCCAACCCTGGCAACATCCTTGTAAATCTTTTCAGAACCCTTTCGAGTTTAATGACATCTTTCCTATAGCTGGGAGACCAGAATGGAACACAGTATTCCAAAATTGGCCTCATTAATGATTTGTACAGCCACAACATTACCTTCCAACTGCTAAACTCAATGCGCTGAGTAGTAAAGGTACGCATATTAAATATTTTCTTCACTATCCTGTCTACCTGCATCTCAAAGAACTTTGAACCTGCACTCCAAGGTCTCTTTGTTCAGCAAACTCCCCATAACCTTACCTTAAAATGTATAAGTCCTGCCCTGATTTGCCTTTCCAAAATGCAGCACCTCACATTTATCTAAATTAAACCCCATCTGCCACTCCTCAGCCCATTGACCCATCTGATCAAGATCCCTTTGTACTCTGAGGTTTTTGCTTTCACTACACCTCCAATTTTGGTGTCATCTGCAAACGTATTAGCCATTCCTCCTACATTCATATCCAAATCATTTATCTAAATGATGAAAAGTAGAGGACCCAGCACCGATCCTTGTGGCACTCCACTGGTCACAGGCCTCCAGTCTGAAAAACAACCCTCCACCACCACCCTCTGTCTCCTACCTTCAAGTCAATTTTGTATCCAATTGGCTAGCTCTCCCTGGATTCTGCATGATCTAACCTTGCTAACCAGTCTACCATGAAGAACGACATTGGCTGCCTTTCACCTCTTCACCTTCATCAATTTTTTTTGTCACTTCTTCAAATAACTCAATCAATTTAGTGAAATGCAATTTCCCATGCACAAAGCCATGTTGACTATCCCTAATCAGTCCTTGCCTTTCCAAATACATGTAAATCTTGTCCCTCAGAATCTCCTCCAACAACTTGCCCACCACTGATGTCAGGTGTCAGGGAAATTGGGCGCTAGGGTCTGAGGTGAGGGATATTGGAGTTTGGGGTCAGGCTGAGGGTAATCAGGGGATGGGAGTCAGAGTAAGAGAGATTGGTGATTCAGGTCAGAGTGAGGGAGGTCAGGGGATGGGGAGGTTATGGTTAGGGTCAGAGTGAGGGAGGTCATGTTTGGGGTCAGGGGTGAGGGAAGTTAGAGATTGGGATCAGAGCGAAGGAGCTTGGGGTTTGAGGTCAGGGCTGAGAGGATCTTGAGCAGTTCTGGATGCGGTGTGATTTTGGTGAGTAACGATTTCTTAGATCTCTACGAGTTTCTTAGATTACTTACAGTGTGGAAACAGGCCCTTCGGCCCAACAAGTCCACACCGACCCGCCGAAGCGCAACCCACCCAGACTCATTCCCCTACATTTACCCCTTCACCTAACACTACGGGCAATTTAGCATGGCCAATTCACCCAACCTGCACATTTTTGGATTGTGGGAGGAAACCGGAGTATCCGGAGGAAACCCTCGCAGACACGGGGAGAATGTGCAAACTCCACACAGAGAGTCGCACTGAGGTGGGAATTGAACCTGGGTCTCTGGCGCTGTGAGGCAGCAGTGCCACCCACTGTGCCACCGTGCTGCCAACGGATTGTTTTCTATCAATCTGGGTAATTTTCCTGCAATGATGCAGCTGCCTCAGGACATGTCAATGGTGCAGGGTGTCCTGAAGCGGGCAATAAAATCCACATTTATATCGACACAAGGCATAAAGCCAGCCTCAGGCATGGCCAAAGTGTGCCTGGAGCTGATTGGTCCTTATCCAATATTTCAGGGATCGGTGGAGGAGGCACTTCCAGTCATGTGAGAACATCTTGCTTCCATATTAGGGCATGGGGGCCTCTGAAACATAGACACTCAGTGTCCAACTTAAACTCCGGCATCACTGTGTTACACACAGACTCTTGAATCAATGGGCCTTGAGCTAATTAAGCCTCCAGACAGCCCACACACAGTTTTCCGGGTCAGATTGAGAATCCTGACCGATGGAGGTGGATACATTTCAAGGAGAAAGCGACTGCAATTAGTGTGATTGACCGCATCTTTGAGACTTTGTTCCGTCTCGAGCTACATCCTGAAGCTACAGTCAGATTCATTGTTAACTTGCACCAAATGTCCTCGCCACTTTTCCATCCCATCTGCACAGAGCTCTGATGTTTTCTCATTTAAAATAATTCATTTGCAAAGAATTTCTTCCTTTGTAATATCAAACGAGACCTTAACCTTTCATGTGCACTGTCTTCATTTTAGATATTTCAGTCTGATTTAGTATGTACCATCTCGGAGAGCAAATTGTTCCCTTTGAAGCCCAACATTAAATATATATTGCTCTTATCGAACTCTATTTCTTGTCTGTTCTGTGGTAAGAAGAATTTATCACCACCTTCCAGAAGCTTCTGCACTGACTGATAGGAAAATGAAAACATATGGATATAAAAATGAGTAACATCAGACTCTAATGTAGCTGTAACGATGAAGGTGATTCAACCATTTAGAAAAAAAATAGCAATTACTTTCTGCAGCAGAGGGATTGCCATTGTGGTTACTTCAAATCTCCTTCGCAAGAAAATCCGTCCTCCCTTTTTATCAAAATGGCACTGATTCACCTCAGTGAGGGGAATCCATTGGAATGGATGGGAGGGGAGAGTTTCAGTTTTACATTACTCACCTGGTGTTTCAGGACATTAAGGGAAAAGTCATCACAGTCCCAGAGGGTTGAGAGTTAACTGGTGGTAGTGCCTCAGGTAATGGGAGAGGTTGTCAGATTCACTCCAGGCAGCGTAAGAATTGAACCCAGATTGTTGGTATTACTCTGCATTATAAACCAGCCGTCTAACCAACTGAGCTAACAGCCTACTACACTTTGAGAGGAACTATGAAATAATAATTTACAGGAGAAAGAAGTGCATTTAAATGGTGCCTAGCACCAAGTCAGGCTGTCCCAGCTCCTTGTCATCATCATCGGGCCCAATGCGTGATGCAGCAAATTGGAATTGGACTCAATATAACCTGCAGCACTGTAACCTTACCCCAATGTGTGCAGCACTGTAACCTTACGCCAGAGCTTGATGGACTGTAACCGTACACCAGTGTGTGTTGCACTGTAACCTTACCCCAGAGAATGCTGCACTGTAACCTTACCCCAGAGCACACTGCACTGTAACCTTACCCCAATGTGTGCAGCACTGTAACCTTACGCTAGAACTTGATAGACTGTAACCTTACCCCAGAGCATGTTGCACTGTAAACTTACCCCAGAGAATGCTGCACTGTAACCTTATCCCAGAGCATGCTGCACTGTAACCTTATGCCCGAGCAGGTTGCACTCTAACCTGACCCCAGTGTATGCTGCACTGTAACCTTACCTCAGAGCACACGGCACTGTAACCGTACACCAGTGTGTTTTGCACTGTAACCTTACCCCAGAGCACACTGCACTGTAGCCTTACCCCATAGAATGCTGCACTGTAACCTTACCCTAGTGTGTGCTGCACTGTAACCTTACCCCAGAGCACACTGCACTGTAACCTTACCCTAGAGCATGCTGCACTGTAACCTTACCCCAAGTGTGTGCTGCACTGTAACCTTACCCCAAGTGTGTGTTGCACTGTAACCTTTCCCTAGTGTGTGTTGCACAGTAACCTTACCCCAGTGCGTACAGCACTGTAACCTTATCCCAGAGCATGCTGCACAGTAACCTTATCCCAGAGCATGCTGCACTGTAACCTTACACCAGTGCATGCAGCACTGTAACCTTATCCCAGAGCATGCAACACTGTAACCTTACCCCAAGTGTGTGTTGCACAGTAACCTTACCCCAGTGCGTACAGCACTGTAACCTTATCCCAGAGCATGCTGCACTGTAACCTTATCCCAGAACGTACAGAACTGTAACCTTATCCCAGAGCATGCTGCACTGTAACCTTACGCCAGTGCGTGTTGCACTGTAACCTTACCCCAGAACATGCTGCACTGTAACCTTACCCCAGTGCGTGTTGCACTATAACCTTACCCCAGTGTGTGTTGCACTGTAACCTTACACCAGTGTGTGTTGCACTGTAATCTTATCCCAAGTGTGTGTTGCACTGTAACCTTACCCCGAGTGTGTGTTGCACAGTAACCTTACCCCAGTGCGTACAGCACTGTAACCTTACCCCAGAACATGCTTCACTGTAACCTTACCCCAGAACATGCTTCACTGTAACCTTACCCCAGTGTGTGTTGCACTGTAACCTTACCCCAGTGCGTGTTGCACTGTAACCTTACCCCAGAGTGAGTTGCACTGTAACCTTACCCCAGTGTGTGTTGCACTGTAACCTTACCCCAGTGTGTGTTGCACTGTAACCTTACCTCAGAGCATGCTGCACTGTAACCGTACCCCAGTGTGTGTTGCACTGTAACCTTACCCCAGTGCATGTTGCACTGTAACCTTACACCAGTGTGTGTTGCACTGTAATCTTATCCCAAGTGTGTGTTGGACTGTAACCTTACCCCGAGTGTGTGTTGCACAGTAACCTTACCCCAGTGCGTACAGCACTGTAACCTTATCCCAGAGCATGCTGCACTGTAACCTTATCCCAGAGCGTACAGCACTGTAACCTTATCCCAGTGCGTGTTGCACTGTAACCTTTCCCTAGAGCATGCAGCATTGTAACCTTACCCCAGTGTGTGTTGCACTGTAACCTTACCCCAGTGTGTGTTACACAGTAACCTTACCCCAGTGCGTACAGCACTGTAACCTTATCCCAGAGCATGCTGCACTGTAACCTTATCCCAGAGCGTACAGCACTGTAACCTTATCCCAGTGCGTGTTGCACTGTAACCTTACCCTAGAGCATGCTGCACTGTAACCGTACCCCAGTGAGTGTTGCACTGTAACCTTACCCCAGTGCGTGTTGCACTGTAACCTTACCCCAGAACATGCTGCACTGTAACCTTACCCCAGTGCATGTTGCACTATAACCTTACCCCAGTGTGTGTTGTACTGTAACCTTACCCAAAGCATATTGCACAGTAACCTTACCCCAGTGTGTGTTGCACTGTAACCTTACCCCAGTGCGTGTTGCACTGTAACCTTACCCCAGTGTGTGTTGCACTGTAACCTTACCCCAGTGCGTGTTGCACTGTAACCTTACCCCAGAGTGAGTTGCACTGTAACCTTACCCCAGAGTGAGTTGCACTGTAACCTTACCCCAGTGCGTGTTGCACTGTAACCTTACCCCAGTGTGTGTTGCACTGTAACCTTACCCCAGTGCGTGTTGCACTGTAACCTTACCTCAGAGCATGCTGCACTGTAACCTTACTCCAGAACATGTTGCACTGTAACCTTACCCCAGTGTGTGTTGCACTGTAACCTTACCCCTGTGCGTGTTGCACTGTAACCTTACCTCAGAGCATGCTGCACTGTAACCTTACCCCAGTGTGTGTTGCACTGTAACCTTACCCCAGTGTGTGTTGCATTTTTACCTTATCCCAGTGCGTGTTGCACTGTAACCTTACCCCAGTGTGTGTTGCATTGTAACCATACCCCTGTGTGTGTTGCATTGTTACCTTATCCCAGTGTATGTTGCACTGTAACCTTACCCCAGAGCATGTTGCACTGTAACCTTATCCCAGAACATGCTGCACTGTAACCTTACCCCAGTGTGTGTTGCACTGTAACCTTACCCCAGTGTGTGTTGCATTGTAACCTTACCCCAGTGCATGTTGCACTGTAACCTTACCCCAGTGCGTGTTGCACTGTAACCTTACCCCAATGTGTGTTGCACTGTAACCTTATCCCAGTGTGTGTTACACTGTAACCTTACCCCAGTGTGTGTTGCATTGTTACCTTATCCCAGTGTGTGTTGCACTGTAATCTTACCCCAGTGCGTGTTGCATTGTAACCTTATCCCTGTGGTGTTGCACTGTAACCTTTCCACAGTATGCATGTGTGTTACACTGTAACCTTACTCCAATGCATGGTGCACTGTAAACAAAGCTCTTACGTTATCTTTTGCAAACCCTTGGAGTTGTCCTTGATCCCATCTGTCCAACATATTTCATGCTCCCTCCTTGCCCTCCTGATTTCGTTTTTATGCAACTACCTACTTTCTCAGCAGGTGGCATTG